>NW_028142947.1:0-600000 GCF_977018435.1 Lepisma saccharinum | reverse complement strand
ATACAAAACATAGGATTGGGGACATCAAGATTTTGGCCGAATTTTTTAAGAATTTTCAAATTTTCAGATAGGAGGTTCCATATAAGGTCAAAAACTACATACTCAGATCTTCACCAAACTTTGCAGGAATACATTGGATGTCAAGACACGTGGAAAAAACATACAAGACATAGGATTGGGGACATCAAGATTTTGGACGAATTTTTTAAGAATTTTCAAATTTTCAGAAAGGAGGTTCCATATAAGGTCAAAAACTACATACTCAGATCTTCACCAAACTTTGCAGGGATACATTGGATGTCAAGACACGTGGAAAAAACGTACAAAACAAGAGATTGGAGACATCAAGAATTTGGACGAATTTTTTAAGAATTTTCAAATTTTCAGAAAGGAGGGTCCAGATAAGGTCAAAAACTACATACTCAGATCTTCATCAAACTTTGCAGGGATACATTGGATGTCAAGACACGTGGAAAAAACGTACAAAACAAGAGATTGGAGACATCAAGATTTTTGGACGAATTTTTTAAGAATTTTCAAATTTTCAGAAAGGATGTTCCAGATAAGGTCAAAAACGACATACTCAGATCTTCACCAAACTTTTCAGGGATACATTGGATGTCAAGACATGTGGAAAAAACATACAAAACATAGGATTGGGGACATCAAGATTTTGGTCAAATTTTTTAAGAATTTTCAAATTTTCAGATAGGAGGTTCCATATAAGGTCAAAAACTACATACTCAGATCTTCACCAAACATTGCAGGGATACATTGGATGTCAATACACGTGGAAAAAAACGTACAAAACAAGAGATTGGGGTCATCAAGATTTTGGACGGATTTTTTAGGAATTTTCAAATTTTCAGATGGGAGGTTCCAGATAAGGTAAAAAACTACATACTCAGATCTTCACCAAACTTTGCAGGGATACATTGGATCCCAAGACACGTGGAAAAAACGTACAAAACAAGAGATTGGAGACATCAAGATTTTAGACGAATTTTTTAAGAATTTTCAAATTTTCAGATAGGAGGTTCCATATAAGGTCAAAAACTACATACTCAGAACTTCACCAAACTTTGCATGGATACATTGGATGTCAAGACACGTGGAAAAAACGTACAAAACAAGAGATTGGAGACATCAAGATTTTGGACGAATTTTTTAAGAATTTTCAAATTTTCAGAAAGGAGGTTCCATATAAGGTCAAAACTACATACTCAGATCTTCACCAAACTTTGCAGGGATACAATGGATGTCAAGACACGTGGAAAAAACGTACAAAACAAGAGATTGAGGTCATCAAGATTTTGGACGGATTTTTTTTAGAATTTTCAAATTTTCAGATAGGAGGTTCCAGATAAGGTCAAAAACTACATACTCAGATCTTCACCAAACTTTGCAGGGATACATTGGATGTCAAGACACGTGGAAAAGACGTACAAAACAAGAGATTGGAGACATCAAGATTTTGGACGAATTTTTTTTGAATTTTTTTCAAATTTTCAGATAGGAGGTTCCATATAAGGTCAAAAACTACATACTCAGATCTTCATCAAACTTTGCATGGATACATTGGATGTCAAGACACGTGGAAAAAACGTACAAAACAAGAGATTGGAGACATCAAGATTTCGGACGAATTTTTGAAGAATTTTCAAATTTTCAGATAGGAGGTTCCAGATAAGTTCAAAAACTACATACTCAGATCTTCACCAAACGTTGCAGGGATACTTTGCATGTCAAGACACGTGGAAAAAACGTACAAAACAAGAGATATGAGACATCAAGATTTTCGACGAATTTTTTAAGAATTTTCAAATTTTCAGATGTGAGGTTCCAGATAAGGTCAAAAACGACATACTCAGATCTTCACCAAACTCTGGAGGGATACATTGGATGTCAAGACACGTGGAAAAAACATACAAAACATAGGATTGGTGACATCAAGATTTTGGACGAATTTTTTAAGAATTTTCAAATTTTCAGAAAGGAGTTTCCATATAAGGTCAAAACTACATACTCAGATCTTCACCAAACTTTGCAGGGATACATTGGATTTCAAGACACGTGGAAAAAACGTACAAAACAAGAGATTGGAGACATCAAGATTTTGGACGATTTTTTTAAGAATTTTCAAATTTTCAGATAGGAGGTTCCAGATAAGGTCAAAAACTACATACTCAGATCTTCACCAAACTTTGCAGGGATACTTTGCATGTCAAGACACGTGGAAAAAACGTACAAAACAAGAGATTGGAGACATCAAGATTTTCGACGAATTTTTTAAGAATTTTCAAATTTTCAGATGGGAGGTTCCAGATAAGGTCCAAAACGACATACTCAGATCTTCATCAAACTTTGCATAGATACATTGGATGTCAAGACACGTGGAAAAAACATACAAAACATAGGATTGGTGACATCAAGATTTTGGACAAATTTTCTCCGAATTTTCAAATTTTCAGAAATGCGGTTCCAGATAAGGTCAAAAACTACATACTCAGATCTTCACCAAACTTTGCAGGGATACATTGGATGTCAAGACACGTGGAAAAAACATACAAAACATAGGATTGGGGACATCAAGATTTTGGTCAATTTTTTTAAGAATTTACAAATTTTCAGATAGGAGGTTCCATATAAGGTCAAAAACGACATACTCAGATCTTCACCAAACTCTGCAGGGATACATTGGATGTCAAGACACGTGGAAAAAACATACAAAACATAGGATTGGGGACATCAAGATTTTGGTCAAATTTTTTAAGAATTTTCAAATTTTCAGATAGGAGGTTCCATATAAGGTCAAAAACTACATACTCAGATCTTCACCAAACTTTGCAGGGATACTTTGCATGTCAAGACACGTGGAAAAAACGTACAAAACAAGAGATTGGAGACATCAAGATTTTCGACGAATTTTTTAAGAATTTTCAAATTTTCAGATGGGAGGTTCCAGATAAGATCAAAAACGACATACTCAGATCTTCATCAAACTTTGCATGGATACATTGGATGTCAAGACACGTGGAAAAAACATACAAAACATAGGATTGGTGACATCAAGATTTTGGACGAATTTTTTAAGAATTTTCAGAAAGGAGATTCCATATAAGGTCAAAAACTACATACTCAGATCTTCACCAAACTTTGCATGGATACATTGGATGTCAAGACACGTGGAAAAAACATACAAAACATAGGATTGGGGACATCAAGATTTTGGCCGAATTTTTTAAGAATTTTCAAATTTTCAGATAGGAGGTTCCATATAAGGTCAAAAACTACATACTCAGATCTTCACCAAACTTTGCAGGAATACATTGGATGTCAAGACACGTGGAAAAAACATACAAGACATAGGATTGGGGACATCAAGATTTTGGACGAATTTTTTAAGAATTTTCAAATTTTCAGAAAGGAGGTTCCATATAAGGTCAAAAACTACATACTCAGATCTTCACCAAACTTTGCAGGGATACATTGGATGTCAAGACACGTGGAAAAAACGTACAAAACAAGAGATTGGAGACATCAAGAATTTGGACGAATTTTTTAAGAATTTTCAAATTTTCAGAAAGGAGGGTCCAGATAAGGTCAAAAACTACATACTCAGATCTTCATCAAACTTTGCAGGGATACATTGGATGTCAAGACACGTGGAAAAAACGTACAAAACAAGAGATTGGAGACATCAAGATTTTTGGACGAATTTTTTAAGAATTTTCAAATTTTCAGAAAGGATGTTCCAGATAAGGTCAAAAACGACATACTCAGATCTTCACCAAACTTTTCAGGGATACATTGGATGTCAAGACATGTGGAAAAAACATACAAAACATAGGATTGGGGACATCAAGATTTTGGTCAAATTTTTTAAGAATTTTCAAATTTTCAGATAGGAGGTTCCATATAAGGTCAAAAACTACATACTCAGATCTTCACCAAACATTGCAGGGATACATTGGATGTCAATACACGTGGAAAAAAACGTACAAAACAAGAGATTGGGGTCATCAAGATTTTGGACGGATTTTTTAGGAATTTTCAAATTTTCAGATGGGAGGTTCCAGATAAGGTAAAAAACTACATACTCAGATCTTCACCAAACTTTGCAGGGATACATTGGATCCCAAGACACGTGGAAAAAACGTACAAAACAAGAGATTGGAGACATCAAGATTTTAGACGAATTTTTTAAGAATTTTCAAATTTTCAGATAGGAGGTTCCATATAAGGTCAAAAACTACATACTCAGAACTTCACCAAACTTTGCATGGATACATTGGATGTCAAGACACGTGGAAAAAACGTACAAAACAAGAGATTGGAGACATCAAGATTTTGGACGAATTTTTTAAGAATTTTCAAATTTTCAGAAAGGAGGTTCCATATAAGGTCAAAACTACATACTCAGATCTTCACCAAACTTTGCAGGGATACAATGGATGTCAAGACACGTGGAAAAAACGTACAAAACAAGAGATTGAGGTCATCAAGATTTTGGACGAATTTTTGAGGAATTTTCAAATTTTCAGAAATGAGGTTCCAGATAAGGTCAAAAACTACATACTCAGATCTTCACCAAACTTTGCAGGGATACATTGGATGTCAAGACACGTGGACAAAACATACAAAACATAGGATTGGGGACATCAAGATTTTGGTCGAATTTTTTAAGAATTTTCAAATTTTCAGATAGGAGGTTCCATATAAAGTCAAAAACTACATACTCAGATCTTCACCAAACTATGCAGGGATACATTGGATGTCAAGACACGCGGAAAAAACGTACAAAACAAGAGATTGGAGACATCAAGATTTTGGACGAATTTTTTAAGAATTTTCAAATTTTCAGATAGGAGGTTCCAGATAAGGTCAAAAACTACATACTCAGATCTTCACCAAACTTTGCAGGGATACATTGGATGTCAAGACACGTGGAAAAAACGTACAAAACAAGAGATTGGAGACATCAAGATTTTGGACGAGATTTTGAGGAATTTTCAAATTTTCAGAAATGAGGTTCCAGATAAGGTCAAAAACTACAAACTCAGATCTTCACCAAACTTTGCAGGGATACATTGGATGTCAAGACACGTGGAAAAAAACGTACCAAACAAGAGATTGGGGTCATCAAGATTTTGGACGGATTTTTTAGGAATTTTCAAATTTTCAGATGGGAGGTTCCATATAAGGTCAAAAACTACATACTCAGATCTTCACCAAACTTTGCAGGGATACATTGGATGTCAAGACACGTGGAAAAAACGTACATAACAAGATATTGGAGACATCAAGATTTTGGACGAATTTTTTAAGAATTTTCAAATTTTCAGAAAGGATGTTCCAGATAAGGTCAAAAACTACATACTCAGATCTTCACCAAACTTTGCAGGGATACATTGGATGTCAAGACACGTGGAAAAAACGTACAAAACAAGAGATTGGAGACATCAAGATTTTGGACGAATTTTTTAAGAATTTTCAAATTTTCAGATAGGAGGTTCCAGATAAGGTCAAAAACTACATACTCAGATCTTCATCAAACTTTGCAGGGATACATTGGATGTCAAGACACGTGGAAAAAACGTACAAAACAAGAGATTGGAGACATCAAGATTTTGGACGAATTTTTTAAGAATTTTCAAATTTTCAGAAATGAGGTTCCAGATAAGGCCAAAAACTACATACTCAGATCTTCACCAAACTTTGCAGGGATACATTGGATGTCAAGACACGTGGGAAAAACGTACAAAACAAGAGATTGGAGACATCAAGATTTTGGACGAATTTTTTAACAATATTCAAATTTTCAGATAGGAGGTTCAAGATAAGGTCAAAAACTACATACTCAGATCTTCACCAAACTTTGCAGGGATACATTGGATGTCAAGACACGTGGAAAAAACGTACAAAACAAGAGATTGGGGTCATCAAGATTTTGGACGGATTCTTTAGGAATTTTCAAATTTTCAGATGGGAGGTTCCAGATAAAGTCAAAAACTACATACTCAGATCTTCACCAAACTTTGCAGGGATACATTGGATATCAAGACACGTGGAAAAAACGTACAAAACAAGAGATTGGAGACATCAAGATTTTGGACGAATTTTTTAAGAATTTTCAAATTTTCAGAAAGGATGTTCCAGATAAGGTCAAAAACAACATACTCAGATCTTCACCAAACTCTGCAGGGATACATTGGATGTCAAGATACGTGGAAAAAACATACAAAACATAGGATTGGGGACATCAAGATTGTGGTCAAATTTTTTAAGAATTTTCAAATTTTCAGATAGGAGGTTCCATATAAGGTCAAAAACTACATACTCAGATCTTCACCAAACATTGCAGGGATACATTGGATGTCAAGACACGTGGAAAAAACGTACAAAACAAGAGATTGGAGACATCAAGATTTTGGACGAATTTTTTTAAGAATTTTCAAATTTTCAGATAGGAGGTTCCAGATAAGGTCAAAAACTACATACTCAGATCTTCACCAAACTTTGCAGGGATACTTTGCATGTCAAGACACGTGGAAAAAACGTACAAAACAAGAGATTGGAGACATCAAGATTTTCGACGAATTTTTTAAGAATTTTCAAATTTTCTGAAAGGAGGTTCCATATAAGGTCAAAAACTACATACTCAGATCTTCACCAAACATTGCAGGGATACATTGGATGTCAAGACACGTGGAAAAAACGTACAAAACAAGAGATTGGAGACATCAAGATTTTGGACGATTTTTTTAAGAATTTTCAAATTTTCAGATAGGAGGTTCCAGATAAGGTCAAAAACTACATACTCCGATCTTCACCAAACATTGCAGGGATACTTTGCATGTCAAGACACGTGGAAAAAACGTACAAAACAAGAGATTGGAGACATCAAGATTTTCGATGAATTTTTTAAGAATTTTCAAATTTTCAGAAAGGAGGTTCCATATAAGGTCAGAAACTACATACTCAGATCTTCACCAAACTTTGCAGGGATACATTGGATGTCAAGACACGTGGAAAAAACGTACAAAACAAGAGATTGGAGACATCAAGATTTTGGACGAATTTTTTAAGAATTTTTCAAATTTTCAGAAAGGAGGTTCCATATAAGGTCAAAAACTACATACTCAGATCTTCACCAAACTTTGCAGGGATACATTGGATGTCAAGACACGTGGAAAAAACGTACAAAACAAGAGATTGGAGACATCAAGATTTTGGACGAATTTTTTAAGAATTTTCAAATTTTCAGAAAGGATGTTCCAGATAAGGTCAAAAACGACATACTCAGATCTTCACCAAACTTTTCAGGGATACATTGGATGTCAAGACACGTGGAAAAAACATACAAAACATAGGATTGGGGACATCAAGATTTTGGTCAAATTTTTTAAGAATTTTCAAATTTTCAGATAGGAGGTTTCATATAAGGTCAAAAACTACATACTCAGATCTTCACCAAACATTGCAGGGATACATTGGATGTCAAGACACGTGGAAAAAACGTACAAAACAAGAGATTGGAGACATCAAGATTTTGGACGAATTTTTTAAATATTTTCAAATTTTCAGATAGGAGGTTCCAGATAAGGTCAAAAACTACATACTCAGATCTTCACCAAACTTTGCAGGGATACATTGGATGTCAAGACACGTGGAAAAAACATACAAAACATAGGATTGGGGATATCAAGATTTTGGTCAATTTTTTTAAGAATTTTCAAATTTTCAGATAGGAGGTTCCATATAAGGTCCAAAACTACATACTCAGATCTTCACCAAACTTTGCAGGGATACATTGGATGTCAAGACACGTGGAAAAAACGTACAAAACAAGAGATTGGAGACATCAAGATTTTGGACGAATTTTTGAGGAATTTTCAAATTTTCAGAAATGAGGTTCCAGATAAGGTCAAAAACTACATACTCAGATCTTCACCAAACTTTGCAGGGATACATTGGATGTCAAGACACGTGGACAAAACATACAAAACATAGGATTGGGGACATCAAGATTTTGGTCGAATTTTTTAAGAATTTTCAAATTTTCAGATAGGAGGTTCCATATAAGGTCAAAAACAACATACTCAGATCTTCACCAAACTATGCAGGGATACATTGGATGTCAAGACACGCGGAAAAAACGTACAAAACAAGAGATTGGAGACATCAAGATTTTGGACGAATTTTTTAAGAATTTTCAAATTTTCAGATAGGAGGTTCCAGATAAGGTCAAAAACTACATACTCAGATCTTCACCAAACTTTGCAGGGATACATTGGATGTCAAGACACGTGGAAAAAACGTACAAAACAAGAGATTGGAGACATCAAGATTTTGGACGAGATTTTGAGGAATTTTCAAATTTTCAGAAATGAGGTTCCAGATAAGGTCAAAAACTACATACTCAGATCTTCACCAAACTTTGCAGGGATACATTGGATGTCAAGACACGTGGAAAAAACGTACCAAACAAGAGATTGGGGTCATCAAGATTTTGGACGGATTTTTTAGGAATTTTCAAATTTTCAGATGGGAGGTTCCATATAAGGTCAAAAACTACATACTCAGATCTTCACCAAACTTTGCAGGGATACATTGGATGTCAAGACACGTGGAAAAAACGTACATAACAAGATATTGGAGACATCAAGATTTTGGACGAATTTTTTTAAGAATTTTCAAATTTTCAGAAAGGATGTTCCAGATAAGGTCAAAAACTACATACTCAGATCTTCACCAAACTTTGCAGGGATACATTGGATGTCAAGACACGTGGAAAAAACGTACAAAACAAGAGATTGGAGACATCAAGATTTTGGACGAATTTTTGAAGAATTTTCAAATTTTCAGATAGGAGGTTCCAGATAAGGTCAAAAACTACATACTCAGATCTTCATCAAACTTTGCAGGGATACATTGGATGTCAAGACACGTGGAAAAAACGTACAAAACAAGAGATTGGAGACATCAAGATTTTGGACGAATTTTTTAAGAATTTTCAAATTTTCAGATGGGAGGTTCCAGATAAAGTCAAAAACTACATACTCAGATCTTCACCAAACTTTGCAGGGATACATTGGATATCAAGACACGTGGAAAAAACGTACAAAACAAGAGATTGGAGACATCAAGATTTTGGACGAATTTTTTAAGAATTTTCAAATTTTCAGAAAGGATGTTCCAGATAAGGTCAAAAACAACATACTCAGATCTTCACCAAACTCTGCAGGGATACATTGGATGTCAAGATACGTGGAAAAAACATACAAAACATAGGATTGGGGACATCAAGATTGTGGTCAAATTTTTTAAGAATTTTCAAATTTTCAGATAGGAGGTTCCATATAAGGTCAAAAACTACATACTCAGATCTTCACCAAACATTGCAGGGATACATTGGATGTCAAGACACGTGGAAAAAACGTACAAAACAAGAGATTGGAGACATCAAGATTTTGGACGAATTTTTTTAAGAATTTTCAAATTTTCAGATAGGAGGTTCCAGATAAGGTCAAAAACTACATACTCAGATCTTCACCAAACTTTGCAGGGATACTTTGCATGTCAAGACACGTGGAAAAAACGTACAAAACAAGAGATTGGAGACATCAAGATTTTCGACGAATTTTTTAAGAATTTTCAAATTTTCTGAAAGGAGGTTCCATATAAGGTCAAAAACTACATACTCAGATCTTCACCAAACATTGCAGGGATACATTGGATGTCAAGACACGTGGAAAAAACGTACAAAACAAGAGATTGGAGACATCAAGATTTTGGACGATTTTTTTAAGAATTTTCAAATTTTCAGATAGGAGGTTCCAGATAAGGTCAAAAACTACATACTCCGATCTTCACCAAACATTGCAGGGATACTTTGCATGTCAAGACACGTGGAAAAAACGTACAAAACAAGAGATTGGAGACATCAAGATTTTCGATGAATTTTTTAAGAATTTTCAAATTTTCAGAAAGGAGGTTCCATATAAGGTCAGAAACTACATACTCAGATCTTCACCAAACTTTGCAGGGATACATTGGATGTCAAGACACGTGGAAAAAACGTACAAAACAAGAGATTGGAGACATCAAGATTTTGGACGAATTTTTTAAGAATTTTCAAATTTTCAGAAAGGAGGTTCCATATAAGGTCAAAAACTACATACTCTGATCTTCACCAAACTTTGCAGGGATACATTGGATGTCAAGACACGTGGAAAAAACGTACAAAACAAGAGATTGGAGACATCAAGATTTTGGACGAATTTTTTAAGAATTTTCAAATTTTCAGAGAGGATGTTCCAGATAAGGTCAAAAACGACATACTCAGATCTTCACCAAACTTTGCAGGGATACATTGGATGTCAAGACACGTGGAAAAAACATACAAAACATAGGATTGGGGACATCAAGATTTTGGTCAAATTTTTTAAGAATTTTCAAATTTTCAGATAGGAGGTTCCATATAAGGTCAAAAACTACATACTCAGATCTTCACCAAACATTGCAGGGATACATTGGATGTCAAGACACGTGGAAAAAACGTACAAAACAAGAGATTGGAGACATCAAGATTTTGGACGAATTTTTTAAATATTTTCAAATTTTCAGATAGGAGGTTCCAGATAAGGTCAAAAACTACATACTCAGATCTTCACCAAACTTTGCAGGGATACATTGGATGTCAAGACACGTGGAAAAAACATACAAAACATAGGATTGGGGATATCAAGATTTTGGTCAATTTTTTTAAGAATTTTCAAATTTTCAGATAGGAGGTTCCATATAAGGTCCAAAACTACATACTCAGATCTTCACCAAACATTGCAGGGATACATTGGATGTCAAGACACGTGGAAAAAACGTACAAAACAAGAGATTGGAGACATCAAGATTTTGGACGAATTTTTGAAGAATTTTCAAATTTTCAGATAGGAGGTTCCAGATAAGGTCAAAAACTACATACTCAGATCTTCACCAAACGTTGCAGGGATACTTTGCATGTCAAGACACGTGGAAAAAACGTACAAAGCAAGAGATTGGAGACATCAAGTTTTTCGACGAATTTTTGAAGAATTTTCAAATTTTCAGATGGGAGGTTCCAGATAAGGTCAAAAACGACATACTCAGTTCTTCACCAAACTTTGCATGGATACATTGGATGTCAAGACACGTGGAAAAAACATACAAAACATAGGATTGGGGACATCAAGATTTTGGACGAATTTTTTAAGAATTTTCAAATTTTCAGAAAGGAGGTTCCATATAAGGTGAAAAACTACATACTCAGATCTTCACCAAACTTTGCAGGGATACATTGGATGTCAAGACACGTGGAAAAAACGTACAAAACAAGAGATTGGAGACATCAAGATTTTGGACGAATTTTTTAAGAATTTTCAAATTTTCAGAAAGGATGTTCCAGATAAGGTCAAAAACGACATACTCAGATCTTCACCAAACTTTGCAGTGATACATTGGATGTCAAGACACGTGGAAAAAACGTAAAAAACAAGAGATTGGAGACATCAAGATTTTGGACGAATTTTTTAAGAATTTTCAAATTTTCAGATAGGAGGTTCCAGATAAGGTCAAAAACTACATACTCAGATCTTCACCAAACTTTGCAATATACATTGGATGTCAAGACACGTGGAAAAAACGTACAAAACAAGAGATTGGAGACATCAAGATTTTGGACGAATTTTTGAGGAATTTTCAAATTTTCAGGAATGAGGTTCCAGATAAGGTCAAAAACTACATACTCAGATCTTCACCAAACTTTGCAGGGATACATTGGATGTCAAGACACGTGGGAAAAACGTACAAAACAAGAGATTGGAGACTTCAAGATTTTGGACGAATTTTTTAACAATTTTCAAATTTTCAGATAGGAGGTTCCAGATAAGGTCAAAAACTACATACTCAGATCTTTACCAAACTTTGCAGGGATACATTGGATGTCAAGACACGTGGAAAAAACGTACAAAACAAGAGATTGGGGTCATCAAGATTTTGGACGGATTTTTTAGGAATTTTCAAATTTTCAGATGGGAGGTTCCAGATAAGGTCAAAAACTACATACTCAGATCTTCAATAAACTTTGCAGGGATACATTGGATATCAAGACACGTGGAAAAAACGTACAAAACATAGGATTGGGGACATCAAGATTTTGGACGAATTTTTTAAGAATTTTCAAATTTTCAGAAAGGATGTTCCAGATAAGGTCAAAAACGACATACTCAGATCTTCACCAAACTCTGCAGGGATACATTGGATGTCAAGACACGTGGAAAAACATACAAAACATAGGATTGGGGACGTCAAGATTTTGGTCAAATTTTTTAAGAATTTTCAAATTTTCAGATAGGAGGTTCCATATAAGGTCAAAAACTACATACTCAGATCTTCACCAAACATTGCAGGGATACATTGGATGTCAAGACACGTGGAAAAAACGTACAAAACAAGAGATTGGAGACATCAAGATTTTGGACGAATTTTTTAAGAATTTTCAAATTTTCAGATAGGAGGTTGCAGATAAGGTCAAAAACTACATACTCAGATCTTCACCAAACTTTGCAGGGATACTTTGCATGTCAAGACACATGGAAAAAACGTACAAAACAAGAGATTGGAGACATCAAGATTTTCGACGAATTTTTTAAGAATTTTCAAATTTTCAGATGGGAGGTTCCAGATAAGGTCAAAAACGACATACTCAGATCTTCTCCAAACTTTGCATGGATACATTGGATGTCAAGACACGTGGAAAAAACATACAAAACATAGGATTGGGGACATCAAGATTTTGGACGAATTTTTTAAGAATTTTCAAATTTTCAGAAAGGAGGTTCCATATAAGGTCAAAAACTACATACTCAGATCTTCACCAAACTTTGCAGGGATACATTGGATGTCAAGACACGTGGAAAAAACGTACAAAACAAGAGATTGGGGTCATCAAGATTTTGGACGGATTTTTTAGGAATTTTCAAATTTTCAGATGGGAGGTTCCAGATAAGGTCAAAAACTACATACTCAGATCTTCACCAAACTTTGCAGGGATACATTGGATGTCAAGACACGTGGAAAAACGTACAAAACAAGAGATTGGAGACATCAAGATTTTAGACGAATTTTTTAAGAATTTTCAAATTTTCAGATAGGAGGTTCCATATAAGATCAAAAACTACATACTCAGATCTTCACCAAACTTTGCATGGATACATTGGATGTCAAGACACGTGGAAAAAACATACAAAACATAGGATTGGGGACATCAAGATTTTGGTCGAATTTTTTAAGAATTTTCAAATTTTCAGATAGGAGGTTCCATATAAGGTCAAAAACTACATACTCAGATCTTCACCAAACTTTGCAGGGATACATTGGATGTCAAGACACGTGGAAAAAACATACAAGACATAGGATTGGGGACATCAAGATTTTGGACGAATTTTTTAAGAATTTTCAAATTTTCAGATGGGAGGTTCCAGATAAGGTCAAAAACTACATACTCAGATCTTCACC
Organism: Lepisma saccharinum; assembly: GCF_977018435.1. Classification (NCBI taxonomy): domain Eukaryota; kingdom Metazoa; phylum Arthropoda; class Insecta; order Zygentoma; family Lepismatidae; genus Lepisma; species Lepisma saccharinum. The sequence continues at coordinate 586,446 of NW_028142947.1, read as the reverse complement.
AAACTTTGCAGGGATACATTGGATGTCAAGACACGTGGAAAAAACGTACAAAACAAGAGATTGGAGACATCAAGATTTTGGTCAAATTTTTTAAGAATTTTCAAATTTTCAGATAGGAGGTTCCATATAAGGTCAAAAACTACATACTCAGATCTTCACCAAACATTGCAGGGATACATTGGATGTCAAGACACGTGGAAAAAACGTACAAAACAAGAGATTGGAGACATCAAGATTTTGGACGAATTTTTTGCAATATTTTAAATAAAATTAACTTTTTTAAATGTTACTTAACAAATTATATATTAGTATATTAACCAATTTCTACAGTCACTATAGTAACGAATAACAAACAAAATAACATCAAAATTGAACAGAGTAGCACAACAGAATTTTCTTCATTCTTTTCAGATTATGCTCACAACTAAATAACAAAATATAATTGTAAAATGTCTTTGAATTAAAGAACTGTTGCAATAGCCTCCTCCTCCGGTTGAAAACCTTGACATCATACTTTGATGTAGAAATACGTATATTTTTCAAACGTAACGTTTTCAATGTATCATCTTCACTTCTTCTTCTACTACTTCTTTGGCAGCAATCTTATTCCTTTCACATCTTCTTTACAGCCATCTTCAGTAGATTTCTGCTTTACTGCAATCTCATTACCATTACTATTTCATAACCATCTTATGTCCATTTAAAAAGGTTTTATTCTTAACGAGTGCACTTCTTCCGTATGTGCAAATGAAGCCCTTCAATAAAAATGCGAACCACATTACATTCAACTTACATTTTATATATATATATATTCCTTCTTATCATTCTTCCAGAGAGACACTTTATATAATTCTACCTTTGTTATTCGTGTCAACACTCTTCCTCAATACATTGACATACACCATACTGATGAGAATAGAAGCCAAACATAAGTTCTTACATAAAAGATAATATGATGATCAACAGAACAGAGATAATAAATTCATGCTGGTTTACACATGATAATAAAATACATAATGCAAACAACTGAACTCGTTTTTGCACAAAATTACAACAAATTCAACCCTTATGTACAATTAAAACATAAATCAGTATTTGTTAACAACTCCTTTCTTTTCTCCTCCGAACAATTAAAAGGTTTAATGTTTTCTAGGTTTTGTCTACCTTTTGTTCCCTTTCCATCTAGAGAAACTACAGTCGCACAATTGTTTCTTACTTCTATTACCAAGAATGGGCCAATAAACAAATCATACAATTTGTAGATAGTTTTGTTTAAAGCAGAACTCTTAGCATGATTTTTAATCATGATTAAATCTCCTTTGACAATATTTTTAGTACCAGAGCTTGTTTGAACACCTTTAGAATTTCTTCGATGTTTAAGTTTTTCTTTTAGCTCCAAGTATTTTGCCTTCCAGGATAATTCTTCAATATTCTCAGGCCAATCGACAATATTAGTTATATTATCTTTAACTTGATCGTGTAAAAATAGTTCCGCAGGTGTAAATCCAATAGATTCAGAATATGAATTGTTCAACAATTTGACAACGTTTGTCAAACATTTAGCCCAAGATTTATGATTATCCTTGCAAAATAACCTCAGTAAACGCACAATCTCTTTATTGTAGCGTTCAATTGGATTAGCATGTGGTGAATATGGCGAAGTAAAAATATGCTTGATGTTCTTGGACGTAATAAAACTTCGCCACTCCTTAGATTTAAATTGTGAACCATTATCACTTAATATAATTAGACATGCAGGATAATGATGAAAATACGATTGGTTTAGTTTATTGATAATTTCCATAGATGAAGCTTTACGCAAAGGATAAACCATAATAAACTTACTTGCAAGATCCACTATACTTAGTATATATTGATAACCTTGAGAAGCTGGTAACGGACCAATCAAATCTAATGAAAGGAATTGATGTATTTTAGGAGTTAATATGTGAAGATCTTCTCGTGTGATACGTTGCACTCTCTGCTTTGACTTGGCACATTCAAGACAATTTCTCAGATATAATTTAATGCTGGCTTTCATGTTTGGCCAAAAGAAAAATGTTGAACACTTTCTGAAGGTTTTTGAATAACCAAAATGTCCACATAAATCATGATGATCATACAGTACCTTTTCCACAGCTTTTTTAGGTACAAATATTCTCCAGTGTTCAGACGCAATAGATTTATAGAATAAGATATCTTCATGCATTCTAAAATGTCCTCTGATTTCGAACTTAGAATCTCCTTTGTTTATCGCAATTCTTAACTTTTGACACTGCTCATCGTTCTGTTGAGATTGTACCCAATATTGTGGAGTATCTTGAGATAGGAGATCGATATTTGTATTATTAACGTATAGTTTCGATGTGAATAAATCTCCCTGTGCCCTTGCAGGATATCTGCTTAAGGCATCAGCCACAATATTGGTAGAACCTTGAATATGTTCAACAGTAAAATCAAAACTTTGAAGTTTTAATGCCCAGCGGTTTAGTCTTGGGTTTAAACTTCTAGCCAACTGCAGCCATGAAAGTGACTGATGGTCACAATGAATAACAAATGTTCTTCCACTAAGATAAACACTAAACTTTTCTACTGAAAAGAGGATAGCAAGACATTCAATCTCATGAGTTGAATAAGTTAGTTCTGTACCACGCAATACTCTACTAACATATTGTATTACTAACGTTTCATCTTCATCTGATAACTGCCATAACACTCCTCCAATTCCAACTTTGCTTCCATCAGTGTTAAGATGGAAAATTTTACTAAAATCCGGTTGAGCTAATACATCAGGAGATGTAACTAGCTGTTTCAAATCATTAAAAGCTTGGTGATGATTCTCCTTCCAGTCCCACTTGTTATTTGATTTTAGTAAATCATACAAAGGAGCAGCTATCATTGCAAATTTGTGAACAAATTTTCTCCTCCAATTTACTATTCCTAAAAATTTCCTTAGAGCCTTCTTGTTTTGAGGAACTGGAAAATCCATGATTGCTTGGTTCCTTTCAGAATCAATATGAATGGTTTCTCCAGAAATCACATGGCCTAGGAAAAATGTATTTCAGTTTGGAAGAACTTGCATTTCGACAATTTAATAGACATATTAGCTGTCTTCAGAGTTGATAAAACATAACGTAAATGTTCTAAGTGGTTTTGAATCGATGGAGAGAAAATTAAAATATCATCAATATAAACCATCAGGAAAGAATTTGTATGATTGCCAAATATTTTATGCATTCTATCAACGAACACACTCACGGCACTTTTGATTCCAAAAGGCAAAAAATGGAACTCCATCAAAATACCTCTATAAGAAAATGCCGTAAACTTAAACGACCTTGGTGTCAAAGGAATCTGAAAATAACCGCAACTAAGGTCAATGGATGTGAAGTATTTTGCTCCCTTCAATCTTTGTAGTAATTCCGAGATAGGCTCTACCTGTGTCATCGGAGAAATTACGTGTTGGTTTAATTTACGGAAGTCGACCACTGGTCTCCATAAACCTCCCGCCTTTGGGACTATGTGGAGTGGATTCCTATAGGGAGATGTGCTTTCTTGTATAACGCCCCACTGTTGCCATTTTTGTAACTCTCTTTCCATATCATCCCGTCTAGCATAAGGAACAGGGTAAGTGGGTGCTATTATTGGCACATCAGTATCCAATTGTATATCGTAAGCTTCCACATTTGCTTTGTTAGGTCTGTCAGAAAATAAAACTTGGTATTCGAGAAGAAGATGAAATAACTGATCCAAACAATCAGATGGAAGAGTATTGTTCATGTACGCTGCACGCCGAATATCTTCCTCCGAAGCGATGTCAGATGTTTCTTCAATTTGTGAAGTGGTTGAAATTGGTAATTTGCAAGAACGTACTATTCCCTTCATTGACGGAAGACTTTCTTCAGATTGCACTAAAAACGGAGCAATTATTTCCTGACCTAATGAATTCGAAAGCATGACGGTTGCGTTGGTGTAATTTATAATCGCCTTATATTGCCACAAAAATGGCGAACCCAAAATTAAATCAGCGTGTAACTGTTTGACAATATACAGTTCCATGTGGAAAAACTCATTTGCTATTTGAACTGTTACATATTTGAAACCCATTACCTTTATACGTTGATCTCCTGCAAAGCAAGCCAATTGTATTCCTTCTAATTGTTCCAATTTTGCTCCTGGTATAATTGAACTTAGAATTGTCCAGATTTTATAATCTAATAAATTACACTGACTTCCAGTATCAATTAAACAATTTAAAGACAGATCCGCAATTTTACCTTGTATTTCTGGATTCTCAATTTTTGGTATTGGAGTACCAGTTTCTGACATAATCCACTCTGGTTCAGAATCGTACCATTCTAATAAAAATGCTACAGATAAAACTTTATCTCTGGTAACGCCTAAAGATTTAATTTTATTATAATCCTTCAGACATTCCTTAACATGTACTAAATAAGGGTTATTAACTCTACCATCCAGCTCCTTTGCATTTATTTGTGGCAAGGTAAATCGGAGCATATCACCCTGCCTTAGTTGTTTAAGTAGTTAGAAGAATGTGCACTTGTGGTAGTAGTAGCAGTCGGAGTTAGGTGTTCCATATTTGCAGAATTACGCTGCAAGTTGGTGCTGCCTACTGTAACACTATTTTCCTGTGAACTATGAGATGCATTACCATACTCTATTGGTTGTTCATTGTAATTTCCAGTTCTACTATATCTTCTGTTATCAGATGTTGGGGTATTGCCAAGTCTGAAATTCGAATTATTTACGTTATTATTAATTCTTTCAGACCTTACAAACTGCCTTCTTGAGGGATTGCGTTCAAATCTTCTGGGAGATGGGCGATTATTTACATTGATTCCTGCATTTTCGGTCTGTGTTGTAGAATCATAAGAATTCCGCTCCACATTTACTTGCCTGACGAAGTATTTTGGTCTGTCGAAACTTCTCTTCTTATTAGCCTTGTCATCAGAATCTGTATTATCACCGGGCAAAGATAAACTTTTATTCTTTTCACTCGAATACAAATCAATAGTCCTTAATTTCTGCGTCAGTTGCTTAAGATCTGTAATATTATGGCAGCCCACATTCTTTGAAATTGACTCAGGTAGCTGTTTCAAAATCATCCGTATTACTTCAACTTTGTTTGGAGTTTCCACAAGGTTACAATAAGCAGAGTACGTTTTTAAAGCGTATGCTTCCAATGACAAACCTGAAGCTGGGTTGTATTTTCTTGATCGTAACAATGTCAACTGACTTTCTAATAACTCATTAGATGCAAACTGATCAAGAAATTTATGTACAAAGTCCTCATAAGAAATGAAACTCTTCTTTTCACTGTTGAACCAGTAAGCGCCTACATTATAAAAACACTTACGAATTATACATAATTTATACTTGGGAGGAACACCAATTATGTTTAACATTGTAGTTAGTTGTTCGATAAATTCTCTACCAGACTGTTTTGAAACATCTCCTCCAAAACGTGGCAATTGACTGAGTTCACTAACTCGTGAAAATCTATTAGAGCATGTATCAGACTGATTGTTAGAATTCCATGTTGAATCATTATTCAGCCATATCGGGTTATAAGTATAGTTTGTTCTAGTACAAGGACTATGATTTACATTTAAGTCATCAGGAAACTGATCATGGATTAAGGAATGACATGTACTTTGACGTTGGCAACCACATACTGAAGTTTCAAGACCTGTGAAATTGTCTTTATTATCACAAGCAACATAAGTTCTAGAAGGTATGGAATTTCTGTTAGATGTAGAACAAATTTGCTTTGATGTGTCTGTAGCACATAAAGAACTAGGTGCATTATTTTCAGTATCACAAGTATGTACGTGCTTATTATCATACAGTAAAGAGTTGTTCAACGAAGAAAGACATGAATGGTTATTGAGTGAACATGTACAATGGATTTTGTCAACAGTAGGATTGCTATTACTAAATTCAGTATTATCTAAAACACAATGCCGCAATGCATATGTATTCTTGCCTTGTGAAGTGGAAGCTTTAGCAAATTTATTTCTACTTTTATTGTGAGCAGATTTGCCCTTGCACAATTTGGTTACATTTTCCTTTACAGAATTCACTTCAGCATCAGATGTATCATAGCCAGAAGAACCTGTATGAAATGTTTCGCATTTATTGTGTTCACTAAAAACAACATGCTTTATTTTAGAATTTAATCTTGTATCAGTTTGGCATGCTATGTGCCTATGTTCATTAATAAGTGCATCAACATTACTTAGTTCTTTATCTGGTTGTAGAACGTCTCTAACCATACTAGTACAAATAACATCGCTTTGCTCTAAGTTAATGCATTTCTCATTTAAATCCTTAAGCATAGAATCAAATTCTTGCAACTTTACCTGCGTAGTATTCATATTTGTTTGTAGTGTACTTATAGAAGTTTCATGTTGGCACAACTGGTTTGATACGTGTTGTTTTAACTCATCATCATGATGGTCTAGTTTTGATTCAAGATCACTGACTTTCGAATTTAATAAAGTTACTTCATCATTTATACGTTCATTTAGTAACCTATTAGCTGATTGACAAGAATCAGAAACCTGCTGCAACTTATTTTATACATGTTGGAATCCTTCGTTCAGTTTTTCAGTACTTTGCTGCAACCTAACCAATTTTGTGCCCCAAACTTCACAGTTTGTTTGTAAACTTTCGCGCAGCGTTTCAGCGTTCTGATCAAGTCTATCTTGTAACCTATTCTCCAAAGCTTCAGTGTTCTGAAGTAACCTATTCTCCAGCGTTTCGGTATTCTGGAGCAACTTCTCTTGCAACCTATTTTCCAGAGCTTCAGTGTTCTGAAGTAACCTATTCTCCAGCGTTTCGGTATTCTGGAGCAATTTCTCTTGCAACCTATTTTCCAGAGCTTCAGTGTTCTGAAGTAACCTATTCTCCAGCGTTTCGGTATTCTGGAGCAACTTGTCTTGCAACCTATTCTCATGTTGGGCCAAACTCAAGTGAAAAGCAGATAAAATTTGGTCAATATTGGGATTTACTGTATCCAAGTATGATTTTAGAGTGAATGGATTGAATTCTGGCTTGCATGTCTTACAGTAATAGTCTTCTTTCATAGAGCTGAATATTACCCAGTGAATAACTGTAAGACCCCTACAATTTACATGTTCCCATTTCTTGCATGACGTGCATTCAATCATGCGAGTGTCAGAAAATCTGTCCTTACAACAGAGTAAATCCTCCATTTGCTTACCAGAAATGTCCTCTTCGTTGCTTACTTCAGCAACATCACTGAGATCCGGTTGAAGGCACACACTACTTCGAAGCACGTAAGGCACTTCTCTTTTCTTCATTATAGCATTATCAGTTCAGTTCTTATCAACTTACAATTTTCGAATCCTGGCTCTAGGTCGCCAATTGTGAAGTCAATAAGGTCAAAAACTACATACTCAGATCTTCACCAAACTTTGCATGGATACATTGGATGTCAAGACACGTGGAAAAAACATACAAAACATAGGATTGGGGACATCAAGATTTTGGTCGAATTTTTTAAGAATTTTCAAATTTTCAGATAGGAGGTTCCATATAAGGTCAAAAACTACATACTCAGATCTTCACCAAACTATGCAGGGATACATTGGATGTCAAGACACGTGGAAAAAACGTACAAAACAAGAGATTGGAGACATCAAGATTTTGGACGAATTTTTTAAGAATTTTCAAATTTTCAGATAGGAGGTTCCAGATAAGGTCAAAAACTACATACTCAGATCTTCACCAAACTTTGCAGGGATACATTGGATGTCAAGACACGTGGAAAAAACGTACAAAACAAGAGATTGGAGACATCAAGATTTTGGACGAATTTTTGAGGAATTTTCAAATTTTCAGAAATGAGGTTCCAGATAAGGTCAAAAACTACATACTCAGATGTTCACCAAACTTTGCAGGGATACATTGGATGTCAAGACACGTGGAAAAAACGTACAAAACAAGAGATTGGAGACATCAAGATTTTGGACGAATTTTTGAGGAATTTTCAAATTTTCAGAAATGAGGTTCCAAATAAGGTCTAAAACTACATACTCAGATCTTCACCAAACTTTGCAGGGATACATTGGATGTCAAGACACGTGGAAAAAACATACAAAACATAGGATTGGGGACATCAAGATTTTGGTCGAATTTTTTAAGAATTTTCAAATTTTCAGATAGGAGGTTCCATATAAGGTCAAAAACTACATACTCAGATCTTCACCAAACAATGGAGGGATACATTGGATGTCAAGACACGCGGAAAAAACGTACAAAACAAGAGATTGGAGACATCAAGATTTTGGACGAATTTTTTAAGAATTTTCAAATTTTCAGATAGGAGGTTCCATATAAGGTCAAAAACTACATACTCAGATCTTCACCAAACATTGCAGGGATACATTGGATGTCAAGACACGTGGAAAAAACGTACAAAACAAGAGATTGGAGACATCAAGATTTTGGACGAGTTTTTGAAGAATTTTCAAATTTTCAGATAGGAGGTTCCAGATAAGGTCAAAAACTACATACTCAGATCTTCACCAAACGTTGCAGGGATACTTTGCATGTCAAGACACGTGGAAAAAACGTACAAAACAAGAGATTGGAGACATCAAGATTTTGGTCAAATTTTTTAAGAATTTTCAAATTTTCAGATAGGAGGTTCCATATAAGGTCAAAAACTACATACTCAGATCTTCACCAAACATTGCAGGGATACATTGGATGTCAAGACACGTGGAAAAAATGTAAAAAACAAGAGATTGGAGACATCAAGATTTTGGACGAATTTTTTCAAAATTTTTAAATTTTCAGATAGGAGGTTCCAGATAAGGTCAAAAACTACATACTCAGATCTTCACCAAACTTTGCATGGATACATTGGAAGTCAAGACACGTGGAAAAAACATACAAAACATAGGATTGGGGACATCAAGATTTTGGTCGAATTTTTTCAAAATTTTCAAATTTTCAGATAGGAGGTTCCAGATAAGGTCAAAAACTACATACTCAGATCTTCACCAAACTTTGCATGGATACATTGGATGTCAAGACACGTGGAAAAAACATACAAAACATAGGATTGGGGACATCAAGATTTTGGTCGAATTTTTTAAGAATTTTCAAATTTTCAGATAGGAGGGTCCATATAAGGTCAAAAACTACATACTCAGATCTTCACCAAACTATGCAGGGATACATTGGATGTCAAGACACGTGGAAAAAACGTACAAAACAAAAGATTGGAGACATCAAGATTTTGGACGAATTTTTTAAGAATTTTCAAATTTTCAGATAGGAGGTTCCAGATAAGGTCAAAAACTACATACTCAGATCTTCACCAAACATTGCAGGGATACATTGGATGTCAAGACACGTGGAAAAAACGTACAAAACAAGAGATTGGAGACATCAAGATTTTGGACGAATTTGTACAAAAATTTCAAATTTTCAGATAGGAGGTTCCAGATAAGGTCAAAAACTACATACTCAGATCTTCACCAAACTTTGCATGGATACATTGGATGTCAAGACACGTGGAAAAAACATACAAAACATATGATTGAGGACATCAAGATTTTCGTCGAATTTTTTAAGAATTTTCAAATTTTCAGATAGGAGGTTCCATATAAGGTCAAAAACTACATACTCAGATCTTCACCAAACTATGCAGGGATACATTGGATGTCAAGACACGCGGAAAAAACGTACAAAACAAGAGATTGGAGACATCAAGATTTTGGACGAATTTTTTAAGAATTTTCAAATTTTCAGATAGGAGGTTCCATATAAGGTCAAAAACTACATACTCAGATCTTCACCAAACATTGCAGGGATACATTGGATGTCAAGACACGTGGAAAAAACGTACGAAACAAGAGATTGGAGACATCAAGATTTTGGACGAATTTCTGAAGAATTTTCAAATTTTCAGATAGGAGGTTCCAGATAAGGTCAAAAACTACATACTCAGATCTTCACCAAACGTTGCAGGGATACTCTGCATGTCAAGACACGTGGAAAAACGTACAAAACAAGAGATTGGAGACATCAAGATTTTCGACGAATTTTTTAAGAATTTTCAAATTTTCAGAAAGGAGGTTCCAGATAAGGTCAAAAACTACATACTCAGATCTTCACCAAACTTTGCATGGATACATTGGATGTCAAGACACGTGAAAAAAACGTACGAAACAAGAGATTGGGGTCATCAAGATTTTGGACGGATTTTTTAGGAATTTTCAAATTTTCAGATGGGAGGTTCCAGATAAGGTCAAAAACTACAAACTCAGATCTTCACCAAACTTTGCATGGATACATTGGATATCAAGACACGTGGAAAAAACGTACAAAACAAGAGATTGGAGACATCAAGATTTTGGACGAATTTTTTAAGAATTTTCAAATTTTCAGATAGGAGGTTCCAGATAAGGTCAAAAACTACATACTCAGATCTTCACCAAACTTTGCAGGGATACATTGGATGTCAAGACACGTGGAAAAAACGTACAAAACAAGAGATTGGGGTCATCAAGATTTTGGACGGATTTTTTAGGAATTTTCAAATTTTCAGATGGGAGGTTCCATATAAGGTCAAAAACTACATACTCAGATCTTCACCAAACTTTGCAGGGATACATTGGATGTCAAGACACGTGGAAAAAACGTACATAACAAGATATTGGACACATCAAGATTTTGGACGAATTTTTTAAGAATTTTCAAATTTTCAGAAAGGATGTTCCAGATAAGGTCAAAAACGACATAATCAGATCTTCACCAAACTTTGCAGGGATACATTGGATGTGAAGACACGTGGAAAAAACGTACAAAACAAGAGATTGGAAACATCAAGATTTTGGACGAATTTTTTAAGAATTTTCAAATTTTCAGATAGGAGGTTCCAGATAAGGTCAAAAACTACAGACTCAGATCTTCACCAAACTTTGCAGGGATACATTGGATGTCAAGACACGTGGAAAAAACGTACAAAACAAGAGATTGGAGACATCAAGATTTTGGACGAATTTTTGAGGAATTTTCAAATTTTCAGAAATGAGGTTCCAGATAAGGTCAAAAACTACATACTCAGATCTTCACCAAACGTTGCAGGGATACTTTGCATGTCAAGACACGTGGAAAAAACGTACAAAACAAGAGATTGGAGACATCAAGATTTTCGACGAATTTTTTAAGAATTTTCAAATTTTCAGATGGGAGGTTCCAGATAAGGTCAAAAACGACATACTCAGATCTTCACCAAACTTTGCAGGGATACTCTGCATGTCAAGACACGTGGAAAAAACGTACAAAACAAGAGATTGGAGACATCAAGATTTTCGACGAATTTTTAAAGAATTTTCAAATTTTCAGAAAGGATGTTCCAGATAAGGTCAAAACCGACATACTCAGATCTTCACCAAACTTTGCAGGGATACATTGGATGTCAAGACACGTGGAAAAAACGTACAAAACAAGAGATTGGAGACATCAAGATTTTGGACGAATTTTTTAAGAATTTTCAAATTTTCAGATAGGAGGTTCCAGATAAGGTCAAAAACTACATACTCAGATCTTCACCAAACTTTGCAGGGATACATTGGATGTTAAGACACGTGGAAAAAACGTACAAAACAAGAGATTGGAGACATCAAGATTTTGGAGGAATTTTTGAGGAATTTTCAAATTTTCAGAAATGAGGTTCCAGATAAGGTCAAAAACTACATACTCAGATCTTCACCAAACTTTGCATGGATACATTGGATGTCAAGACACGTGGAAAAAACGTACAAAACAAGAAATTGGAGACATCAAGATTTTGGACGAATTTTTTATGAATTTACAAATTTTCAGAAAGGAGGTTCCGTATAAGGTCAAAAACTACATACTCAGATCTTCACCAAACTTCGCAGGGATACATTGGATGTCAAGACACGTGGAAAAAACGTACAAAACAAGAGATTGGAGACATCAAGATTTTGGACGAATTTTTTCAAAATTTTCAAATTTTCAGATAGGAGGTTCCAGATAAGGTCAAAAACTACATACTCAGATCTTCACCAAACTTTGCATGGATACATTGGATATCAAGACACGTGGGAAAAACGTACAAAACAAAAGATTGGAGACATCAAGATTTTGGACGAATTTTTTAACAATTTTCAAATTTTCAGATAGGAGGTTCCAGATAAGGTCAAAAACTACATACTCAGATCTTCACCAAACTTTGCAGGGATACATTGGATGTCAAGACACGTGAAAAAAACGTACGAAACAAGAGATTGGGGTCATCAAGATTTTGGACGGATTTTTTAGGAATTTTCAAATTTTCAGATGGGAGGTTCCAGATAAGGTCAAAAACTACAAACTCAGATCTTCACCAAACTTTGCATGGATACATTGGATATCAAGACACGTGGAAAAAACGTACAAAACAAGAGATTGGAGACATCAAGATTTTGGACGAATTTTTTAAGAATTTTCAAATTTTCAGATAGGAGGTTCCAGATAAGGTCAAAAACTACATACTCAGATCTTCACCAAACTTTGCAGGGATACATTGGATGTCAAGACACGTGGAAAAAACGTACAAAACAAGAGATTGGGGTCATCAAGATTTTGGACGGATTTTTTAGGAATTTTCAAATTTTCAGATGGGAGGTTCCATATAAGGTCAAAAACTACATACTCAGATCTTCACCAAACTTTGCAGGGATACATTGGATGTCAAGACACGTGGAAAAAACGTACATAACAAGATATTGGAGACATCAAGATTTTGGACGAATTTTTTAAGAATTTTCAAATTTTCAGAAAGGATGTTCCAGATAAGGTCAAAAACGACATAATCAGATCTTCACCAAACTTTGCAGGGATACATTGGATGTGAAGACACGTGGAAAAAACGTACAAAACAAGAGATTGGAAACATCAAGATTTTGGACGAATTTTTTAAGAATTTTCAAATTTTCAGATAGGAGGTTCCAGATAAGGTCAAAAACTACAGACTCAGATCTTCACCAAACTTTGCAGGGATACATTGGATGTCAAGACACGTGGAAAAAACGTACAAAACAAGAGATTGGAGACATCAAGATTTTGGACGAATTTTTGAGGAATTTTCAAATTTTCAGAAATGAGGTTCCACATAAGGTCAAAAACTACATACTCAGATTTTCACCAAACGTTGCAGGGATACTTTGCATGTCAAGACACGTAGAAAAAACGTACAAAACAAGAGATTGGAGACATCAAGATTTTCGACGAATTTTTTAAGAATTTTCAAATTTTCAGATGGGAGGTTCCAGATAAGGTCAAAAACGACATACTCAGATCTTCACCAAACTTTGCAGGGATACTCTGCATGTCAAGACACGTGGAAAAAACGTACAAAACAAGAGATTGGAGACATCAAGATTTTCGACGAATTTTTAAAGAATTTTCAAATTTTCAGAAAGGATGTTCCAGGTAAGGTCAAAACCGACATACTCAGATCTTCACCAAACTTTGCAGGGATACATTGGATGTCAAGACACGTGGAAAAAACGTACAAAACAAGAGATTGGAGACATCAAGATTTTGGACGAATTTTTGAGGAATTTTCAAATTTTCAGAAATGAGGTTCCAGATAAGGTCAAAAACTACATACTCAGATCTTCACCAAACGTTGCAGGGATACTTTGCATGTCAAGACACGTGGAAAAAACGTACAAAACAAGAGATTGGAGACATCAAGATTTTCGACGAATTTTTTAAGAATTTTCAAATTTTCAGATGGGAGGTTCCAGATAAGGTCAAAAACGACATACTCAGATCTTCACCAAACTTTGCAGGGATACTCTGCATGTCAAGACACGTGGAAAAAACGTACAAAACAAGAGATTGGAGACATCAAGATTTTCGACGAATTTTTAAAGAATTTTCAAATTTTCAGAAAGGATGTTCCAGATAAGGTCAAAACCGACATACTCAGATCTTCACCAAACTTTGCAGGGATACATTGGATGTCAAGACACGTGGAAAAAACGTACAAAACAAGAGATTGGAGACATCAAGATTTTGGACGAATTTTTTAAGAATTTTCAAATTTTCAGATAGGAGGTTCCAGATAAGGTCAAAAACTACATACTCAGATCTTCACCAAACTTTGCATGGATACATTGGATGTTAAGACACGTGGAAAAAACGTACAAAACAAGAGATTGGAGACATCAAGATTTTGGACGAATTTTTGAGGAATTTTCAAATTTTCAGAAATGAGGTTCCAGATAAGGTCAAAAACTACATACTCAGATCTTCACCAAACTTTGCATGGATACATTGGATGTCAAGACACGTGGAAAAAACGTACAAAACAAGAAATTGGAGACATCAAGATTTTGGACGAATTTTTTAAGAATTTACAAATTTTCAGAAAGGAGGTTCCGTATAAGGTCAAAAACTACATACTCAAATCTTCACCAAACTTCGCAGGAATACATTGGATGTCAAGACACGTGGAAAAAACGTACAAAACAAGAGATTGGAGACATCAAGATTTTGGACGAATTTTTTCAAAATTTTCAAATTTTCAGATAGGAGGTTCCAGATAAGGTCAAAAACTACATACTCAGATCTTCACCAAACTTTGCATGGATACATTGGATATCAAGACACGTGGGAAAAACGTACAAAACAAAAGATTGGAGACATCAAGATTTTGGACGAATTTTTTAACAATTTTCAAATTTTCAGATAGGAGGTTCCAGATAAGGTCAAAAACTACATACTCAGATCTTCACCAAACTTTGCAGGGATACATTGGATGTCAAGACACGTGAAAAAAACGTACGAAACAAGAGATTGGGGTCATCAAGATTTTGGACGGATTTTTTAGGAATTTTCAAATTTTCAGATGGGAGGTTCCAGATAAGGTCAAAAACTACAAACTCAGATCTTCACCAAACTTTGCATGGATACATTGGATATCAAGACACGTGGAAAAAACGTACAAAACAAGAGATTGGAGACATCAAGATTTTGGACGAATTTTTTAAGAATTTTCAAATTTTCAGATAGGAGGTTCCAGATAAGGTCAAAAACTACATACTCAGATCTTCACCAAACTTTGCAGGGATACATTGGATGTCAAGACACGTGGAAAAAACGTACAAAACAAGAGATTGGGGTCATCAAAATTTTGGACGGATTTTTTAGGAATTTTCAAATTTTCAGATGGGAGGTTCCATATAAGGTCAAAAACTACATACTCAGATCTTCACCAAACTTTGCAGGGATACATTGGATGTCAAGACACGTGGAAAAAACGTACATAACAAGATATTGGAGACATCAAGATTTTGGACGAATTTTTTAAGAATTTTCAAATTTTCAGAAAGGATGTTCCAGATAAGGTCAAAAACGACATAATCAGATCTTCACCAAACTTTGCAGGGATACATTGGATGTGAAGACACGTGGAAAAAACGTACAAAACAAGAGATTGGAAACATCAAGATTTTGGACGAATTTTTTAAGAATTTTCAAATTTTCAGATAGGAGGTTCCAGATAAGGTCAAAAACTACAGACTCAGATCTTCACCAAACTTTGCAGGGATACATTGGATGTCAAGACACGTGGAAAAAACGTACAAAACAAGAGATTGGAGACATCAAGATTTTGGACGAATTTTTGAGGAATTTTCAAATTTTCAGAAATGAGGTTCCACATAAGGTCAAAAACTACATACTCAGATTTTCACCAAACGTTGCAGGGATACTTTGCATGTCAAGACACGTGGAAAAAACGTACAAAACAAGAGATTGGAGACATCAAGATTTTCGACGAATTTTTTAAGAATTTTCAAATTTTCAGATGGGAGGTTCCAGATAAGGTCAAAAACGACATACTCAGATCTTCACCAAACTTTGCAGGGATACTCTGCATGTCAAGACACGTGGAAAAAACGTACAAAACAAGAGATTGGAGACATCAAGATTTTCGACGAATTTTTAAAGAATTTTCAAATTTTCAGAAAGGATGTTCCAGATAAGGTCAAAACCGACATACTCAGATCTTCACCAAACTTTACAGGGATACATTGGATGTCAAGACACGTGGAAAAAACGTACAAAACAAGAGATTGGAGACATCAAGATTTTGGACGAATTTTTTAAGAATTTTCAAATTTTCAGATAGGAGGTTCCAGATAAGGTCAAAAACTACATACTCAGATCTTCACCAAACTTTGCAGGGATACATTGGATGTTAAGACACGTGGAAAAAACGTACAAAACAAGAGATTGGAGACATCAAGATTTTGGACGAATTTTTGAGGAATTTTCAAATTTTCAGATAGGAGGTTCCAGATAAGGTCAAAAACTACATACTCAGTTCTTCACCAAACTTTGCATGGATACATTGGATGTCAAGACACGTGGAAAAAACATACAAAACATATGATTGAGGACATCAAGATTTTCGTCGAATTTTTTAAGAATTTTCAAATTTTCAGATAGGAGGTTCCAGATAAGGTCAAAAACGACATACTCAGATCTTCACCAAACTTTGCAGGGATACATTGGATGTGAAGACACGTGGAAAAAACGTACAAAACAAGAGATTGGAAACATCAAGATTTTGGACGAATTTTTTAAGAATTTTCAAATTTTCAGATAGGAGGTTCCAGATAAGGTCAAAAACTACATACTCAGATCTTCACCAAACTTTGCAGGGATACATTGGATGTCAAGACACGTGGAAAAAACGTACAAAACAAGAGATTGGAGACATCAAGATTTTGGACGAATTTTTGAGGAATTTTCAAATTTTCAGAAATGAGGTTCCAGATAAGGTCAAAAACTACATACTCAGATCTTCACCAAACGTTGCAGGGATACTTTGCATGTCAAGACACGTGGAAAAAACGTACAAAACAAGAGATTGGAGACATCAAGATTTTCGACGAATTTTTTAAGAATTTTCAATTTTTCAGATGGGAGGTTCCAGATAAGGTCAAAAACGACATACTCAGATCTTCAGAAAACTTTGCAGGGATACTCTGCATGTCAAGACACGTGGAAAAAACGTACAAACAAGAGATTGGAGACATCAAGATTTTCGACGAATTTTTTAAGAATTTTCAAATTTTCGGAAAGGATGTTCCAGATAAGGTCAAAACCGACATACTCAGATCTTCACCAAACTTTGCATGGATACATTGGATGTCAAGACACGTGGAAAAAACGTACAAAACAAGAGATTGGAGACATCAAGATTTTGGACGAATTTTTTTAGAATTTTCAAATTTTCAGATAGGAGGTTCCAGATAAGGTCAAAAACTACATACTCAGATCTTCACCAAACTTTGCAGGGATACATTGGATGTCAAGACACGTGGAAAAAACGTACAAAACAAGAGATTGGAGACATCAAGATTTTGGACGAATTTTTGAGGAATTTTCAAATTTTCAGAAATGAGGTTCCAGATAAGGTCAAAAACTACATACTCAGATCTTCACCAAACTTTGCAGGGATACATTGGATGTCAAGACACGTGGGAAAAACGTACAAAACAAGAGATTGGAGACATCAAAATTTTGGACGAATTTTTTAACAATTTTCAAATTTTCAGATAGGAGGTTCCAGATAAGGTCAAAAACTACATACTCAGATCTTCACCAGACTTTGCAGGGATACATTGGATGTCAAGACACGTGGAAAAAACGTACAAAACAAGAGATTGGAGACATCAAGATTTTGGACGAATTTTTTCAAAATTTTCAAATTTTCAGATAGGAGGTTCCAGATAAGGTCAAAAACTACATACTCAGATCTTCACCAAACTTTGCATGGATACATTGGATGTCAAGACACGTGGAAAAAACATACAAAACATATGATTGAGGACATCAAGATTTTCGTCGAATTTTTTAAGAATTTTCAAATTTTCAGATAGGAGATTCCATATAAGGTCAAAAACAACATACTCAGATCTTCACCAAACTATGCAGGGATACATTGGATGTCAAGACACGTGGGAAAAACGTACAAAACAAGAGATTGGAGACATCAAAATTTTGGACGAATTTTTTAACAATTTTCAAATTTTCAGATAGGAGGTTCCAGATAAGGTCAAAAACTACATACTCAGATCTTCACCAAACTTTGCAGGGATACATTGGATGTCAAGACACGTGGAAAAAACATACAAAACATAGGATTGGGGACATCAAGATTTTGGTCGAATTTTTTAAGAATTTTCAAATTTTCAGATAGGAGGTTCCATATAAGGTCAAAAACTACATACTCAGATCTTCACCAAACTATGCAGGGATACATTGGATGTCAAGACACGCGGAAATAACGTACAACACAAGAGATTGGAGACATCAAGATTTTGGACGAATTTTTTAAGAATTTTCAAATTTTCAGATAGGAAGTTCCATATAAGGTCAAAAACTACATACTCAGATCTTCACCAAACATTGCAGGGATACATTGGATGTCAAGACACGTGGAAAAAACGTACGAAACAAGAGATTGGAGACATCAAGATTTTGGATGAATTTTTTAAGAATTTTCAAATTTTCAGATAGGAGGTTCCAGATAAGGTCAAAAACTACATACTCAGATCTTCACCAAACGTTGCAGGGATACTTTGCATGTCAAGACACGTGGAAAAAACGTACAAAACAAGAGATTGGAGACATCAAGATTTTCGACGAATTTTTTAAGAATTTTCAAATTTTCAGATAGGAGGTTCCAGATAAGGTCAAAAACTACATACTCAGATCTTCACCAAACTTTGCAGGGATACATTGGATGTTAAGACACGTGGAAAAAACGTACAAAACAAGAGATTGGAGACATCAAGATTTTGGATGAATTTTTGAGGAATTTTCAAATTTTCAGAAATGAGGTTCCAGATAAGGTCAAAAACTACATACTCAGATCTTCACCAAACTTTGCAGGGATACATTGGATGTCAAGACACGTGGAAAAAACGTACAAAACAAGAGATTGGAGACATCAAGATTTTGGACGAATTTTTGAGGAATTTTCAAATTTTCAGAAATGAGGTTCCAGATAAGGTCTAAAACTACATACTCAGATCTTCACCAAACTTTGCAGGGATACATTGGATGTCAAGACACGTGGAAAAAACGTACAAAACAAGAGATTGGAGACATCAAGATTTTGGACGAATTTTTTCAAAATTTTCAAATTTTCAGATAGGAGGTTCCAGATAAGGTCAAAAACTACATACTCAGATCTTCACCAAACTTTGCATGGATACATTGGATGTCAAGACACGTGGAAAAAACATACAAAACATATGATTGAGGACATCAAGATTTTCGTCGAATTTTTTAAGAATTTTCAAATTTTCAGATAGGAGGTTCCAGATAAGGTCAAAAACGACATACTCAGATCTTCACCAAACTTTGCAGGGATACATTGGATGTGAAGACACGTGGAAAAAACGTACAAAACAAGAGATTGGAAACATCAAGATTTTGGACGAATTTTTTAAGAATTTTCAAATTTTCAGATAGGAGGTTCCAGATAAGGTCAAAAACTACATACTCAGATCTTCACCAAACTTTGCAGGGATACATTGGATGTCAAGACACGTGGAAAAAACGTACAAAACAAGAGATTGGAGACATCAAGATTTTGGAAGAATTTTTGAGGAATTTTCAAATTTTCAGAAATGAGGTTCCAGATAAGGTCAAAAACTACATACTCAGATCTTCACCAAACGTTGCAGGGATACTTTGCATGTCAAGACACGTGGAAAAAACGTACAAAACAAGAGATTGGAGACATCAAGATTTTCGACGAATTTTTTAAGAATTTTCAATTTTTCAGATGGGAGGTTCCAGATAAGGTCAAAAACGACATACTCAGATCTTCAGAAAACTTTGCAGGGATACTCTGCATGTCAAGACACGTGGAAAAAACGTACAAAACAAGAGATTGGAGACATCAAGATTTTCGACGAATTTTTTAAGAATTTTCAAATTTTCAGAAAGGATGTTCCAGATAAGGTCAAAACCGACATACTCAGATCTTCACCAAACTTTGCAGGGATACATTGGATGTCAAGACACGTGGAAAAAACGTACAAAACAAGAGATTGGAGACATCAAGATTTTCGACGAATTTTTTAAGAATTTTCAAATTTTCAGATAGGAGGTTCCAGATAAGGTCAAAAACTACATACTCAGATCTTCACCAAACTTTGCAGGGATACATTGGATGTCAAGACACGTGGAAAAAACGTACAAAACAAGAGATTGGAGACATCAAGATTTTGGACGAATTTTTGAGGAATTTTCAAATTTTCAGAAATGAGGTTCCAGATAAGGTCAAAAATTACATACTCAGATCTTCACCAAACTTTGCAGGGATACATTGGATGTCAAGACACGTGGGAAAAACGTACAAAACAAGAGATTGGAGACATCAAAATTTTGGACGAATTTTTTAACAATTTTCAAATTTTCAGATAGGAGGTTCCAGATAAGGTCAAAAACTACATACTCAGATCTTCACCAGACTTTGCAGGGATACATTGGATGTCAAGACACGTGGAAAAAACGTACAAAACAAGAGATTGGAGACATCAAGATTTTGGACGAATTTTTTCAAAATTTTCAAATTTTCAGATAGGAGGTTCCAGATAAGGTCAAAAACTACATACTCAGATCTTCACCAAACTTTGCATGGATACATTGGATGTCAAGACACGTGGAAAAAACATACAAAACATATGATTGAGGACATCAAGATTTTCGTCGAATTTTTTAAGAATTTTCAAATTTTCAGATAGGAGGTTCCATATAAGGTCAAAAACAACATACTCAGATCTTCACCAAACTATGCAGGGATACATTGGATGTCAAGACACGTGGGAAAAACGTACAAAACAAGAGATTGGAGACATCAAAATTTTGGACGAATTTTTTAACAATTTTCAAATTTTCAGATAGGAGGTTCCAGATAAGGTCAAAAACTACATACTCAGATCTTCACCAAACTTTGCAGGGATACATTGGATGTCAAGACACGTGGAAAAAACATACAAAACATAGGATTGGGGACATCAAGATTTTGGTCGAATTTTTTAAGAATTTTCAAATTTTCAGATAGGAGGTTCCATATAAGGTCAAAAACTACATACTCAGATCTTCACCAAACTATGCAGGGATACATTGGATGTCAAGACACGCGGAAATAACGTACAACACAAGAGATTGGAGACATCAAGATTTTGGACGAATTTTTTAAGAATTTTCAAATTTTCAGATAGGAAGTTCCATATAAGGTCAAAAACTACATACTCAGATCTTCACCAAACATTGCAGGGATACATTGGATGTCAAGACACGTGGAAAAAACGTACGAAACAAGAGATTGGAGACATCAAGATTTTGGATGAATTTTTTAAGAATTTTCAAATTTTCAGATAGGAGGTTCCAGATAAGGTCAAAAACTACATACTCAGATCTTCACCAAACGTTGCAGGGATACTTTGCATGTCAAGACACGTGGAAAAAACGTACAAAACAAGAGATTGGAGACATCAAGATTTTCGACGAATTTTTTAAGAATTTTCAAATTTTCAGAAAGGATGTTTCAGATAAGGTCAAAACCGACATACTCAGATCTTCACCAAACTTTGCAGGGATACATTGGATGTCAAGACACGTGGAAAAAACGTACAAAACAAGAGATTGGAGACATCAAGATTTTGGACGATTTTTTTAAGAATTTTCAAATTTTCAGATAGGAGGTTCCAGATAAGGTCAAAAACTACATACTCAGATCTTCACCAAGCTTTGCAGGGATACATTGGATGTCAAGACACGTGGAAAAAACGTACAAAACAAGAGATTGGAGACATCAAGATTTTGGACGAATTTTTGAGGAATTTTCAAATTTTCAGAAATGAGGTTCCAGATAAGGTCAAAAACTACATACTCAGATCTTCACCAAACTTTGCAGGGATACATTGGATGTCAAGACACGTGGGAAAAACGTACAAAACAAGAGATTGGAGACATCAAAATTTTGGACGAATTTTTTAACAATTTTCAAATTTTCAGATAGGAGGTTCCAGATAAGGTCAAAAACTACATACTCAGATCTTCACCAGACTTTGCAGGGATACATTGGATGTCAAGACACGTGGAAAAAACGTACAAAACAAGAGATTGGAGACATCAAGATTTTGGACGAATTTTTTAAGAATTTTCAAATTTTCAGATAGGATGTTCCAGATAAGGTCAAAAACTACATACTCAGATCTTCACCAAACGTTGCAGGGATACTTTGCATGTCAAGACACGTGGAAAAAACGTACAAAACAAGAGATTGGGGACATCAAGATTTTGGACGAATTTTTTAAGAATTTTCAAATTTTCAGAAAGGAGGTTCCATATAAGGTCAAAAACTACATACTCAGATCTTCACCAAACTTTGCAGGGATACATTGGATGTCAAGTCACGTGGAAAAAACGTACAAAACAAGAGATTGGAGACATCAAGATTTTGGACGAATTCTTTAAGAGTTTTCAAATATTCAGATAGGAGGGTCCAGATAAGGTCAAAAACTACATACTCAGATCTTCACCAAACTTTGCAGGGATACATTGGATGTCAAGACACGTGGAAAAAACGTACAAAACAAGAGATTGGAGACATCAAGATTTTGGACGAATTTTTGAGGAATTTTCAAATTTTCAGAAATGAGGTTCCAGATATGGTCAAAAACAACATACTCAGATCTTCACCAAACGTTGCAGGGATACTTTGCATGTCAAGACACGTGGAAAAAACGTACAAAACAAGAGAATGGAGACATCAAGATTTTCGACGAACTTTTTAAGAATTTTCAAATTTTCAGATGGGAGGTTCCAGATAAGGTCAAAAACGACATACTCAGATCTTCACCAAACTTTGCAGGGATACTCTGCATGTCAAGACACGTGGAAAAAACGTACAAAACAAGAGATTGGAGACATCAAGATTTTCGACGAATTTTTTAAGAATTTTCAAATTTTCAGAAAGGATGTTCCAGATAAGGTCAAAACCGACATACTCAGATCTTCACCAAACTTTGCAGGGATACATTGGATGTCAAGACACGTGGAAAAAACGTACAAAACAAGAGATTGGAGACATCAAGATTTTGGACGATTTTTTTAAGAATTTTCAAATTTTCAGATAGGAGGTTCCAGATAAGGTCAAAAACGACATACTCAGATCTTCACCAAGCTTTGCAGGGATACATTGGATGTCAAGACACGTGGAAAAAACGTACAAAACAAGAGATTGGAGACATCAAGATTTTGGACGAATTTTTGAGGAATTTTCAAATTTTCAGAAATGAGGTTCCAGATAAGGTCAAAAACTACATACTCAGATCTTCACCAAACTTTGCAGGGATACATTGGATGTCAAGACACGTGGGAAAAACGTACAAAACAAGAGATTGGAGACATCAAAATTTTGGACGAATTTTTTAACAATTTTCAAATTTTCAGATAGGAGGTTCCAGATAAGGTCAAAAACTACATACTCAGATCTTCACCAGACTTTGCAGGGATACTTTGCATGTCAAGACACGTGGAAAAAACGTACAAAACAAGAGATTGGGGATATCAAGATTTTGGACGAATTTTTTAAGAATTTTCAAATTTTCAGAAAGGAGGTTCCATATAAGGTCAAAAACTACATACTCAGATCTTCACCAAACTTTGCAGGGATACATTGGATGTCAAGACACGTGGAAAAAACGTACAAAACAAGAGATTGGAGACATCAAGATTTTGGACGAATTTTTTAAGAATTTTCAAATTTTCAGATGGGAGGTTCCAGATAAGGTCAAAAACGACATACTCAGATCTTCACCAAACGTTGCAGGGATTCTTTGCATGTCAAGACACGTGGAAAAAACGTACGAAACAAGAGACTGGGGACATCAAGATTTTGGACGAATTTTTTAAGAATTTTCAAATTTTTAGAAAGGAGGTTCCATATAAGGTCAAAAACTACATACTCAGATCTTCACCAAACATTGCAGGGATACATTGGATGTCAAGACACGTGGAAAAGACGTACAAAACAAGAGATTGGAGACATCAAGATTTTCCACGAATTTTTTAAGAAATTTCAAATTTTCAGATGGGAGGTTCTAGATAAGGTCAAAAACGACATACTCAGATCTTCACCAAACTTTGCATGGATACATTGGATGTCAAGACACGTGGAAAAAACATACAAAACATAGGATTGGGGACATCAAGATTTTGGACGAATTTTTTAAGAATTTTCAATTTTTCAGAAAGGAGGTTCCAGATAAGGTCAAAAACTACATACTCCGATCTTCACCAAACTTTGCAGGGATACATTGGATGTCAAAACACATGGAAAAAACGTACAAAACAAGAGATTGGAGACATCAAGATTTTGGACGAATTTTTTAAGAATTTTCAAATTTTCAGATAGGAGGTTCCATATAAGGTCAAAAACTACATACTCAGATCTTCAACAAACTTTGCAGGGATACATTGGATGTCAAAACACATGGAAAAAACGTACAAAACAAGAGATTGGAGACATCAAGATTTTGGACGAATTTTTGAAGAATTTTCAAACTTTCAGATAGGAGGTTCCATATAAGGTCAAAAACTACATACTCAGATCTTCACCAAACGTTGCAGGGATACATTGGATGTCAAGACACGTGGAAAAAAACGTACAAAACAAAGGGATTGGAGACATCAAGATTTTGGACGAATTTTTTAAGAATTTTCAAATTTTCAGAAAGGAGGTTCCATATAAGGTCAAAAACTACATACTCAGATCATCACCAAACTTTGAAGGGATACATTGGATGTCAAGACACGTGGAAAAAACGTACAAAACAAGAGATTGGAGACATCAAGATTTTGGTCGGATTTTTTAGGAATTTTCAAATTTTCAGATGGGAGGTTCCAGATAAGGTCAAAAACTACATACTCAGATCTTCACCAAACTTTGCAGGGATACATTGGATGTCGAGACACGTGGAAAAAACGTACAAAACAAGAGATTGGAGACATCAAGATTTTGGACGAATTTTTTAAGAATTTTCAAATTTTCAGATGGGAGGTTCCAGATAAGGTCAAAAACGACATACTCAGATCTTCACCAAACTTTTCAGGGATACATTGGATGTCAAGACACGTGGAAAAAACGTACAAAACAAGAGATTGGATACATCAAGATTTTGGACGAATTTTTTAAGAATTTTCAAATTTTCGGATAGGAGGTTCCATATAAGGTCAAAAACTACATACTCAGATCTTCACCAAACTTTGCAGGGATACATTGGATGTCAAGACACGTGTAAAAAACATACAAAACAAGAGATTGGGGTCATCAAGATTTTGGACGGATTTTTTAGGAATTTTCAAATTTTCAGTTGGGAGGTTCCAGATAAGGTCAAAAACGACATACTCAGATCTTCACCAAACTTTTCAGGGATACATTGGATGTCAAGACACGTGGAAAAAACGTACAAAACAAGAGATTGGGGACATCAAGATTTTGGACGAATTTTTTAAGAATTTTCAAATTTTCAGAAAGGAGGTTCCATATAAGGTCAAAAACTACATACTCAGATCTTCACCAAACTTTGCAGGGATACATTGGATGTCAAGACACGTGGAAAAAACGTACAAAACAAGAGATTGGAGACATCAAGATTTTGGACGAATTCTTTAAGAGTTTTCAAATATTCAGATAGGAGGGTCCAGATAAGGTCAAAAACTACATACTCAGATCTTCACCAAACGTTGCAGGGATACTTTGCATGTCAAGACACGTGGAAAAAACGTACAAAACAAGAGATTGGGGATATCAAGATTTTGGACGAATTTTTTAAGAATTTTCAAATTTTCAGAAAGGAGGTTCCATATAAGGTCAAAAACTACATACTCAGATCTTCACCAAACTTTGCAGGGATACATTGGATGTCAAGACACGTGGAAAAAACGTACAAAACAAGAGATTGGAGACATCAAGATTTTGGACGAATTTTTTAAGAATTTTCAAATTTTCAGATGGGAGGTTCCAGATAAGGTCAAAAACGACATACTCAGATCTTCACCAAACGTTGCAGGGATACTTTGCATGTCAAGACACGTGGAAAAAACGTACGAAACAAGAGACTGGGGACATCAAGATTTTGGACGAATTTTTTAAGAATTTTCAAATTTTTAGAAAGGAGGTTCCATATAAGGTCAAAAACTACATACTCAGATCTTCACCAAACATTGCAGGGATACATTGGATGTCAAGACACGTGGAAAAAACGTACAAAACAAGAGATTGGAGACATCAAGATTTTCCACGAATTTTTTAAGAATTTTCAAATTTTCAGATGGGAGGTTCTAGATAAGGTCAAAAACGACATACTCAGATCTTCACCAAACTTTGCATGGATACATTGGATGTCAAGACACGTGGAAAAAACATACAAAACATAGGATTGGGGACATCAAGATTTTGGACGAATTTTTTAAGAATTTTCAATTTTTCAGAAAGGAGGTTCCAGATAAGGTCAAAAACTACATACTCAGATCTTCACCAAACTTTGCAGGGATACATTGGATGTCAAAACACATGGAAAAAACGTACAAAACAAGAGATTGGAGACATCAAGATTTTGGACGAATTTTTTAAGAATTTTCAAATTTTCAGATAGGAGGTTCCATATAAGGTCAAAAACTACATACTCAGATCTTCAACAAACTTTGCAGGGATACATTGGATGTCAAGACACGTGGAAAAAACATACAAAACATAGGATTGGGGACATCAAGATTTTGGTCGAATTTTTTAAGAATTTTCAAATTTTCAGATAGGATGTTCCAGATAAGGTCAAAAACTACATACTCAGATCTTCACCAAACTTTGCAGGGATACATTGGATGTCAAGACACGTGGAAAAAACATACAAAACATAGGATTGGGGATATCAAGATTTTGGTCAAATTTTTTAAGAACTTTCAAATTTTCAGATAGGAGGTTCCATATAAGGTCAAAAACTACATACTCAGATCTTCATCAAACTTTGCATGGATACATTGGATGTCAAGACACGTGGAAAAAACATACAAAACAAGAGATTGGAGACATCAAGATTTTGGACGAATTTTTTAAGAATTTTCAAATTTTCAGAAAGGAGGTTCCAGATAAGGTCAAGAACTACATACTCAGATCTTCACCAAACGTTGCAGGGATACATTGGATGTCAAGACACATGGAAAACGTACAAAACAAGAGATTGGAGACATCAAGATTTTGGATGAATTTTTTAAGAATTTTCAAATTTTCAGATAGGAAGTTCCATATAAGGTCAAAAACTACATACTCAGATCTTCACCAAACTTTGAAGGGATACATTGGATGTCAAGGCACGTGGAAAAAACATACAAAACATAGGATTAGGGACATCAAGATTTTGGTCGAATTTTTTAAGAATTTTCAAATTTTCAGATAGGAGGTTCCATATAAGGTCAAAAACTACATACTCAGATCTTCACCAAACTTTGCAGGGATACATTGCATGTCAAGACACGTGGAAAAAACGTACAAAACAAGAGATTGGGGTCATCAAGATTTTGGACGGATTTTTTAGGAATTTTCAAATTTTCAGATGGGAGGTTCCAGATAAGGTCAAAAACTACATACTCACATCTTCACCAAACTTTGCAGGGATACATTGGATGTCAAGACACGTGGAAAAAACGTACAAAACAAGAGATTGGAGACATCAAGATTTTGACGAATTTTTTAAGAATTTTCAAATTTTCAGAAAGGATGTTCCAGATAAGGTCAAAAACTACATACTCAGATCTTCACCAAACTTTTCAGTTATACATTGGATGTCAAGACACGTGGAAAAAACATACAAAACATAGGATTGGGGACATCAAGATTTTGGTCAAATTTTTTAAGAATTTTCAAATTTTCAGAATGGATGTTCCAGATAAAGTCAAAAACGACATACTCAGATCTTCACCAAACTTTGCAGGGATACATTGGATGTCAAGACACGTGGAAAAAACGTACAAAACAAGAGATTGGAGACATCAAGATTTTGGACGGATTTATTAGGAATTTTCAAATTTTCAGATGGGAGGTTCCAGATAAGGTCAAAAACGACATACTCAGATCTTCACCAAACTTTTCAGGGATACATTGGATGTCAAGACACGTGGAAAAAACGTACAAAACAAGAGATTGGAGACATCAAGATTTTGGACGGATTTTTTAGGAATTTTCAAATTTTCAGATGGGAGGTTCCAGATAAGGTCAAAAACTACATACTCAGATCTTCACCAAACTTTGCAGGGATACATTGGATGTCGAGACACGTGGAAAAAACGTACAAAACAAGAGATTGGAGACATCAAGATCTTGGACGAATTTTTTAAGAATTTTCAAATTTTCAGATGGGAGGTTCCAGATAAGGTCAAAAACGACATACTCAGATCTTCACCAAACTTTTCAGGGATACATTGGATGTCAAGACACGTGGAAAAAACGTACAAAACAAGAGATTGGATACATCAAGATTTTGGACGAATTTTTTAAGAATTTTCTAATTTTCAGATAGGAGGTTCCATATAAGGTCAAAAACTACATACTCAGATCTTCACCAAACTTTGCAGGGATACATTGGATGTCAAGACACGTGGAAAAAACATACAAAACAAGAGATTGGGGTCATCAAGATTTTGGACGGATTTTTTAGGAATTTTCAAATTTTCAGATGGGAGGTTCCAGATAAGGTCAAAAACTACATACTCAGATCTTCACCAAACTTTGCAGGGATACATTGGATGTCAAGACACGTGGAAAAAACGTACAAAACAAGAGATTGGAGACATCAAGATTTTGGACGAATTTTTTAAGAATTTTCAAATTTTGAGAAAGGAGGTTCCAGAAAAGGTCAAAAACTACATACTCAGATCTTCACCAAACTTTGCAGGGATACATTGGATGTCAAGACACATGGAAAAAACGTACAAAACAAGAGATTGGAGACATCAAGATTTTGGTCAATTTTTTTAAGAATTTTCAAATTTTCAGATAGGAGGTTCCATATAAGGTCAAAAACTACATACTCAGATCTTCACCAAACTTTGCAGGGATACATTGGATGTCAAGACACGTGGAAAAAACATACAAAACATAGGATTGGGGACATCAAGATTTTGGTCGAATTTTTTAAGAATTTTCAAATTTTCAGATAGGATGTTCCAGATAAGGTCAAAAACTACATACTCAGATCTTCACCAAACTTTGCAGGGATACATTGGATGTCAAGACACGTGGAAAAAACATACAAGACATTGGATTGGGGACATCAAGATTTTGGTCGAATTTTTTAAGAATTTTCAAATTTTCAGATAGGAGGTTCCATATAAGGTCAAAAACTACATACTCTGATCTTCACCAAACTTTGCAGGGATACATTGCATGTCAAGACACGTGGAAAAAACGTACAAAACAAGAGATTGGGGTCATCAAGATTTTGGACGGATTTTTTAGGAATTTTCAAATTTTCAGATGGGAGGTTCCAGATAAGGTCAAAAACTACATACTCACATCTTCACCAAACTTTGCAGGGATACATTGGATGTCAAGGCACGTGGAAAAAACGTACAAAACAAGAGATTGGAGACATCAAGATTTTGGACGAATTTTTTAAGAATTTTCAAATTTTCAGAAAGGATGTTCCAGATAAGGTCAAAAACTACATACTTAGATCTTCACCAAACTTTTCAGTTATACATTGGATGTCAAGACACGTGGAAAAAACATACAAAACATAGGATTGGGGACATCAAGATTTTGGTCAAATTTATTAAGAATTTTCAAATTTTCAGATAGGAGGTTCCATATAAGGTCAAAAACTACATACTCAGATCTTCACCAAACTTTGCAGGGATACATTGAATGTCAAGACACGTGGAAAAAACGTACAAAACAAGAGATTGGGGTCATCAAGATTTTGGACGGATTTTTGAGGAATTTTCAAATTTTCAGATGGGAGGTTCCAGATAAGGTCAAAAACTACATACTCAGATCTTCACCAAACTTTGCAGGGATACATTGGATGTCAAGACACGTGGAAAAAACGTACAAAACAAGAGATTGGAGACATCAAGATTTTGGACGAATTT
Organism: Lepisma saccharinum; assembly: GCF_977018435.1. NCBI lineage: Eukaryota > Metazoa > Arthropoda > Insecta > Zygentoma > Lepismatidae > Lepisma > Lepisma saccharinum. The sequence goes on along the minus strand of NW_028142947.1, from coordinate 556,185 downwards.
TTTAAGAATTTTCAAATTTTCAGATAGGAGGTTCCAGATAAGGTCAAAAACTACATACTCAGATCTTCACCAAACTTTGCAGGGATACATTGGATGTCAAGACACGTGGAAAAAACGTACAAAACAAGAGATTGGGGTCATCAAGATTTTGGACGGATTTTTTAGGAATTTTCAAATTTTCAGATGGGAGGTTCCAGATAAGGTCAAAAACTACATACTCACATCTTCACCAAACTTTGCAGGGATACATTGGATGTCAAGACACGTGGAAAAAACGTACAAAACAAGAGATTGGAGACATCAAGATTTTGGACGAATTTTTTAAGAATTTTCAAATTTTCAGAAAGGATGTTCCAGATAAGGTCAAAAACTACATACTCAGATCTTCACCAAACTTTTCAGGGATACATTGGATGTCAAGACACGTGGAAAAAACATACAAAACATGGCATTGGGGACATCAAGATTTTGGTCAAATTTTTTAAGAATTTTCAAATTTTCAGATAGGAGGTTCCATATAAGGTCAAAAACTACATACTCAGATCTTCACCAAACATTGCAGGGATACATTGGATGTCAAGACACGTGGAAAAAACGTACAAAACAAGAGATTGGAGACATCAAGATTTTGGACGAATTTTTGAGGAATTTTCAAATTTTCAGAAATGAGGTTCCAGATATGGTCAAAAACTACATACTCAGATCTTCATCAAACTTTGCAGGGATACATTGGATGTCAAGACACGTGGGAAAAACGTACAAAACAAGAGATTGGAAACATCAAGATTTTGGACGAATTTTTTAAGAATTTTCAAGATTTCAGATAGGAGGTTCCAGATAAGGTCAAAAACTACATACTCAGATCTTCACCAAACTTTGCAGGGATACATTGAATGTCAAGACACGTGGAAAAAACGTACAAAACAAGAGATTGGGGTCATAAAGTTTTTGGACGGATTTTTTAGGAATTTTCAAATTTTCAGATGGGAGGTTCCAGATAAGGTCAAAAACTACATACTCAGATCTTCACCAAACTTTGCAGGGATACATTGGATGTTAAGACACGTGGAAAAAACGTACAAAACAAGAGATTGGAGACATCAAGATTTTGGACGAATTTTTTAAGAATTTTCAAATTTTCAGAAAGGATGTTCCAGATAAGGTCAAAAACGACATACTCAGATCTTCACCAAACTTTGCAGGGATACATTGGATGTCAAGACACGTGGAAAAAACGTACAAGACAAGAGATTGGAGACATCAAGATTTTGGACGAATTTTTTAAGAATTTTCAAATTTTCAGATAGGAGGTTCCAGATAAGGTCAAAACTACATACTCAGATCTTCACCAAACTTTGCAGGGATACATTGGATGTCAAGACACGTGGGAAAAACGTACAAAACAAGAGTTTGGAGACATCAAGATTTTGGAAGAATTTTTTAACAATTTTCAATTTTTCAGATAGGAGGTTCCAGATAAGTTCAAAAACTACATACTCAGATCTTCACCAAACTTTGCAGGGATACATTGGATGTCAAGACACGTGGAAAAAACGTACAAAACAAGAGATTGGGGTCATCAAGATTTTGGACGGATTTTTTAGGAATTTTCAAATTTTCAGATGGGAGGTTCCAGATAAGGTCAAAAACTACATACTCAGATCTTCACCAAACTTTGCAGGGATACATTGGATGTCAAGACACGTGGAAAAAACGTACAAAACAAGAGATTGGAGACATCAAGATTTTGGACGAATTTTTAAAGAATTTTCAAATTTTCAGAAAGGATGTTCCATATAAGGTCAAAAACGACATACTCAGATCTTCACCAAACTTTGCAGGGATACTCTGGATGTCAAGACGCGTGGAAAAAACATACAAAACATAGGATTGGGGACATCAAGATTTTGGTCAATTTTTTTAAGAATTTTCAAATTTTCAGATAGGAGGTTCCATATAAGGTCAAAAACTACATACTCAGATCTTCACCAAACATTGCAGGGATACATTGGATGTCAAGACACGTGGAAAAAACGTACAAAACAAGAGATTGGAGACATCAAGATTTTGGACGAATTTTTTAAGAATTTTCAAATTTTCAGATAGGAGGTTCCATATAAGGTCAAAAACTACATACTCAGATCTTCACCAAACTTTGCAGGGATACACTGGATGTCAAGACACGTGGAAAAAACATACAAGACATAGGATTGGAGACATCAAGATTTTGGACGAATTTTTTAAGAATTTTCAAATTTTCAGAAAAGATGTTCCAGATAAGGTCAAAAACGACATACTCAGATCTTCACCAAACTTTTCAGGGATACATTGGATGTCAAGACACGTGGAAAAAACATACAAAACATAGGATTGGGGACATCAAGATTTTGGTCAAATTTTTTAAGAATTTTCAAATTTTCAGATAGGAGGTTCCATATAAGATCAAAGAATACATACTCAGATCTTCACCAAACATGGCAGGGATACATTGGATGTCAAGACACGTGGAAAAAACGTACAAAACAAGAGATTGGGGTCATCAAGATTATGGACAGATTTTTTACGAATTTTCAAATTTTCAGATAGGAGGTTCCAGATAAGGTCAAAAACTACATACTCAGATCTTCACCAAACTTTGCAGGGATACATTGGATGTCAAGACACGTGGAAAAAACATACAAGACATAGGATTGGGGACATCAAGATTTTGGTCGAATTTTTTAAGAATTTTCAAATTTTCAGATAGGAGGTTCCATATAAGGTCAAAAACTACATACTCTGATCTTCACCAAACTTTGCAGGGATACATTGCATGTCAAGACACGTGGAAAAAACGTACAAAACAAGAGATTGGGGTCATCAAGATTTTGGACGGATTTTTTAGGAATTTTCAAATTTTCAGATGGGAGGTTCCAGATAAGGTCAAAAACTACATACTCACATCTTCACCAAACTTTGCAGGGATACATTGGATGTCAAGACACGTGGAAAAAACGTACAAAACAAGAGATTGGAGACATCAAGATTTTGGACGAATTTTTTAAGAATTTTCAAATTTTCAGAAAGGATGTTCCAGATAAGGTCAAAAACTACATACTTAGATCTTCACCAAACTTTTCAGTTATACATTGGATGTCAAGACACGTGGAAAAAACATACAAAACATAGGATTGGGGACATCAAGATTTTGGTCAAATTTATTAAGAATTTTCAAATTTTCAGATAGGAGGTTCCATATAAGGTCAAAAACTACATACTCAGATCTTCACCAAACTTTGCAGGGATACATTGAATGTCAAGACACGTGGAAAAAACGTACAAAACAAGAGATTGGGGTCATCAAGATTTTGGACGGATTTTTGAGGAATTTTCAAATTTTCAGATGGGAGGTTCCAGATAAGGTCAAAAACTACATACTCAGATCTTCACCAAACTTTGCAGGGATACATTGGATGTCAAGACACGTGGAAAAAACGTACAAAACAAGAGATTGGAGACATCAAGATTTTGGACGAATTTTTTAAGAATTTTCAAATTTTCAGATAGGAGGTTCCAGATAAGGTCAAAAACTACATACTCAGATCTTCACCAAACTTTGCAGGGATACATTGGATGTCAAGACACGTGGAAAAAACGTACAAAACAAGAGATTGGGGTCATCAAGATTTTGGACGGATTTTTTAGGAATTTTCAAATTTTCAGATGGGAGGTTCCAGATAAGGTCAAAAACTACATACTCACATCTTCACCAAACTTTGCAGGGATACATTGGATGTCAAGACACGTGGAAAAAACGTACAAAACAAGAGATTGGAGACATCAAGATTTTGGACGAATTTTTTAAGAATTTTCAAATTTTCAGAAAGGATGTTCCAGATAAGGTCAAAAACTACATACTCAGATCTTCACCAAACTTTTCAGGGATACATTGGATGTCAAGACACGTGGAAAAAACATACAAAACATGGCATTGGGGACATCAAGATTTTGGTCAAATTTTTTAAGAATTTTCAAATTTTCAGATAGGAGGTTCCATATAAGGTCAAAAACTACATACTCAGATCTTCACCAAACATTGCAGGGATACATTGGATGTCAAGACACGTGGAAAAAACGTACAAAACAAGAGATTGGAGACATCAAGATTTTGGACGAATTTTTGAGGAATTTTCAAATTTTCAGAAATGAGGTTCCAGATATGGTCAAAAACTACATACTCAGATCTTCATCAAACTTTGCAGGGATACATTGGATGTCAAGACACGTGGGAAAAACGTACAAAACAAGAGATTGGAAACATCAAGATTTTGGACGAATTTTTTAAGAATTTTCAAGATTTCAGATAGGAGGTTCCAGATAAGGTCAAAAACTACATACTCAGATCTTCACCAAACTTTGCAGGGATACATTGAATGTCAAGACACGTGGAAAAAACGTACAAAACAAGAGATTGGGGTCATAAAGTTTTTGGACGGATTTTTTAGGAATTTTCAAATTTTCAGATGGGAGGTTCCAGATAAGGTCAAAAACTACATACTCAGATCTTCACCAAACTTTGCAGGGATACATTGGATGTTAAGACACGTGGAAAAAACGTACAAAACAAGAGATTGGAGACATCAAGATTTTGGACGAATTTTTTAAGAATTTTCAAATTTTCAGAAAGGATGTTCCAGATAAGGTCAAAAACGACATACTCAGATCTTCACCAAACTTTGCAGGGATACATTGGATGTCAAGACACGTGGAAAAAACGTACAAGACAAGAGATTGGAGACATCAAGATTTTGGACGAATTTTTTAAGAATTTTCAAATTTTCAGATAGGAGGTTCCAGATAAGGTCAAAACTACATACTCAGATCTTCACCAAACTTTGCAGGGATACATTGGATGTCAAGACACGTGGGAAAAACGTACAAAACAAGAGTTTGGAGACATCAAGATTTTGGAAGAATTTTTTAACAATTTTCAATTTTTCAGATAGGAGGTTCCAGATAAGGTCAAAAACTACATACTCAGATCTTCACCAAACTTTGCAGGGATACATTGGATGTCAAGACACGTGGAAAAAACGTACAAAACAAGAGATTGGGGTCATCAAGATTTTGGACGGATTTTTTAGGAATTTTCAAATTTTCAGATAGGAGGTTCCAGATAAGGTCAAAAACTACATACTCAGATCTTCACCAAACTTTGCAGGGATACATTGGATGTCAAGACACGTGGAAAAAACGTACAAAACAAGAGATTGGAGACATCAAGATTTTGGACGAATTTTTTAAGAATTTTCAAATTTTCAGAAAGGATGTTCCATATAAGGTCAAAAACGACATACTCAGATCTTCACCAAACTTTGCAGGGATACTCTGGATGTCAAGACGCGTGGAAAAAACATACAAAACATAGGATTGGGGACATCAAGATTTTGGTCAATTTTTTTAAGAATTTTCAAATTTTCAGATAGGAGGTTCCATATAAGGTCAAAAACTACATACTCAGATCTTCACCAAACATTGCAGGGATACATTGGATGTCAAGACACGTGGAAAAAACGTACAAAACAAGAGATTGGAGACATCAAGATTTTGGACGAATTTTTTAAGAATTTTCAAATTTTCAGATAGGAGGTTCCATATAAGGTCAAAAACTACATACTCAGATCTTCACCAAACTTTGCAGGGATACACTGGATGTCAAGACACGTGGAAAAAACATACAAGACATAGGATTGGGGACATCAAGATTTTGGACGAATTTTTTAAGAATTTTCAAATTTTCAGAAAAGATGTTCCAGATAAGGTCAAAAACGACATACTCAGATCTTCACCAAACTTTTCAGGGATACATTGGATGTCAAGACACGTGGAAAAAACATACAAAACATAGGATTGGGGACATCAAGATTTTGGTCAAATTTTTTAAGAATTTTCAAATTTTCAGATAGGAGGTTCCATATAAGATCAAAGAATACATACTCAGATCTTCACCAAACATGGCAGGGATACATTGGATGTCAAGACACGTGGAAAAAACGTACAAAACAAGAGATTGGGGTCATCAAGATTTTGGACAGATTTTTTACGAATTTTCAAATTTTCAGATAGGAGGTTCCAGATAAGGTCAAAAACTACATACTCAGATCTTCACCAAACTTTGCAGGGATACATTGGATGTCAAGACACGTGGAAAAAACATACAAGACATAGGATTGGGGACATCAAGATTTTGGTCGAATTTTTTAAGAATTTTCAAATTTTCAGATAGGAGGTTCCATATAAGGTCAAAAACTACATACTCTGATCTTCACCAAACTTTGCAGGGATACATTGCATGTCAAGACACGTGGAAAAAACGTACAAAACAAGAGATTGGGGTCATCAAGATTTTGGACGGATTTTTTAGGAATTTTCAAATTTTCAGATGGGAGGTTCCAGATAAGGTCAAAAACTACATACTCACATCTTCACCAAACTTTGCAGGGATACATTGGATGTCAAGACACGTGGAAAAAACGTACAAAACAAGAGATTGGAGACATCAAGATTTTGGACGAATTTTTTAAGAATTTTCAAATTTTCAGAAAGGATGTTCCAGATAAGTTCAAAAACTACATACTCAGATCTTCACCAAACTTTTCAGTTATACATTGGATGTCAAGACACGTGGAAAAAACATACAAAACATAGGATTGGGGACATCAAGATTTTGGTCAAATTTTTTAAGAATTTTCAAATTTTCAGATAGGAGGTTCCATATAAGGTCAAAAACTACATACTCAGATCTTCACCAAACTTTGCAGGGATACATTGAATGTCAAGACACGTGGAAAAAACGTACAAAACAAGAGATTGGGGTCATCAAGATTTTGGACGGATTTTTGAGGAATTTTCAAATTTTCAGAAGGGAGGTTCCAGATAAGGTCGAAAACTACATACTCAGATCTTCACCAAACTTTGCAGGGATACATTGGATGTCAAGACACGTGGAAAAAACGTACAACACGAGAGATTGGAGACATCAAGATTTTGGACGAATTTTTTAAGAATTTTCAAATTTTCAGAAAGGATGTTCCAGATAAAGTCAAAAACGACATACTCAGATCTTCACCAAACTTTGCAGGGATACATTGGATGTCAAGACACGTGTAAAAAACGTACAAAACAAGAGATTGGAGACATCAAGATTTTGGACGAATTTTTTAAGAATTTTCAAATTTACAGAAAGGATGTTCCATATAAGGTCAAAAACGACATACTCAGATCTTCACCAAACTTTGCAGGGATACTCTGGATGTCAAGACGCGTGGAAAAAACATACAAAACATAGGATTGGGGACATCAAGATTTTGGTCAATTTTTTTAAGAATTTTCAAATTTTCAGATAGGAGGTTCCATATAACTTCAAAAACTACATACTCAGATCTTCACCAAACATTGCAGGGATACATTGGATGTCAAGACACGTGGAAAAAACGTACAAAACAAGAGATTGGAGACATCAAGATTTTGGACGAATTTTTTAAGAATTTTCAAATTTTCAGATAGGAGGTTCCATATAAGGTCAAAAACTACATACTCAGATCTTCACCAAACTTTGCAGGGATACACTGGATGTCAAGACACGTGGAAAAAACATACAAGACATAGGATTGGAGACATCAAGATTTTGGACGAATTTTTTAAGAATTTTCAAATTTTCAGAAAAGATGTTCCAGATAAGGTCAAAAACGACATACTCAGATCTTCACCAAACTTTTCAGGGATACATTGGATGTCAAGACACGTGGAAAAAACATACAAAACATAGGATTGGGGACATCAAGATTTTGGTCAAATTTTTTAAGAATTTTCAAATTTTCAGATAGGAGGTTCCATATAAGATCAAAGAATACATACTCAGATCTTCACCAAACTTTGCAGGGATACATTGCATGTCAAGACACGTGGAAAAAACGTACAAAACAAGAGATTGGGGTCATCAAGATTTTGGACGGATTTTTTAGGAATTTTCAAATTTTCAGATGGGAGGTTCCAGATAAGGTCAAAAACTACATACTCACATCTTCACCAAACTTTGCAGGGATACATTGGATGTCAAGACACGTGGAAAAAACGTACAAAACAAGTGATTGGAGACATCAAGATTTTGGACGAATTTTTTAAGAATTTTCAAATTTTCAGAAAGGATGTTCCAGATAAGTTCAAAAACTACATACTCAGATCTTCACCAAACTTTTCAGTTATACATTGGATGTCAAGACACGTGGAAAAAACATACAAAACATAGGATTGGGGACATCAAGATTTTGGTCAAATTTTTTAAGAATTTTCAAATTTTCAGATAGGAGGTTCCATATAAGGTCAAAAACTACATACTCAGATCTTCACCAAACTTTGCAGGGATACATTGAATGTCAAGACACGTGGAAAAAACGTACAAAACAAGAGATTGGGGTCATCAAGATTTTGGACGGATTTTTGAGGAATTTTCAAATTTTCAGATGGGAGGTTCCAGATAAGGTCGAAAACTACATACTCAGATCTTCACCAAACTTTGCAGGGATACATTGGATGTCAAGACACGTGGAAAAAACGTACAACACAAGAGATTGGAGACATCAAGATTTTGGACGAATTTTTTAAGAATTTTCAAATTTTCAGAAAGGATGTTCCAGATAAAGTCAAAAACGACATACTCAGATCTTCACCAAACTTTGCAGGGATACATTGGATGTCAAGACACGTGGAAAAAACGTACAAAATAAGAGATTGGAGACATCAAGATTTTGGACGAATTCTTTAAGAGTTTTCAAATATTCAGATAGGAGGGTCCAGATAAGGTCAAAAACGACATACTCAGATCTTCACCAAACTTTGCAGGGATACATTGGAGGTCAAGACACGTGGAAAAAACGTACAAAACAAGAGATTGGGGTCATCAAGATTTTGGACGGATTTTTTAGGAATTTTCAAATTTTCAGATGGGAGGTTCCAGATAAGGTCAAAAACTACATACTCACATCTTCACCAAACTTTGCAGGGATACATTGGATGTCAAGACACGTGGAAAAAACGTACAAAACAAGAGATTGGAGACATCAAGATTTTGGACGAATTTTTTAAGAATTTTCAAATTTTCAGAAAGGATGTTCCAGATAAGGTCAAAAACTACATACTCAGATCTTCACCAAACTTTTCAGGGATACATTGGATGTCAAGACACGTGGAAAAAACATACAAAACATGGCATTGGGGACATCAAGATTTTGGTCAAATTTTTTAAGAATTTTCAAATTTTCAGATAGGAGGTTCCATATAAGGTCAAAAACTACATACTCAGATCTTCACCAAACATTGCAGGGATACATTGGATGTCAAGACACGTGGAAAAAACGTACAAAACAAGAGATTGGAGACATCAAGATTTTGGACGAATTTTTGAGGAATTTTCAAATTTTCAGAAATGAGGTTCCAGATATGGTCAAAAACTACATACTCAGATCTTCATCAAACTTTGCAGGGATACATTGGATGTCAAGACACGTGGGAAAAACGTACAAAACAAGAGATTGGAAACATCAAGATTTTGGACGAATTTTTTAAGAATTTTCAAGATTTCAGATAGGAGGTTCCAGATAAGGTCAAAAACTACATACTCAGATCTTCACCAAACTTTGCAGGGATACATTGAATGTCAAGACACGTGGAAAAAACGTACAAAACAAGAGATTGGGGTCATAAAGTTTTTGGACGGATTTTTTAGGAATTTTCAAATTTTCAGATGGGAGGTTCCAGATAAGGTCAAAAACTACATACTCAGATCTTCACCAAACTTTGCAGGGATACATTGGATGTTAAGACACGTGGAAAAAACGTACAAAACAAGAGATTGGAGACATCAAGATTTTGGACGAATTTTTTAAGAATTTTCAAATTTTCAGAAAGGATGTTCCAGATAAGGTCAAAAACGACATACTCAGATCTTCACCAAACTTTGCAGGGATACATTGGATGTCAAGACACGTGGAAAAAACGTACAAGACAAGAGATTGGAGACATCAAGATTTTGGACGAATTTTTTAAGAATTTTCAAATTTTCAGATAGGAGGTTCCAGATAAGGTCAAAACTACATACTCAGATCTTCACCAAACTTTGCAGGGATACATTGGATGTCAAGACACGTGGGAAAAACGTACAAAACAAGAGTTTGGAGACATCAAGATTTTGGAAGAATTTTTTAGCAATTTTCAATTTTTCAGATAGGAGGTTCCAGATAAGGTCAAAAACTACATACTCAGATCTTCACCAAACTTTGCAGGGATACATTGGATGTCAAGACACGTGGAAAAAACGTACAAAACAAGAGATTGGGGTCATCAAGATTTTGGACGGATTTTTTAGGAATTTTCAAATTTTCAGATAGGAGGTTCCAGATAAGGTCAAAAACTACATACTCAGATCTTCACCAAACTTTGCAGGGATACATTGGATGTCAAGACACGTGGAAAAAACGTACAAAACAAGAGATTGGAGACATCAAGATTTTGGACGAATTTTTAAAGAATTTTCAAATTTTCAGAAAGGATGTTCCATATAAGGTCAAAAACGACATACTCAGATCTTCACCAAACTTTGCAGGGATACTCTGGATGTCAAGACGCGTGGAAAAAACATACAAAACATAGGATTGGGGACATCAAGATTTTGGTCAATTTTTTTAAGAATTTTCAAATTTTCAGATAGGAGGTTCCATATAAGGTCAAAAACTACATACTCAGATCTTCACCAAACATTGCAGGGATACATTGGATGTCAAGACACGTGGAAAAAACGTACAAAACAAGAGATTGGAGACATCAAGATTTTGGACGAATTTTTTAAGAATTTTCAAATTTTCAGATAGGAGGTTCCATATAAGGTCAAAAACTACATACTCAGATCTTCACCAAACTTTGCAGGGATACACTGGATGTCAAGACACGTGGAAAAAACATACAAGACATAGGATTGGAGACATCAAGATTTTGGACGAATTTTTTAAGAATTTTCAAATTTTCAGAAAAGATGTTCCAGATAAGGTCAAAAACGACATACTCAGATCTTCACCAAACTTTTCAGGGATACATTGGATGTCAAGACACGTGGAAAAAACATACAAAACATAGGATTGGGGACATCAAGATTTTGGTCAAATTTTTTAAGAATTTTCAAATTTTCAGATAGGAGGTTCCATATAAGATCAAAGAATACATACTCAGATCTTCACCAAACATGGCAGGGATACATTGGATGTCAAGACACGTGGAAAAAACGTACAAAACAAGAGATTGGGGTCATCAAGATTTTGGACAGATTTTTTACGAATTTTCAAATTTTCAGATAGGAGGTTCCAGATAAGGTCAAAAACTACATACTCAGATCTTCACCAAACTTTGCAGGGATACATTGGATGTCAAGACACGTGGAAAAAACATACAAGACATAGGATTGGGGACATCAAGATTTTGGTCGAATTTTTTAAGAATTTTCAAATTTTCAGATAGGAGGTTCCATATAAGGTCAAAAACTACATACTCTGATCTTCACCAAACTTTGCAGGGATACATTGCATGTCAAGACACGTGGAAAAAACGTACAAAACAAGAGATTGGGGTCATCAAGATTTTGGACGGATTTTTTAGGAATTTTCAAATTTTCAGATGGGAGGTTCCAGATAAGGTCAAAAACTACATACTCACATCTTCACCAAACTTTGCAGGGATACATTGGATGTCAAGACACGTGGAAAAAACGTACAAAACAAGAGATTGGAGACATCAAGATTTTGGACGAATTTTTTAAGAATTTTCAAATTTTCAGAAAGGATGTTCCAGATAAGGTCAAAAACTACATACTTAGATCTTCACCAAACTTTTCAGTTATACATTGGATGTGAAGACACGTGGAAAAAACATACAAAACATAGGATTGGGGACATCAAGATTTTGGTCAAATTTATTAAGAATTTTCAAATTTTCAGATAGGAGGTTCCATATAAGGTCAAAAACTACATACTCAGATCTTCACCAAACTTTGCAGGGATACATTGAATGTCAAGACACGTGGAAAAAACGTACAAAACAAGAGATTGGGGTCATCAAGATTTTGGACGGATTTTTGAGGAATTTTCAAATTTTCAGATGGGAGGTTCCAGATAAGGTCAAAAACTACATACTCAGATCTTCACCAAACTTTGCAGGGATACATTGGATGTCAAGACACGTGGAAAAAACGTACAAAACAAGAGATTGGAGACATCAAGATTTTGGACGAATTTTTTAAGAATTTTCAAATTTTCAGATAGGAGGTTCCAGATAAGGTCAAAAACTACATACTCAGATCTTCACCAAACTTTGCAGGGATACATTGGATGTCAAGACACGTGGAAAAAACGTACAAAACAAGAGATTGGGGTCATCAAGATTTTGGACGGATTTTTTAGGAATTTTCAAATTTTCAGATGGGAGGTTCCAGATAAGGTCAAAAACTACATACTCACATCTTCACCAAACTTTGCAGGGATACATTGGATGTCAAGACACGTGGAAAAAACGTACAAAACAAGAGATTGGAGACATCAAGATTTTGGACGAATTTTTTAAGAATTTTCAAATTTTCAGAAAGGATGTTCCAGATAAGGTCAAAAACTACATACTCAGATCTTCACCAAACTTTTCAGGGATACATTGGATGTCAAGACACGTGGAAAAAACATACAAAACATGGCATTGGGGACATCAAGATTTTGGTCAAATTTTTTAAGAATTTTCAAATTTTCAGATAGGAGGTTCCATATAAGGTCAAAAACTACATACTCAGATCTTCACCAAACATTGCAGGGATACATTGGATGTCAAGACACGTGGAAAAAACGTACAAAACAAGAGATTGGAGACATCAAGATTTTGGACGAATTTTTGAGGAATTTTCAAATTTTCAGAAATGAGGTTCCAGATATGGTCAAAAACTACATACTCAGATCTTCATCAAACTTTGCAGGGATACATTGGATGTCAAGACACGTGGGAAAAACGTACAAAACAAGAGATTGGAAACATCAAGATTTTGGACGAATTTTTTAAGAATTTTCAAGATTTCAGATAGGAGGTTCCAGATAAGGTCAAAAACTACATACTCAGATCTTCACCAAACTTTGCAGGGATACATTGAATGTCAAGACACGTGGAAAAAACGTACAAAACAAGAGATTGGGGTCATAAAGTTTTTGGACGGATTTTTTAGGAATTTTCAAATTTTCAGATGGGAGGTTCCAGATAAGGTCAAAAACTACATACTCAGATCTTCACCAAACTTTGCAGGGATACATTGGATGTTAAGACACGTGGAAAAAACGTACAAAACAAGAGATTGGAGACATCAAGATTTTGGACGAATTTTTTAAGAATTTTCAAATTTTCAGAAAGGATGTTCCAGATAAGGTCAAAAACGACATACTCAGATCTTCACCAAACTTTGCAGGGATACATTGGATGTCAAGACACGTGGAAAAAACGTACAAGACAAGAGATTGGAGACATCAAGATTTTGGACGAATTTTTTAAGAATTTTCAAATTTTCAGATAGGAGGTTCCAGATAAGGTCAAAACTACATACTCAGATCTTCACCAAACTTTGCAGGGATACATTGGATGTCAAGATACGTGGGAAAAACGTACAAAACAAGAGTTTGGAGACATCAAGATTTTGGAAGAATTTTTTAACAATTTTCAATTTTTCAGATAGGAGGTTCCAGATAAGGTCAAAAACTACATACTCAGATCTTCACCAAACTTTGCAGGGATACATTGGATGTCAAGACACGTGGAAAAAACGTACAAAACAAGAGATTGGGGTCATCAAGATTTTGGACGGATTTTTTAGGAATTTTCAAATTTTCAGATAGGAGGTTCCAGATAAGGTCAAAAACTACATACTCAGATCTTCACCAAACTTTGCAGGGATACATTGGATGTCAAGACACGTGGAAAAAACGTACAAAACAAGAGATTGGAGACATCAAGATTTTGGACGAATTTTTTAAGAATTTTCAAATTTTCAGAAAGGATGTTCCATATAAGGTCAAAAACGACATACTCAGATCTTCACCAAACTTTGCAGGGATACTCTGGATGTCAAGACGCGTGGAAAAAACATACAAAACATAGGATTGGGGACATCAAGATTTTGGTCAATTTTTTTAAGAATTTTCAAATTTTCAGATAGGAGGTTCCATATAAGGTCAAAAACTACATACTCAGATCTTCACCAAACATTGCAGGGATACATTGGATGTCAAGACACGTGGAAAAAACGTACAAAACAAGAGATTGGAGACATCAAGATTTTGGACGAATTTTTTAAGAATTTTCAAATTTTCAGATAGGAGGTTCCATATAAGGTCAAAAACTACATACTCAGATCTTCACCAAACTTTGCAGGGATACACTGGATGTCAAGACACGTGGAAAAAACATACAAGACATAGGATTGGGGACATCAAGATTTTGGACGAATTTTTTAAGAATTTTCAAATTTTCAGAAAAGATGTTCCAGATAAGGTCAAAAACGACATACTCAGATCTTCACCAAACTTTTCAGGGATACATTGGATGTCAAGACACGTGGAAAAAACATAGAAAACATAGGATTGGGGACATCAAGATTTTGGTCAAATTTTTTAAGAATTTTCAAATTTTCAGATAGGAGGTTCCATATAAGATCAAAGAATACATACTCAGATCTTCACCAAACATGGCAGGGATACATTGGATGTCAAGACACGTGGAAAAAACGTACAAAACAAGAGATTGGGGTCATCAAGATTTTGGACAGATTTTTTACGAATTTTCAAATTTTCAGATAGGAGGTTCCAGATAAGGTCAAAAACTACATACTCAGATCTTCACCAAACTTTGCAGGGATACATTGGATGTCAAGACACGTGGAAAAAACATACAAGACATAGGATTGGGGACATCAAGATTTTGGTCGAATTTTTTAAGAATTTTCAAATTTTCAGATAGGAGGTTCCATATAAGGTCAAAAACTACATACTCTGATCTTCACCAAACTTTGCAGGGATACATTGCATGTCAAGACACGTGGAAAAAACGTACAAAACAAGAGATTGGGGTCATCAAGATTTTGGACGGATTTTTTAGGAATTTTCAAATTTTCAGATGGGAGGTTCCAGATAAGGTCAAAAACTACATACTCACATCTTCACCAAACTTTGCAGGGATACATTGGATGTCAAGACACGTGGAAAAAACGTACAAAACAAGAGATTGGAGACATCAAGATTTTGGACGAATTTTTTAAGAATTTTCAAATTTTCAGAAAGGATGTTCCAGATAAGTTCAAAAACTACATACTCAGATCTTCACCAAACTTTTCAGTTATACATTGGATGTCAAGATACGTGGAAAAAACATACAAAACATAGTATTGGGGACATCAAGATTTTGGTCAAATTTTTTAAGAATTTTCAAATTTTCAGATAGGAGGTTCCATATAAGGTCAAAAACTACATACTCAGATCTTCACCAAACTTTGCAGGGATACATTGAATGTCAAGACACGTGGAAAAAACGTACAAAACAAGAGATTGGGGTCATCAAGATTTTGGACGGATTTTTGAGGAATTTTCAAATTTTCAGATGGGAGGTTCCAGATAAGGTCGAAAACTACATACTCAGATCTTCACCAAACTTTGCAGGGATACATTGGATGTCAAGACACGTGGAAAAAACGTACAACACGAGAGATTGGAGACATCAAGATTTTGGACGAATTTTTTAAGAATTTTCAAATTTTCAGAAAGGATGTTCCAGATAAAGTCAAAAACGACATACTCAGATCTTCACCAAACTTTGCAGGGATACATTGGATGTCAAGACACGTGGAAAAAACGTACAAAACAAGAGATTGGAGACATCAAGATTTTGGACGAATTTTTTAAGAATTTTCAAATTTTCAGAAAGGATGTTCCATATAAGGTCAAAAACGACATACTCAGATCTTCACCAAACTTTGCAGGGATACTCTGGATGTCAAGACGCGTGGAAAAAACATACAAAACATAGGATTGGGGACATCAAGATTTTGGTCAATTTTTTTAAGAATTTTCAAATTTTCAGATAGGAGGTTCCATATAAGGTCAAAAACTACATACTCAGATCTTCACCAAACATTGCAGGGATACATTGGATGTCAAGACACGTGGAAAAAACGTACAAAACAAGAGATTGGAGACATCAAGATTTTGGACGAATTTTTTAAGAATTTTCAAATTTTCAGATAGGAGGTTCCATATAAGGTCAAAAACTACATACTCAGATCTTCACCAAACTTTGCAGGGATACACTGGATGTCAAGACACGTGGAAAAAACATACAAGACATAGGATTGGAGACATCAAGATTTTGGACGAATTTTTTAAGAATTTTCAAATTTTCAGAAAAGATGTTCCAGATAAGGTCAAAAACGACATACTCAGATCTTCACCAAACTTTTCAGGGATACATTGGATGTCAAGACACGTGGAAAAAACATACAAAACATAGGATTGGGGACATCAAGATTTTGGTCAAATTTTTTAAGAATTTTCAAATTTTCAGATAGGAGGTTCCATATAAGATCAAAGAATACATACTCAGATCTTCACCAAACATGGCAGGGATACATTGGATGTCAAGACACGTGGAAAAAACGTACAAAACAAGAGATTGGGGTCATCAAGATTTTGGACAGATTTTTTACGAATTTTCAAATTTTCAGATAGGAGGTTCCAGATAAGGTCAAAAACTACATACTCAGATCTTCACCAAACTTTGCAGGGATACATTGGATATCAAGACACGTGGAAAAAACATACAAGACATAGGATTGGGGACATCAAGATTTTGGTCGAATTTTTTAAGAATTTTCAAATTTTCAGATAGGAGGTTCCATATAAGGTCAAAAACTACATACTCTGATCTTCACCAAACTTTGCAGGGATACATTGCATGTCAAGACACGTGGAAAAAACGTACAAAACAAGAGATTGGGGTCATCAAGATTTTGGACGGATTTTTTAGGAATTTTCAAATTTTCAGATGGGAGGTTCCAGATAAGGTCAAAAACTACATACTCACATCTTCACCAAACTTTGCAGGGATACATTGGATGTCAAGACACGTGGAAAAAACGTACAAAACAAGAAATTGGAGACATCAAGATTTTGGACGAATTTTTTAAGAATTTTCAAATTTTCAGAAAGGATGTTCCAGATAAGTTCAAAAACTACATACTCAGATCTTCACCAAACTTTTCAGTTATACATTGGATGTCAAGACACGTGGAAAAAACATACAAAACATAGGATTGGGGACATCAAGATTTTGGTCAAATTTTTTAAGAATTTTCAAATTTTCAGATAGGAGGTTCCATATAAGGTCAAAAACTACATACTCAGATCTTCACCAAACTTTGCAGGGATACATTGAATGTCAGACACGTGGAAAAAACGTACAAAACAAGAGATTGGGGTCATCAAGATTTTGGACGGATTTTTGAGGAATTTTCAAATTTTCAGATGGGAGGTTCCAGATAAGGTCGAAAACTACATACTCAGATCTTCACCAAACTTTGCAGGGATACATTGGATGTCAAGACACGTGGAAAAAACGTACAACACAAGAGATTGGAGACATCAAGATTTTGGACGAATTTTTTAAGAATTTTCAAATTTTCAGAAAGGATGTTCCAGATAAAGTCAAAAACGACATACTCAGATCTTCACCAAACTTTGCAGGGATACATTGGATGTCAAGACACGTGGAAAAAACGTACAAAACAAGAGATTGGAGACATCAAGATTTTGGACGAATTTTTTAAGAATTTTCAAATTTTCAGATAGGAGGTTCCAGATAAGGTCAAAAACTACATACTCAGATCTTCACCAAACTTTGCAGGGATACATTGGATGTCAAGACACGTGGAAAAAACGTACAAAACAAGAGATTGGGGTCATCAAGATTTTGGACGGATTTTTTAGGAATTTTCAAATTTTCAGATGGGAGGTTCCAGATAAGGTCAAAAACTACATACTCACATCTTCACCATACTTTGCAGGGATACATTGGATGTCAAGACACGTGGAAAAACGTACAAAACAAGAGATTGGAGACATCAAGATTTTGGACGAATTTTTTAAGAATTTTCAAATTTTCAGAAAGGATGTTCCAGATAAGGTCAAAAACTACATACTCAGATCTTCACCAAACTTTTCAGGGATACATTGGATGTCAAGACACGTGGAAAAAACATACAAAACATGGGATTGGGGACATCAAGATTTTGGTCAAATTTTTTAAGAATTTTCAAATTTTCAGATAGGAGGTTCCATATAAGGTCAAAAACTACATACTCAGATCTTCACCAAACATTGCAGGGACACATTGGATGTCAAGACACGTGGAAAAAACGTACAAAACAAGAGATTGGAGACATCAAGATTTTGGACGAATTTTTGAGGAATTTTCAAATTTTCAGAAATGAGGTTCCAGATATGGTCAAAAACTACATACTCAGATCTTCATCAAACTTTGCAGGGATACATTGGATGTCAAGACACGTGGGAAAAACGTACAAAACAAGAGATTGGAAACAACAAGATTTTGGACGAATTTTTTAAGAATTTTCAAGATTTCAGATAGGAGGTTCCAGATAAGGTCAAAAACTACATACTCAGATCTTCACCAAACTTTGCAGGGATTCATTGAATGTCAAGACACGTGGAAAAAACGTACAAAACAAGAGATTGGGGTCATAAAGTTTTTGGACGGATTTTTTAGGAATTTTCAAATTTTCAGATGGGAGGTTCCAGATAAGGTCAAAAACTACATACTCAGATCTTCACCAAACTTTGCAGGGATACATTGGATGTTAAGACACGTGGAAAAAACGTACAAAACAAGAGATTGGAGACATCAAGATTTTGGACGAATTTTTTAAGAATTTTCAAATTTTCAGAAAGGATGTTCCAGATAAGGTCAAAAACGACATACTCAGATCTTCACCAAACTTTGCAGGGATACATTGGATGTCAAGACACGTGGAAAAAACGTACAAGACAAGAGATTGGAGACATCAAGATTTTGGACGAATTTTTTAAGAATTTTCAAATTTTCAGATAGGAGGTTCCAGATAAGGTCAAAAACTACATACTCAGATCTTCACCAAACTTTGCAGGGATACATTGGATGTCAAGACACGTGGGAAAAACGTACAAAACAAGAGTTTGGAGACATCAAGATTTTGGACGAATTTTTTAACAATTTTCAAATTTTCAGATAGGAGGTTCCAGATAAGGTCAAAAACTACATACTCAGATCTTCACCAAACTTTGCAGGGATACATTGGATGTCAAGACACGTGGAAAAAACGTACAAAACAAGAGATTGGAGACATCAAGATTTTGGACGAATTTTTTAAGAATTTTCAAATTTTCAGAAAGGATGTTCCATATAAGGTCAAAAACGACATACTCAGATCTTCACCAAACTTTGCAGGGATACTCTGGATGTCAAGACGCGTGGAAAAAACATACAAAACATAGGATTGGGGACATCAAGATTTTGGTCAATTTTTTTAAGAATTTTCAAATTTTCAGATAGGAGGTTCCATATAAGGTCAAAAACGACATACTCAGATCTTCACCAAACTTTGCAGAAATACATTGGATGTCAAGACACGTGGAAAAAACATACAAAACATAGGATTGGGGACATCAAGATTTTGGACGAATTTTTTAAGAATTTTCAAATTTTCAGAAAGGAGGTTCCACATAAAGTCAAAAACTACATACTCAGATCTTCACCAAACTTTGCAGGGATACATTGGATGTCAAGACACGTGGGAAAAACGTACAAAACAAGAGATTGGAAACATCAAGATTTTGGACGAATTTTTTAAGAATTTTCAAGATTTCAGATAGGAGGTTCCAGATAAGGTCAAAAACTACATACTCAGATCTTCACCAAACTTTGCAGGGATACATTGAATGTCAAGACACGTGGAAAAAACGTACAAAACAAGAGATTGGGGTCATAAAGTTTTTGGACGGATTTTTTAGGAATTTTCAAATTTTCAGATGGGAGGTTCCAGATAAGGTCAAAAACTACATACTCAGATCTTCACCAAACTTTGCAGGGATACATTGGATGTTAAGACACGTGGAAAAAACGTACAAAACAAGAGATTGGAGACATCAAGATTTTGGACGAATTTTTTAAGAATTTTCAAATTTTCAGAAAGGATGTTCCAGATAAGGTCAAAAACGACATACTCAGATCTTCACCAAACTTTGCAGGGATACATTGGATGTCAAGACACGTGGAAAAAACGTACAAGACAAGAGATTGGAGACATCAAGATTTTGGACGAATTTTTTAAGAATTTTCAAATTTTCAGATAGGAGGTTCCAGATAAGGTCAAAAACTACATACTCAGATCTTCACCAAACTTTGCAGGGATACATTGGATGTCAAGACACGTGGGAAAAACGTACAAAACAAGAGTTTGGAGACATCAAGATTTTGGACGAATTTTTTAACAATTTTCAATTTTTCAGATAGGAGGTTCCAGATAAGGTCAAAAACTACATACTCAGATCTTCACCAAACTTTGCAGGGATACATTGGATGTCAAGACACGTGGAAAAAACGTACAAAACAAGAGATTGGGGTCATCAAGATTTTGGACGGATTTTTTAGGAATTTTCAAATTTTCAGATAGGAGGTTCCAGATAAGGTCAAAAACTACATACTCAGATCTTCACCAAACTTTGCAGGGATACATTGGATGTCAAGACACGTGGAAAAAACGTACAAAACAAGAGATTGGAGACATCAAGATTTTGGACGAATTTTTTAAGAATTTTCAAATTTTCAGAAAGGATGTTCCATATAAGGTCAAAAACGACATACTCAGATCTTCACCAAACTTTGCAGGGATACTCTGGATGTCAAGACGCGTGGAAAAAACATACAAAACATAGGATTGGGGACATCAAGATTTTGGTCAATTTTTTTAAGAATTTTCAAATTTTCAGATAGGAGGTTCCATATAAGGTCAAAAACTACATACTCAGATCTTCACCAAACATTGCAGGGATACATTGGATGTCAAGACACGTGGAAAAAACGTACAAAACAAGAGATTGGAGACATCAAGATTTTGGACGAATTTTTTAAGAATTTTCAAATTTTCAGATAGGAGGTTCCATATAAGGTCAAAAACTACATACTCAGATCTTCACCAAACTTTGCAGGGATACACTGGATGTCAAGACACGTGGAAAAAACGTACAAAACAAGAGATTGGAGACATCAAGATTTTGGACGAATTTTTAAAGATTTTTCAAATTTTCAGAAAGGATGTTCCAGATAAGGTCAAAAACGACATACTCAGATCTTCACCAAACTTTGCAGAAATACATTGGATGTCAAGACACGTGGAAAAAACATACAAAACATAGGATTGGGGACATCAAGATTTTGGACGAATTTTTTAAGAATTTTCAAATTTTCAGAAAGGAGGTTCCACATAAGGTCAAAAACTACATACTCAGATCTTCACCAAACTTTGCAGGGATACATTGGATGTCAAGACACGTGGAAAAAACGTACAAAACAAGAGATTGGAGACATCAAGATTTTGGACGAATTTTTTAAGAATTTTAAAATTTTCAAAAAGGAGGTTTCATATAAGGTCAAAGACTACATACTCAGATCTTCACCAAACTTTGCAGGGATACATTATGTGTCAAGACACGTGGAAAAAACGTACAAAACAAGAGATTGGAGACATCAAGATTTTGGACGAATTTTTTAAGAATTTTCAAATTTTCAGATAGGAGGTTCCATATAAGGTCAAAAACTACATACTCAGATCTTCACCAAACATTGCAGGGATACATTGGATGTCAAGACACGTGAAAAAAACGTACAAAACAAGAGATTGGAGACATCAAGATTTTGGACGAATTTTTTAAGAATTTTCAAATTTTCAGATAGGAGGTTCCATATAAGGTCAAAAACTACATACTCAGATCTTCACCAAACTTTGCAGGGATACATTGGATGTCAAGACACGTGTTAAAAACGTACAAAACAAAAGATTGGAGACATCAAGATTTTGGACGAATTTTTTAAGAATTTTCAAATTTTCAGATGGGAGGTTCCAGATAAGATCAAAAACGACATACTCAGATCTTCACCAAACTTTGCATGGATACATTGGATGTCAAGACACGTGGAAAAGCCATACAAAACATAGGATTGGGGACATCAAGATTTTGGACGAATTTTTTGAGAATTTTCAAATTTTCAGAAAGGAGGTTCCATATAAGGTCAAAAACTACATACTCAGATCTTCACCAAACTTTGCAGGGATACATTGGATGTCAAGACACGTGGAAAAAACGTACAAAACAAGAGATTGGAGACATCATGATTTTGGACGAATTTTTTAAGAATTTTCAAATTTTCAGAAAGGAGGTTCCATATAAGGTCAAAAACTACATACTCAGATCTTCACCAAACTTTGCAGGGATACATTATGTGTCAAGACACGTGGAAAAAACGTACAAAACAAGAGATTGGGGTCATCAAGATTTTGGACGGATTTTTTAGGAATTTTCAAATTTTCAGATGGGAGGTTCCAGATAAGGTCAAAAACTACATACTCAGATCTTCACCAAACTTTGCAGGGTTACATTGGATGTCAAGACACGTGGAAAAAACGTACAAAACAAAAGATTGGAGACATCAAGATTTTGGACGAATTTTTTAAGAATTTTCAAATTTTCAGAAAGGATGTTCCAGGTAAGGTCAAAAACGACATACTCAGATCTTCACCAAACTCTGCAGGGATACATTGGATGTCAAGACACGTGGAAAAACATACAAAACATAGGATTGGGGACATCAAGATTTTGGTCAAATTTTTTAAGAATTTTTAAATTTTCAGATAGGAGGTTCCATATAAGTTCAAAAACTACATACTCAGATCTTCACCAAACATTGCAGGGATACATTGGATGTCAAGACATATGGAAAAAACGTACAAAACAAGAGATTGGAGACATCAAGATTTTGGACGAATTTTTTAAGAATTTTCAAATTTTCAGTTAGGAGGTTCCAGATAAGATCAAAAACTACATACTCAGATCTTCACCAAACTTTGCAGGGATACTTTGCATGTCAAGACACGTGGAAAAAAACGTACAAAACAAGAGATTGGAGACATCAAGATTTTCGACAAATTTTTTAAGAATTTTCAAATTTTCAGATGGGAGGTTCCAGATAAGGTCAAAAACGACATACTCAGATCTTCACCAAACTTTGCATGGATACATTGGATGTCAAGACACGTGGAAAAAACATACAAAACATAGGATTGGTGACATCAAGATTTTGGACGAATTTTTTAAGAATTTTCAAATTTTCAGAAAGGAGGTTCCATATAAGGTCAAAAACTACATACTCAGATCTTCACCAAACATTGCAGGGATACATTGGATGTCAAGACACGTGGAAAAAACGTACAAAACAAGAGATTGGAGACATCAAGATTTTGGACGAATTTTTTAAAAAATTTCAAATTTTCAGATAGGAGATTCCAGATAAGGTCAAAAACTACATACTCAGATCTTCACCAAACTTTGCAGGGATACATTGGATGTCAAGACACGTGGAAAAAACATACAAAACATAGTATTGGGGATATCAAGATTTTGGTCAAATTTTTTAAGAATTTTCAAATTTTCAGATAGGAGGTTCCATATAAGGTCAAAAACTACATACTCAGATCTTCACCAAACATTGCAGGGATACATTGGATGTCAAGACACGTGGAAAAAACGTACAAAACAAGAGATTGGAGACATCAAGATTTTGGACGAATTTTTTAAGAATTTTCAAATTTTCAGATAGGAGGTTCCATATAAGTTCAAAAACTACATACTCAGATCTTCACCAAACTTTGCAGGGATACATTGGATGTCAAGACACGTGGAAAAAACGTACAAAACAAGAGATTGGAGACATCAAGATTTTGGACGAATTTTTTAAGAATTTTCAAATTTTCAGATAGGAGGTTCCAGATAAGGTCAAAAACTACATACTCAGATCTTCACCAAACATTGCAGGGATACATTGGATGTGAAGACACGTGGAAAAAACGTACAAAACAAGAGATTGGAGACATCAAGATTTTGGACGAATTTTTTAAGAATTTTCAAATTTTCAGATAGGAGGTTCCATATAAGGTCAAAAACTACATACTCAGATCTTCACCAAACTTTGCAGGGATACATTGGATGTCAAGACACGTGGAAAAAACGTACAAAACAAGAGATTGGAGACATCAAGATTTTGGACGAATTTTTTAACAATTTTCAAATTTTCAGATAGGAGGTTCCAGATAAGGTCAAAAACTACATACTCAGATCTTCACCAAACTTTGCAGGGATACATTGGATGTCAAGACACGTGGAAAAAACGTACAAAACAAGAGATTGGAGACATCAAGATTTTGGACGAATTTTTTAAGAATTTTCAAATTTTCAGAAAGGATGTTCCAGATAAGGTCAAAAACGACATACTCAGATCTTCACCAAACTTTGCAGGGATACATTGGATGTCAAGACACGTTGAAAAAACATACAAAACATAGGATTTGGGATATCAAGATTTTGGTCAAATTTTTTAAGAATTTTCAAATTTTCAGATAGGAGGTTCCATATAAGGTCAAAAACTACATACTCAGATCTTCACCAAACATTGCAGGGATACATTGGATGTCAAGACACGTGGGAAAAACGTACAAAACAAGAGATTGGAGACATCAAGATTTTGGACGAATTTTTTAAGAATTTTCAAATTTTCAGGTAGGAGGTTCCATATAAGGTCAAAAACTACATACTCAGATCTTCACCAAACATTGCAGGGATACATTGGATGTCAAGACACGTGGAAAAAACGTACAAAACAAGAGATTGGAGACATCAAGATTTTGGACGAATTTTTTAAGAATTTTCAAATTTTCAGAAAGGATGTTCCAGATAAGGTCAAAAACTACATACTCAGATCTTCACCAAACTTTTCAGGGATACATTGGATGTCAAGACACGTGGAAAAAACATACAAAACATGGGATTGGGGACATCAAGATTTTGGTCAAATTTTTTAAGAATTTTAAATTTTCAGATAGGAGGTTCCATATAAGGTCAAAAACTACATACTCAGATCTTCACCAAACATTGCAGGGATACGTTGGATGTCAAGACACGTGGAAAAAACGTACAAAACAAGAGATTGGAGACATCAAGATTTTGGACGAATTTTTGAGGAATTTTCAAATTTTCAGAAATGAGGTTCCAGATATGGTCAAAAACTACATACTCAGATCTTCATCAAACTTTGCAGGGATACATTGGATGTCAAGACACGTGGGAAAAACGTACAAAACAAGAGATTGGAAACATCAAGATTTTGAACGAATTTTTTAAGAATTTTCAAGATTTCAGATAGGAGGTTCCAGATAAGGTCAAAAACTACATACTCAGATCTTCACCAAACTTTGCAGGGATACATTGAATGTCAAGACACGTGGAAAAAACGTACAAAACAAGAGATTGGGGTCATAAAGTTTTTGGACGGATTTTTTAGGAATTTTCAAATTTTCAGATGGGAGGTTCCAGATAAGGTCAAAAACTACATACTCAGATCTTCACCAAACTTTGCAGGGATACATTGGATGTTAAGACACGTGGAAAAAACGAACAAAACAAGAGATTGGAGACATCAAGATTTTGGACGAATTTTTTAAGAATTTTCAAATTTTCAGAAAGGATGTTCCAGATAAAGTCAAAAACGACATACTCAGATCTTCACCAAACTTTGCAGGGATACATTGGATGTCAAGACACGTGGAAAAAACGTACAAGACAAGAGATTGGAGACATCAAGATTTTGGACGAATTTTTTAAGAATTTTCAAATTTTCAGATAGGAGGTTCCAGATAAGGTCAAAAACTACATACTCAGATCTTCACCAAACTTTGCAGGGATACATTGGATGTCAAGACACGTGGGAAAAACGTACAAAACAAGAGATTGGAGACATCAAGATTTTGGACGAATTTTTTAAGAATTTTCAAATTTTCAGATAGGAGGTTCCAGATAAGGTCAAAAACTACATACTCAGATCTTCACCAAACTTTGCAGGGATACATTGGATGTCAAGACACGTGTTAAAAACGTACAAAACAAAAGATTGGGGACATCAAGATTTTGGACGAATTTTTTGAGAATTTTCAAATTTTCAGAAAGGAGGTTCCATATAAGGTCAAAAACTACATACTCAGATCTTCACCAAACTTTGCAGGGATACATTGGATGTCAAGACACGTGGAAAAAACGTACAAAACAAGAGATTGGAGACATCATGATTTTGGACGAATTTTTTAAGAATTTTCAAATTTTCAGAAAGGAGGTTCCATATAAGGTCAAAAACTACATACTCAGATCTTCACCAAACTTTGCAGGGATACATTATGTGTCAAGACACGTGGAAAAAACGTACAAAACAAGAGATTGGGGTCATCAAGATTTTGGACGGATTTTTTAGGAATTTTCAAATTTTCAGATGGGAGGTTCCAGATAAGGTCAAAAACTACATACTCAGATCTTCACCAAACTTTGCAGGGATACATTGGATGTCAAGACACGTGGAAAAAACGTACAAAACAAAAGATTGGAGACATCAAGATTTTGGACGAATTTTTTAAGAATTTTCAAATTTTCAGAAAGGATGTTCCAGGTAAGGTCAAAAACGACATACTCAGATCTTCACCAAACTCTGCAGGGATACATTGGATGTCAAGACACGTGGAAAAACATACAAAACATAGGATTGGGGACATCAAGATTTTGGTCAAATTTTTTAAGAATTTTTAAATTTTCAGATAGGAGGTTCCATATAAGTTCAAAAACTACATACTCAGATCTTCACCAAACATTGCAGGGATACATTGGATGTCAAGACACATGGAAAAAACGTACAAAACAAGAGATTGGAGACATCAAGATTTTGGACGAATTTTTTAAGAATTTTCAAATTTTCAGTTAGGAGGTTCCAGATAAGATCAAAAACTACATACTCAGATCTTCACCAAACTTTGCAGGGATACTTTGCATGTCAAGACACGTGGAAAAAAACGTACAAAACAAGAGATTGGAGACATCAAGATTTTCGACAAATTTTTTAAGAATTTTCAAATTTTCAGATGGGAGGTTCCAGATAAGGTCAAAAACGACATACTCAGATCTTCACCAAACTTTGCATGGATACATTGGATGTCAAGACACGTGGAAAAAACATACAAAACATAGGATTGGTGACATCAAGATTTTGGACGAATTTTTTAAGAATTTTCAAATTTTCAGAAAGGAGGTTCCATATAAGGTCAAAAACTACATACTCAGATCTTCACCAAACATTGCAGGGATACATTGGATGTCAAGACACGTGGAAAAAACGTACAAAACAAGAGATTGGAGACATCAAGATTTTGGACGAATTTTTTAAAAAATTTCAAATTTTCAGATAGGAGATTCCAGATAAGGTCAAAAACTACATACTCAGATCTTCACCAAACTTTGCAGGGATACATTGGATGTCAAGACACGTGGAAAAAACATACAAAACATAGTATTGGGGATATCAAGATTTTGGTCAAATTTTTTAAGAATTTTCAAATTTTCAGATAGGAGGTTCCATATAAGGTCAAAAACTACATACTCAGATCTTCACCAAACATTGCAGGGATACATTGGATGTCAAGGCACGTGGAAAAAACGTACAAAACAAGAGATTGGAGACATCAAGATTTTGGACGAATTTTTTAAGAATTTTCAAATTTTCAGATAGGAGGTTCCATATAAGTTCAAAAACTACATACTCAGATCTTCACCAAACTTTGCAGGGATACATTGGATGTCAAGACACGTGGAAAAAACGTACAAAACAAGAGATTGGAGACATCAAGATTTTGGACGAATTTTTTAAGAATTTTCAAATTTTCAGATAGGAGGTTCCAGATAAGGTCAAAAACTACATACTCAGATCTTCACCAAACATTGCAGGGATACATTGGATGTGAAGACACGTGGAAAAAACGTACAAAACAAGAGATTGGAGACATCAAGATTTTGGACGAATTTTTTAAGAATTTTCAAATTTTCAGATAGGAGGTTCCATATAAGGTCAAAAACTACATACTCAGATCTTCACCAAACTTTGCAGGGATACATTGGATGTCAAGACACGTGGAAAAAACGTACAAAACAAGAGATTGGAGACATCAAGATTTTGGACGAATTTTTTAACAATTTTCAAATTTTCAGATAGGAGGTTCCAGATAAGGTCAAAAACTACATACTCAGATCTTCACCAAACTTTGCAGGGATACATTGGATGTCAAGACACGTGGAAAAAACGTACAAAACAAGAGATTGGAGACATCAAGATTTTGGACGAATTTTTTAAGAATTTTCAAATTTTCAGAAAGGATGTTCCAGATAAGGTCAAAAACGACATACTCAGATCTTCACCAAACTTTGCAGGGATACATTGGATGTCAAGACACGTGGAAAAAACATACAAAACATAGGATTTGGGATATCAAGATTTTGGTCAAATTTTTTAAGAATTTTCAAATTTTCAGATAGGAGGTTCCATATAAGGTCAAAAACTACATACTCAGATCTTCACCAAACATTGCAGGGATACATTGGATGTCAAGACACGTGGGAAAAACGTACAAAACAAGAGATTGGAGACATCAAGATTTTGGACGAATTTTTTAAGAATTTTCAAATTTTCAGATAAGAGGTTCCATATAAGGTCAAAAACTACATACTCAGATCTTCACCAAACATTGCAGGGATACATTGGATGTCAAGACACGTGGAAAAAACGTACAAAACAAGAGATTGGAGACATCAAGATTTTGGACGAATTTTTTAAGAATTTTCAAATTTTCAGAAAGGATGTTCCAGATAAGGTCAAAAACTACATACTCAGATCTTCACCAAACTTTTCAGGGATACATTGGATGTCAAGACACGTGGAAAAAACATACAAAACATGGGATTGGGGACATCAAGATTTTGGTCAAATTTTTTAAGAATTTTCAAATTTTCAGATAGGAGGTTCCATATAAGGTCAAAAACTACATACTCAGATCTTCACCAAACATTGCAGGGATACGTTGGATGTCAAGACACGTGGAAAAAACGTACAAAACAAGAGATTGGAGACATCAAGATTTTGGACGAATTTTTGAGGAATTTTCAAATTTTCAGAAATGAGGTTCCAGATATGGTCAAAAACTACATACTCAGATCTTCATCAAACTTTGCAGGGATACATTGGATGTCAAGACACGTGGGAAAAACGTACAAAACAAGAGATTGGAAACATCAAGATTTTGAACGAATTTTTTAAGAATTTTCAAGATTTCAGATAGGAGGTTCCAGATAAGGTCAAAAACTACATACTCAGATCTTCACCAAACTTTGCAGGGATACATTGAATGTCAAGACACGTGGAAAAAACGTACAAAACAAGAGATTGGGGTCATAAAATTTTTGGACGGATTTTTTAGGAATTTTCAAATTTTCAGATGGGAGGTTCCAGATAAGGTCAAAAACTACATACTCAGATCTTCACCAAACTTTGCAGGGATACATTGGATGTTAAGACACGTGGAAAAAACGAACAAAACAAGAGATTGGAGACATCAAGATTTTGGACGAATTTTTTAAGAATTTTCAAATTTTCAGAAAGGATGTTCCAGATAAAGTCAAAAACGACATACTCAGATCTTCACCAAACTTTGCAGGGATACATTGGATGTCAAGACACGTGGAAAAAACGTACAAGACAAGAGATTGGAGACATCAAGATTTTGGACAAATTTTTTAAGAATTTTCAAATTTTCAGATAGGAGGTTCCAGATAAGGTCAAAAACTACATACTCAGATCTTCACCAAACTTTGCAGGGATACATTGGATGTCAAGACACGTGGGAAAAACGTACAAAACAAGAGATTGGAGACATCAAGATTTTGGACGAATTTTTTAACAATTTTCAATTTTTCAGATAGGAGGTTCCAGATAAGGTCAAAAACTACAGACTCAGATCTTCACCAAACTTTGCAGGGATACATTGGATGTCAAGACACGTGGAAAAAACGTACAAAACAAGAGATTGGGGTCATCAAGATTTTGGACGGATTTTTTAGGAATTTTCAAATTTTCAGATAGGAGGTTCCAGATAAGGTCAAAAACTACATACTCAGATCTTCACCAAACTTTGCAGGGATACATTGGATGTCAAGACACGTGGAAAAAACGTACAAAACAAGAGATTGGAGACATCAAGATTTTGGACGAATTTTTTAAGAATTTTCAAATTTTCAGAAAGGATGTTCCATATAAGGTCAAAAACGACATACTCAGATCTTCACCAAACTTTGCAGGGATACTCTGGATGTCAAGACGCGTGGAAAAAACATACAAAACATAGGATTGGGGACATCAAGATTTTGGTCAATTTTTTTAAGAATTTTCAAATTTTCAGATAGGAGGTTCCATATAAGGTCAAAAACTACATACTCAGATCTTCACCAAACATTGCAGGGATACATTGGATGTCAAGACACGTGGAAAAAACGTACAAAACAAGAGATTGGAGACATCAAGATTTTGGACGAATTTTTTAAGAATTTTCAAATTTTCAGATAGGAGGTTCCATATAAGGTCAAAAACTACATACTCAGATCTTCACCAAACTTTGCAGGGATACACTGGATGTCAAGACACGTGGAAAAAACGTACAAAACAAGAGATTGGAGACATCAAGATTTTGGACGAATTTTTAAAGATTTTTCAAATTTTCAGAAAGGATGTTAAAGATAAGGTCAAAAACGACATACTCAGATCTTCACCAAACTTTGCAGAAATACATTGGATGTCAAGACACGTGGAAAAAACATACAAAACATAGGATTGGGGACATCAAGATTTTGGACGAATTTTTTAAGAATTTTCAAATTTTCAGAAAGGAGGTTCCACATAAGGTCAAAAACTACATACTCAGATCTTCACCAAACTTTGCAGGGATACATTGGATGTCAAGACACGTGGAAAAAACGTACAAAACAAGAGATTGGAGACATCAAGATTTTGGACGAATTTTTTAAGAATTTTAAAATTTTCAAAAAGGAGGTTTCATATAAGGTCAAAGACTACATACTCAGATCTTCACCAAACTTTGCAGGGATACATTATGTGTCAAGACACGTGGAAAAAACGTACAAAACAAGAGATTGGTGACATCAAGATTTTGGACGAATTTTTTAAGAATTTTCAAATTTTCAGATAGGAGGTTCCATATAAGTTCAAAAAATACATACTCAGATCTTCACCAAACATTGCAGGGATACATTGGATGTCAAGACACGTGAAAAAAACGTACAAAACAAGAGATTGGAGACATCAAGATTTTGGACGAATTTTTTAAGAATTTTCAAATTTTCAGATAGGAGGTTCCATATAAGGTCAAAAACTACATACTCAGATCTTCACCAAACTTTGCAGGGATACATTGGATGTCAAGACACGTGTAAAAAACGTACAAAACAAAAGATTGGAGACATCAAGATTTTGGACGAATTTTTTAAGAATTTTCAAATTTTCAGATGGGAGGTTCCAGATAAGGTCAAAAACGACTTACTCAGATCTTCACCAAACTTTGCATGGATACATTGGATGTCAAGACACGTGGAAAAGCCATACAAAACATAGGATTGGGGACATCAAGATTTTGGACGAATTTTTTGAGAATTTTCAAATTTTCAGAAAGGAGGTTCCATATAAGGTCAAAAACTACATACTCAGATCTTCACCAAACTTTGCAGGGATACATTGGATGTCAAGACACATGGAAAAAACGTACAAAACAAGAGATTGGAGACATCAAGATTTTGGACGAATTTTTTAAGAATTTTCAAATTTTCAGAAAGGAGGTTCCATATAAGGTCAAAAACTACATACTCAGATCTTCACCAAACTTTGCAGGGATACATTATGTGTCAAGACACGTGGAAAAAACGTACAAAACAAGAGATTGGGGTCATCAAGATTTTGGACGGATTTTTTAGGAATTTTCAAATTTTCAGATGGGAGGTTCCAGATAAGGTCAAAAACTACATACTCAGATCTTCACCAAACTTTGCAGGGATACATTGGATGTCAAGACACGTGGAAAAAACGTACAAAACAAGAGATTGGAGACATCAAGATTTTGGACGAATTTTTTAAGAATTTTCAAATTTTCAGTTAGGAGGTTCCAGATAAGGTCAAAAACTACATACTCAGATCTTCACCAAACTTTGCAGGGATACTTTGCATGTCAAGACACGTGGAAAAAACATACAAAACATAGGATTGGGGACATCAAGATTTTGGTCAAATTTTTTAAGAATTTTTAAATTTTCAGATAGGAGGTTCCATATAAGTTCAAAAACTACATACTCAGATCTTCACCAAACATTGCAGGGATACATTGGATGTCAAGACACATGGAAAAAACGTACAAAACAAGAGATTGGAGACATCAAGATTTTGGACGAATTTTTTAAGAATTTTCAAATTTTCAGTTAGGAGGTTCCAGATAAGGTCAAAAACTACATACTCAGATCTTCACCAAACTTTGCAGGGATACTTTGCATGTCAAGACACGTGGAAAAATACGTACAAAACAAGAGATTGGAGACATCAAGATTTTCGACAAATTTTTTAAGAATTTTCAAATTTTCAGATGGGAGGTTCCAGATAAGGTCAAAAACGACATACTCAGATCTTCACCAAACTTTGCATGGATACATTGGATGTCAAGACACGTGGAAAAAACATACAAAACATAGGATTGGGGACATCAAGATTTTGGACGAATTTTTTAAGAATTTTCAAATTTTCAGAAAGGAGGTTCCATATAAGGTCAAAAACTACATACTCAGATCTTCACCAAACATTGCAGGGATACATTGGATGTCAAGACACGTGGAAAAAACGTACAAAACAAGAGATTGGAGACATCAAGATTTTGGACGAATTTTTTAAAAAATTTCAAATTTTCAAATAGGAGATTCCATATAAGTTCAAAAACTACATACTCAGATCTTCACCAAACTTTGCAGGGATACATTGGATGTCAAGACACGTGGAAAAAACGTACAAAACAAGAGATTGGAGACATCAAGATTTTGGACGAATTTTTTAACAATTTTCAAATTTTCAGATAGGAGGTTCCAGATAAGGTCAAAAACTACATACTCAGATCTTCACCAAACTTTGCAGGGATACATTGGATGTCAAGACACGTGGAAAAAACGTACAAAACAAGAGATTAAGGTCATCAAGATTTTGGACGGATTTTTTAGGAATTTTCAAATTTTCAGATAGGAGGTTCCAGATAAGGTCAAAAACTACATACTCAGATCTTCACCAAACTTTGCAGGGATACATTGGATGTCAAGACGTGGAAAAAACGTACAAAACAAGAGATTGGAGACATCAAGATTTTGGACGAATTTTTTAAGAATTTTCAAATTTTCAGAAAGGATGTTCCATATAAGGTCAAAAACGACATACTCAGATCTTCACCAAACTTTGCAGGGATACACTGGATGTCAAGACACGTGGAAAAAACGTACAAAACAAGAGATTGGAGACATCAATATTTTGGACGAATTTTTAAAGATTTTTCAAATTTTCAGAAAGGATGTTCCAGATAAGGTCAAAAACGACATACTCAGATCTTCACCAAACTTTGCAGAAATACATTGGATGTCAAGACACGTGGAAAAAACATACAAAACATAGGATTGGATACATCAAGATTTTGGACGAATTTTTTAAGAATTTTCAAATTTTCAGAAAGGAGGTTCCACATAAGGTCAAAAACTACATACTCAGATCTTCACCAAACTTTGCAGGGATACATTCGATGTCAAGACACGTGGAAAAAACGTACAAAACAAGAGATTGGAGACATCAAGATTTTGGACGAATTTTTTAAGAATTTTAAAATTTTCAAAAAGGAGGTTTCATATAAGGTCAAAGACTACATACTCAGATCTTCACCAAACTTTGCAGGGATACATTATGTGTCAAGACACGTGGAAAAAACGTACAAAACAAGAGATTGGAGACATCAAGATTTTGGACGAATTTTTTAAGAATTTTCAAATTTTCAGATAGGAGGTTCCACATAAGGTCAAAAACTACATACTCAGATCTTCACCAAACATTGCAGGGATACATTGGATGTCAAGACACGTGAAAAAAACGTACAAAACAAGAGATTGGAGACATCAAGATTTTGGACGAATTTTTTAAGAATTTTCAAATTTTCAGATAGGAGGTTCCATATAAGGTCAAAAACTACATACTCAGATCTTCACCAAACTTTGCAGGGATACATTGGATGTCAAGACACGTGGAAAAGCCATACAAAACATAGGATTGGGGACATCAAGATTTTGGACGAATTTTTTGAGAATTTTCAAATTTTCAGAAAGGAGGTTCCATATAAGGTCAAAAACTACATACTCAGATCTTCACCAAACTTTGCAGGGATACATTGGATGTCAAGACACGTGGAAAAAACGTACAAAACAAGAGATTGGAGACATCAAGATTTTGGACGAATTTTTTAAGAATTTTCAAATTTTCAGAAAGGAGGTTCCATATAAGGTCAAAAACTACATACTCAGATCTTCACCAAACTTTGCAGGGATACATTATGTGTCAAGACACGTGGAAAAAACGTACAAAACAAGAGATTGGGGTCATCAAGATTTTGGACGGATTTTTTAGGAATTTTCAAATTTTCAGATGGGAGGTTCCAGATAAGTTCAAAAACTACATACTCAGATCTTCACCAAACTTTGCAGGGATACATTGGATGTCAAGACACGTGGAAAAAACGTACAAAACAAGAGATTGGAGACATCAAGATTTTGGACGAATTTTTTAAGAATTTTCAAATTTTCAGAAAGGATGTTCCAGGTAAGGTCAAAAACGACATACTCAGATCTTCACCAAACTCTGCAGGGATACATTGGATGTCAAGACACGTGGAAAAAACATACAAAACATAGGATTGGGGACATCAAGATTTTGGTCAAATTTTTGAAGAATTTTTAAATTTTCAGATAGGAGGTTCCATATAAGTTCAAAAACTACATACTCAGATCTTCACCAAACTTTGCAGGGATACATTGGATGTCAAGACACATGGAAAAAACGTACAAAACAAGAGATTGGAGACATCAAGATTTTGGACGAATTTTTTAAGAATTTTCAAATTTTCAGTTAGGAGGTTCCAGATAAGGTCAAAAACTACATACTCAGATCTTCACCAAACTTTGCAGGGATACTTTGCATGTCAAGACACGTGGAAAAAAACGTACAAAACAAGAGATTGGAGACATCAAGATTTTCGACAAATTTTTTAAGAATTTTCAAATTTTCAGATGGGAGGTTCCAGATAAGGTCAAAAACGACATACTCAGATCTTCACCAAACTTTGCATGGATACATTGGATGTCAAGACACGTGGAAAAACATACAAAACATAGGATTGGTGACATCAAGATTTTGGACGAATTTTTTAAGAATTTTCAAATTTTCAGAAAGGAGGTTCCATATAAGGTCAAAAACTACATACTCAGATCTTCACCAAACATTGCAGGGATACATTGGATGTCAAGACACGTGGAAAAAACGTACAAAACAAGAGATTGGAGACATCAAGATTTTGGACGAATTTTTTAAAAATTTTCAAATTTTCAGATAGGAGATTCCAGATAAGGTCAAAAACTACATACTCAGATCTTCACCAAACTTTGCAGGGATACATTGGATGTCAAGACACGTGGAAAAAACATACAAAACATAGTATTGGGGATATCAAGATTTTGGTCAAATTTTTTAAGAATTTTCAAATTTTCAGATAGGAGGTTCCATATAAGGTCAAAAACTACATACTCAGATCTTCACCAAACATTGCAGGGATACATTGGATGTCAAGACACGTGGAAAAAACGTACAAAACAAGAGATTGGAGACATCAAGATTTTGGACGAATTTTTTAAGAATTTTCAAATTTTCAGATAGGAGGTTCCATATAAGTTCAAAAACTACATACTCAGATCTTCACCAAACTTTGCAGGGATACATTGGATGTCAAGACACGTGGAAAAAACGTACAAAACAAGAGATTGGAGACATCAAGATTTTGGACGAATTTTTTAACAATTTTCAAATTTTCAGATAGGAGGTTCCAGATAAGGTCAAAAACTACATACTCAGATCTTCACCAAACATTGCAGGGATACATTGGATGTGAAGACACGTGGAAAAAACGTACAAAACAAGAGATTGGAGACATCAAGATTTTGGACGAATTTTTTAAGAATTATCAAATTTTCAGATAGGAGGTTCCATATAAGGTCAAAAACTACATACTCAGATCTTCACCAAACTTTGCAGGGATACATTGGATGTCAAGACACGTGGAAAAAACGTACAAAACAAGAGATTGGAGACATCAAGATTTTGGACGAATTTTTTAACAATTTTCAAATTTTCAGATAGGAGGTTCCAGATAAGGTCAAAAACTACATACTCAGATCTTCACCAAACTTTGCAGGGATACATTGGATGTCAAGACACGTGGAAAAAACGTACAAAACAAGAGATTGGAGACATCAAGATTTTGGACGAATTTTTTAAGAATTTTCAAATTTTCAGAAAGGATGTTCCAGATAAGGTCAAATACGACATACTCAGATCTTCACCAAACTTTGCAGGGATACATTGGATGTCAAGACACGTGGAAAAAACATACAAAACATAGGATTTGGGATATCAAGATTTTGGTCAAATTTTTTAAGAATTTTCAAATTTTGAGATAGGAGGTTCCATATAAGGTCAAAAACTACATACTCAGATCTTCACCAAACATTGCAGGGATACATTGGATGTCAAGACACGTGGAAAAAACGTACAAAACAAGAGATTGGAGACATCAAGATTTTGGACGAATTTTTTAACAATTTTCAAATTTTCAGATAGGAGGTTCCAGATAAGGTCAAAAACTACATACTCAGATCTTCACCAAACTTTGCAGGGATACATTGGATGTCAAGACACGTGGAAAAAACGTACAAAACAAGAGATTGGAGACATCAAGATTTTGGACGAATTTTTTAAGAATTTTCAAATTTTCAGAAAGGATGTTCCAGATAAGGTCAAAAACGACATACTCAGATCTTCACCAAACTTTGCAGGGATACATTGGATGTCAAGACACGTGGAAAAAACATACAAAACATAGGATTTGGGATATCAAGATTTTGGTCAAATTTTTTAAGAATTTTCAAATTTTCAGATAGGAGGTTCCATATAAGGTCAAAAACTACATACTCAGATCTTCACCAAACATTGCAGGGATACATTGGATGTCAAGACACGTGGGAAAAACGTACAAAACAAGAGATTGGAGACATCAAGATTTTGGACGAATTTTTTAAGAATTTTCAAATTTTCAGATAGGAGGTTCCATATAAGGTCAAAAACTACATACTCAGATCTTCACCAAACATTGCAGGGATACATTGGATGTCAAGACACGTGGAAAAAACGTACAAAACAAGAGATTGGAGACATCAAGAATTTGGACGAATTTTTTAAGAATTTTCAAATTTTCAGATAGGAGGTTCCATATAAGGTCAAAAACTACATACTCAGATCTTCACCAAACTTTGCAGGGATACATTGGATGTCAAGACACGTGGAAAAAACGTACAAAACAAGAGATTGGAGGCATCAAGATTTTGGACGAATTTTTTAACAATTTTCAAAATTTCAGATAGGATGTTCCAGATAAGGTCAAAAACGACATACTCAGATCTTCACCAAACTCTGCAGGGATACATTGGATGTCAAGACACGTAGAAAAAACATACAAAACATAGGATTGGGGACATCAAGATTTTGGTCAAATTTTTTAAGAATTTTCAAATTTTCAGATAGGAGGTTCCATATAAGGTCAAAAACTACATACTCAGATCTTCACCAAACATTGCAGGGATACATTGGATGTCAAGACACGTGGAAAAAACGTACAAAACAAGAGATTGGAGACATCAAGATTTTGGACGAATTTTTTAAGAATTTTCAAATTTTCAGTTAGGAGGTTCCAGATAAGGTCAAAAACTACATACTCAGATCTTCACCAAACTTTGCAGGGATACTTTGCATGTCAAGACACGTGGAAAAAAACGTACAAAACAAGAGATTGGAGACATCAAGATTTTCGACAAATTTTTTAAGAATTTTCAAATTTTCAGATGGGAGGTTCCAGATAAGGTCAAAAACGACATACTCAGATCTTCACCAAACTTTGCATGGATACATTGGATGTCAAGACACGTGGAAAAAACATACAAAACATAGGATTGGTGACATCAAGATTTTGGACGAATTTTTTAAGAATTTTCAAATTTTCAGAAAGGAGGTTCCATATAAGGTCAAAAACTACATACTCAGATCTTCACCAAACATTGCAGGGATACATTGGATGTCAAGACACGTGGAAAAAACGTACAAAACAAGAGATTGGAGACATCAAGATTTTGGACGAATTTTTTAAAAAATTTCAAATTTTCAGATAGGAGATTCCAGATAAGGTCAAAAACTACATACTCAGATCTTCACCAAACTTTGCAGGGATACATTGGATGTCAAGACACGTGGAAAAAACATACAAAACATAGTATTGGGGATATCAAGATTTTGGTCAAATTTTTTAAGAATTTTCAAATTTTCAGATAGGAGGTTCCATATAAGGTCAAAAACTACATACTCAGATCTTCACCAAACATTGCAGGGATACATTGGATGTCAAGACACGTGGAAAAAACGTACAAAACAAGAGATTGGAGACATCAAGATTTTGGACGAATTTTTTAAGAATTTTCAAATTTTCAGATAGGAGGTTCCATATAAGTTCAAAAACTACATACTCAGATCTTCACCAAACTTTGCAGGGATACATTGGATGTCAAGACACGTGGAAAAAACGTACAAAACAAGAGATTGGAGACATCAAGATTTTGGACGAATTTTTTAACAATTTTCAAATTTTCAGATAGGAGGTTCCAGATAAGGTCAAAAACTACATACTCAGATCTTCACCAAACATTGCAGGGATACATTGGATGTGAAGACACGTGGAAAAAACGTACAAAACAAGAGATTGGAGACATCAAGATTTTGGACGAATTTTTTAAGAATTTTCAAATTTTCAGATAGGAGGTTCCATATAAGGTCAAAAACTACATACTCAGATCTTCACCAAACTTTGCAGGGATACATTGGATGTCAAGACACGTGGAAAAAACGTACAAAACAAGAGATTGGAGACATCAAGATTTTGGACGAATTTTTTAACAATTTTCAAATTTTCAGATAGGAGGTTCCAGATAAGGTCAAAAACTACATACTCAGATCTTCACCAAACTTTGCAGGGATACATTGGATGTCAAGACACGTGGAAAAAACGTACAAAACAAGAGATTGGAGACATCAAGATTTTGGACGAATTTTTTAAGAATTTTCAAATTTTCAGAAAGGATGTTCCAGATAAGGTCAAAAACGACATACTCAGATCTTCACCAATCTTTGCAGGGATACATTGGATGTCAAGACACGTGGAAAAAACATACAAAACATAGGATTTGGGATATCAAGAATTTGGACGAATTTTTTAAGAATTTTCAAATTTTCAGATAGGAGGTTCCATATGAGGTCAAAAACTACATACTCAGATCTACACCAAACTTTGCAGGGATACATTGGATGTCAAGACACGTGGAAAAAACGTACAAAACAAGAGATTGGAGGCATCAAGATTTTGGACGAATTTTTTAACATTTTTCAAAATTTCAGATAGGATGTTCCAGATAAGGTCAAAAACGACATACTCAGATCTTCACCAAACTCTGCAGGGATACATTGGATGTCAAGACACGTAGAAAAAACATACAAAACATAGGATTGGGGACATCAAGATTTTGGTCAAATTTTTTAAGAATTTTCAAATTTTCAGATAGGAGGTTCCATATAAGGTCAAAAACTACATACTCAGATCTTCACCAAACTTTGCAGGGATACACTGGATGTCAAGACACGTGGAAAAAACGCACAAAACAAGAGATTGGAGACATCAAGATTTTGGACGAATTTTTAAAGATTTTTCAAATTTTCAGAAAGGATGTTCCAGATAAGGTCAAAAACGACATACTCAGATCTTCACCAAACTTTGCAGAAATACATTGGATGTCAAGACACGTGGAAAAAACATACAAAACATAGGATTGGGGACATCAAGATTTTGGACGAATTTTTTAAGAATTTTCAAATTTTCAGAAAGGAGGTTCCACATAAAGTCAAAAACTACATACTCAGATCTTCACCAAACTTTGCAGGGATACATTGGATGTCAAGACACGTGGAAAAAACGTACAAAACAAGAGATTGGAGACATCAAGATTTTGGACGAATTTTTTAAGAATTTTAAAATTTTCAAAAAGGAGGTTTCATATAAGGTCAAAGACTACATACTCAGATCTTCACCAAACTTTGCAGGGATACATTATGTGTCAAGACACGTGGAAAAAACGTACAAAACAAGAGATTGGAGACATCAAGATTTTGGACGAATTTTTTAAGAATTTTCAAATTTTCAGATAGGAGGTTCCATATAAGGTCAAAAACTACATACTCAGATCTTCACCAAACATTGCAGGGATACATTGGATGTCAAGACACGTGAAAAAAAATTTACAAAACAAGAGATTGGAGACATCAAGATTTTGGACGAATTTTTTAAGAATTTTCAAATTTTCAGATAGGAGGTTCCAGATAAGGTCAAAAACTACATACTCAGATCTTCACCAAACTTTGCAGGGATACATTGGATGTCAAGACACGTGTTAAAAACGTACAAAACAAAAGATTGGAGACATCAAGATTTTGGACGAATTTTTTAAGAATTTTCAAATTTTCAGATGGGAGGTTCCAGATAAGATCAAAAACGACATACTCAGATCTTCACCAAACTTTGCATGGATACATTGGATGTCAAGACACGTGGAAAAGCCATACAAAACATAGGATTGGGGACATCAAGATTTTGGACGAATTTTTTGAGAATTTTCAAATTTTCAGAAAGGAGGTTCCATATAAGGTCAAAAACTACATACTCAGATCTTCACCAAACTTTGCAGGGATACATTGGATGTCAAGACACGTGGAAAAAACGTACAAAACAAGAGATTGGAGACATCATGATTTTGGACGAATTTTTTAAGAATTTTCAAATTTTCAGAAAGGAGGTTCCATATAAGGTCAAAAACTACATACTCAGATCTTCACCAAACTTTGCAGGGATACATTATGTGTCAAGACACGTGGAAAAAACGTACAAAACAAGAGATTGGGGTCATCAAGATTTTGGACGGATTTTTTAGGAATTTTCAAATTTTCAGATGGGAGGTTCCAGATAAGGTCAAAAACTACATACTCAGATCTTCACCAAACTTTGCAGGGATACATTGGATGTCAAGACACGTGGAAAAAACGTACAAAACAAGAGATTTGAGACATCAAGATTTTGGACGAATTTTTTAAGAATTTTCAAATTTTCAGAAAGGATGTTCCAGGTAAGGTCAAAAACGACATACTCAGATCTTCACCAAACTCTGCAGGGATACATTGGATGTCAAGACACGTGGAAAAACATACAAAACATAGGATTGGGGACATCAAGATTTTGGTCAAATTTTTTAAGAATTTTAAAATTTTCAGATAGGAGGTTCCATATAAGTTCAAAAACTACATACTCAGATCTTCACCAAACATTGCAGGGATACATTGGATGTCAAGACACATGGAAAAAACGTACAAAACAAGAGATTGGAGACATCAAGATTTTGGACGAATTTTTTAAGAATTTTCAAATTTTCAGTTAGGAGGTTCCAGATAAGGTCAAAAACTACATACTCAGATCTTCACCAAACTTTGCAGGGATACTTTGCATGTCAAGACACGTGGGAAAAAACGTACAAAACAAGAGATTGGAGACATCAAGAATTTGGACGAATTTTTTAAGAATTTTCAAATTTTCAGATAGGAGGTTCCATATAAGGTCAAAAACTACATACTCAGATCTTCACCAAACTTTGCAGGGATACATTGGATGTCAAGACACGTGGAAAAAACGTACAAAACAAGAGATTGGAGGCATCAAGATTTTGGACGAATTTTTTAACAATTTTCAAAATTTCAGATAGGATGTTCCAGATAAGGTCAAAAACGACATACTCAGATCTTCACCAAACTCTGCAGGGATACATTGGATGTCAAGACACGTAGAAAAAACATACAAAACATAGGATTGGGGACAACAAGATTTTGGTCAAATTTTTTAAGAATTTTCAAATTTTCAGATAGGAGGTTCCATATAAGGTCAAAAACTACATACTCAGATCTTCACCAAACATTGCAGGGATACATTGGATGTCAAGACACGTGGAAAAAACGTACAAAACAAGAGATTGGAGACATCAAGATTTTGGACGAATTTTTTAAGAATTTTCAAATTTTCAGTTAGGAGGTTCCAGATAAGATCAAAAACTACATACTCAGATCTTCACCAAACTTTGCAGGGATACTTTGCATGTCAAGACACGTGGAAAAAAACGTACAAAACAAGAGATTGGAGACATCAAGATTTTCGACAAATTTTTTAAGAATTTTCAAATTTTCAGATGGGAGGTTCCAGATAAGGTCAAAAACGACATACTCAGATCTTCACCAAACTTTGCATGGATACATTGGATGTCAAGACACGTGGAAAAAACATACAAAACATAGGATTGGTGACATCAAGATTTTGGACGAATTTTTTAAGAATTTTCAAATTTTCAGAAAGGAGGTTCCATATAAGGTCAAAAACTACATACTCAGATCTTCACCAAACATTGCAGGGATACATTGGATGTCAAGACACGTGGAAAAAACGTACAAAACAAGAGATTGGAGACATCAAGATTTTGGACGAATTTTTTAAAAAATTTCAAATTTTCAGATAGGAGATTCCAGATAAGGTCAAAAACTACATACTCAGATCTTCACCAAACTTTGCAGGGATACATTGGATGTCAAGACACGTGGAAAAAACATACAAAACATAGTATTGGGGATATCAAGATTTTGGTCAAATTTTTTAAGAATTTTCAAATTTTCAGATAGGAGGTTCCATATAA
Organism: Lepisma saccharinum; assembly: GCF_977018435.1. Taxonomy (NCBI): domain Eukaryota; kingdom Metazoa; phylum Arthropoda; class Insecta; order Zygentoma; family Lepismatidae; genus Lepisma; species Lepisma saccharinum. The sequence goes on along the minus strand of NW_028142947.1, from coordinate 512,629 downwards.
GGTCAAAAACTACATACTCAGATCTTCACCAAACATTGCAGGGATACATTGGATGTCAAGACACGTGGAAAAAACGTACAAAACAAGAGATTGGAGACATCAAGATTTTGGACGAATTTTTTAAGAATTTTCAAATTTTCAGATAGGAGGTTCCATATAAGTTCAAAAACTACATACTCAGATCTTCACCAAACTTTGCAGGGATACATTGGATGTCAAGACACGTGGAAAAAACGTACAAAACAAGAGATTGGAGACATCAAGATTTTGGACGAATTTTTTAACAATTTTCAAATTTTCAGATAGGAGGTTCCAGATAAGGTCAAAAACTACATACTCAGATCTTCACCAAACATTGCAGGGATACATTGGATGTGAAGACACGTGGAAAAAACGTACAAAACAAGAGATTGGAGACATCAAGATTTTGGACGAATTTTTTAAGAATTTTCAAATTTTCAGATAGGAGGTTCCATATAAGGTCAAAAACTACATACTCAGATCTTCACCAAACTTTGCAGGGATACATTGGATGTCAAGACACGTGGAAAAAACGTACAAAACAAGAGATTGGAGACATCAAGATTTTGGACGAATTTTTTAACAATTTTCAAATTTTCAGATAGGAGGTTCCAGATAAGGTCAAAAACTACATACTCAGATCTTCACCAAACTTTGCAGGGATACATTGGATGTCAAGACACGTGGAAAAAACGTACAAAACAAGAGATTGGAGACATCAAGATTTTGGACGAATTTTTTAAGAATTTTCAAATTTTCAGAAAGGATGTTCCAGATAAGGTCAAAAACGACATACTCAGATCTTCACCAATCTTTGCAGGGATACATTGGATGTCAAGACACGTGGAAAAAACATACAAAACATAGGATTTGGGATATCAAGAATTTGGACGAATTTATTAAGAATTTTCAAATTTTCAGATAGGAGGTTCCATATGAGGTCAAAAACTACATACTCAGATCTACACCAAACTTTGCAGGGATACATTGGATGTCAAGACACGTGGAAAAAACATACAAAACATAGGATTGGGGACATCAAGATTTTGGACGAATTTTTTAAGAATTTTCAAATTTTCAGAAAGGAGGTTCCACATAAAGTCAAAAACTACATACTCAGATCTTCACCAAACTTTGCAGGGATACATTGGATGTCAAGACACGTGGAAAAAACGTACAAAACAAGAGATTGGAGACATCAAGATTTTGGACGAATTTTTTAAGAATTTTAAAATTTTCAAAAAGGAGGTTTCATATAAGGTCAAAGACTACATACTCAGATCTTCACCAAACTTTGCAGGGATACATTATGTGTCAAGACACGTGGAAAAAACGTACAAAACAAGAGATTGGAGACATCAAGATTTTGGACGAATTTTTTAAGAATTTTCAAATTTTCAGATAGGAGGTTCCATATAAGGTCAAAAACTACATACTCAGATCTTCACCAAACATTGCAGGGATACATTGGATGTCAAGACACGTGAAAAAAAATTTACAAAACAAGAGATTGGAGACATCAAGATTTTGGACGAATTTTTTAAGAATTTTCAAATTTTCAGATAGGAGGTTCCAGATAAGGTCAAAAACTACATACTCAGATCTTCACCAAACTTTGCAGGGATACATTGGATGTCAAGACACGTGTTAAAAACGTACAAAACAAAAGATTGGAGACATCAAGATTTTGGACGAATTTTTTAAGAATTTTCAAATTTTCAGATGGGAGGTTCCAGATAAGATCAAAAACGACATACTCAGATCTTCACCAAACTTTGCATGGATACATTGGATGTCAAGACACGTGGAAAAGCCATACAAAACATAGGATTGGGGACATCAAGATTTTGGACGAATTTTTTGAGAATTTTCAAATTTTCAGAAAGGAGGTTCCATATAAGGTCAAAAACTACATACTCAGATCTTCACCAAACTTTGCAGGGATACATTGGATGTCAAGACACGTGGAAAAAACGTACAAAACAAGAGATTGGAGACATCATGATTTTGGACGAATTTTTTAAGAATTTTCAAATTTTCAGAAAGGAGGTTCCATATAAGGTCAAAAACTACATACTCAGATCTTCACCAAACTTTGCAGGGATACATTATGTGTCAAGACACGTGGAAAAAACGTACAAAACAAGAGATTGGGGTCATCAAGATTTTGGACGGATTTTTTAGGAATTTTCAAATTTTCAGATGGGAGGTTCCAGATAAGGTCAAAAACTACATACTCAGATCTTCACCAAACTTTGCAGGGATACATTGGATGTCAAGACACGTGGAAAAAACGTACAAAACAAGAGATTTGAGACATCAAGATTTTGGACGAATTTTTTAAGAATTTTCAAATTTTCAGAAAGGATGTTCCAGGTAAGGTCAAAAACGACATACTCAGATCTTCACCAAACTCTGCAGGGATACATTGGATGTCAAGACACGTGGAAAAACATACAAAACATAGGATTGGGGACATCAAGATTTTGGTCAAATTTTTTAAGAATTTTAAAATTTTCAGATAGGAGGTTCCATATAAGTTCAAAAACTACATACTCAGATCTTCACCAAACATTGCAGGGATACATTGGATGTCAAGACACATGGAAAAAACGTACAAAACAAGAGATTGGAGACATCAAGATTTTGGACGAATTTTTTAAGAATTTTCAAATTTTCAGTTAGGAGGTTCCAGATAAGGTCAAAAACTACATACTCAGATCTTCACCAAACTTTGCAGGGATACTTTGCATGTCAAGACACGTGGGAAAAAACGTACAAAACAAGAGATTGGAGACATCAAGAATTTGGACGAATTTTTTAAGAATTTTCAAATTTTCAGATAGGAGGTTCCATATAAGGTCAAAAACTACATACTCAGATCTTCACCAAACTTTGCAGGGATACATTGGATGTCAAGACACGTGGAAAAAACGTACAAAACAAGAGATTGGAGGCATCAAGATTTTGGACGAATTTTTTAACAATTTTCAAAATTTCAGATAGGATGTTCCAGATAAGGTCAAAAACGACATACTCAGATCTTCACCAAACTCTGCAGGGATACATTGGATGTCAAGACACGTAGAAAAAACATACAAAACATAGGATTGGGGACAACAAGATTTTGGTCAAATTTTTTAAGAATTTTCAAATTTTCAGATAGGAGGTTCCATATAAGGTCAAAAACTACATACTCAGATCTTCACCAAACATTGCAGGGATACATTGGATGTCAAGACACGTGGAAAAAACGTACAAAACAAGAGATTGGAGACATCAAGATTTTGGACGAATTTTTTAAGAATTTTCAAATTTTCAGTTAGGAGGTTCCAGATAAGATCAAAAACTACATACTCAGATCTTCACCAAACTTTGCAGGGATACTTTGCATGTCAAGACACGTGGAAAAAAACGTACAAAACAAGAGATTGGAGACATCAAGATTTTCGACAAATTTTTTAAGAATTTTCAAATTTTCAGATGGGAGGTTCCAGATAAGGTCAAAAACGACATACTCAGATCTTCACCAAACTTTGCATGGATACATTGGATGTCAAGACACGTGGAAAAAACATACAAAACATAGGATTGGTGACATCAAGATTTTGGACGAATTTTTTAAGAATTTTCAAATTTTCAGAAAGGAGGTTCCATATAAGGTCAAAAACTACATACTCAGATCTTCACCAAACATTGCAGGGATACATTGGATGTCAAGACACGTGGAAAAAACGTACAAAACAAGAGATTGGAGACATCAAGATTTTGGACGAATTTTTTAAAAAATTTCAAATTTTCAGATAGGAGATTCCAGATAAGGTCAAAAACTACATACTCAGATCTTCACCAAACTTTGCAGGGATACATTGGATGTCAAGACACGTGGAAAAAACATACAAAACATAGTATTGGGGATATCAAGATTTTGGTCAAATTTTTTAAGAATTTTCAAATTTTCAGATAGGAGGTTCCATATAAGGTCAAAAACTACATACTCAGATCTTCACCAAACATTGCAGGGATACATTGGATGTCAAGACACGTGGAAAAAACGTACAAAACAAGAGATTGGAGACATCAAGATTTTGGACGAATTTTTTAAGAATTTTCAAATTTTCAGATAGGAGGTTCCATATAAGTTCAAAAACTACATACTCAGATCTTCACCAAACTTTGCAGGGATACATTGGATGTCAAGACACGTGGAAAAAACGTACAAAACAAGAGATTGGAGACATCAAGATTTTGGACGAATTTTTTAACAATTTTCAAATTTTCAGATAGGAGGTTCCAGATAAGGTCAAAAACTACATACTCAGATCTTCACCAAACATTGCAGGGATACATTGGATGTGAAGACACGTGGAAAAAACGTACAAAACAAGAGATTGGAGACATCAAGATTTTGGACGAATTTTTTAAGAATTTTCAAATTTTCAGATAGGAGGTTCCATATAAGGTCAAAAACTACATACTCAGATCTTCACCAAACTTTGCAGGGATACATTGGATGTCAAGACACGTGGAAAAAACGTACAAAACAAGAGATTGGAGACATCAAGATTTTGGACGAATTTTTTAACAATTTTCAAATTTTCAGATAGGAGGTTCCAGATAAGGTCAAAAACTCCATACTCAGATCTTCACCAAACTTTGCAGGGATACATTGGATGTCAAGACACGTGGAAAAAACGTACAAAACAAGAGATTGGAGACATCAAGATTTTGGACGAATTTTTTAAGAATTTTCAAATTTTCAGAAAGGATGTTCCAGATAAGGTCAAAAACGACATACTCAGATCTTCACCAATCTTTGCAGGGATACATTGGATGTCAAGACACGTGGAAAAAACATACAAAACATAGGATTTGGGATATCAAGAATTTGGACGAATTTTTTAAGAATTTTCAAATTTTCAGATAGGAGGTTCCATATGAGGTCAAAAACTACATACTCAGATCTACACCAAACTTTGCAGGGATACATTGGATGTCAAGACACGTGGAAAAAACGTACAAAACAAGAGATTGGAGGCATCAAGATTTTGGACGAATTTTTTAACATTTTTCAAAATTTCAGATAGGATGTTCCAGATAAGGTCAAAAACGACATACTCAGATCTTCACCAAACTCTGCAGGGATACATTGGATGTCAAGACACGTAGAAAAAACATACAAAACATAGGATTGGGGACATCAAGATTTTGGTCAAATTTTTTAAGAATTTTCAAATTTTCAGATAGGAGGTTCCATATAAGGTCAAAAACTACATACTCAGATCTTCACCAAACTTTGCAGGGATACACTGGATGTCAAGACACGTGGAAAAAACGCACAAAACAAGAGATTGGAGACATCAAGATTTTGGACGAATTTTTAAAGATTTTTCAAATTTTCAGAAAGGATGTTCCAGATAAGGTCAAAAACGACATACTCAGATCTTCACCAAACTTTGCAGAAATACATTGGATGTCAAGACACGTGGAAAAAACATACAAAACATAGGATTGGGGACATCAAGATTTTGGACGAATTTTTTAAGAATTTTCAAATTTTCAGAAAGGAGGTTCCACATAAAGTCAAAAACTACATACTCAGATCTTCACCAAACTTTGCAGGGATACATTGGATGTCAAGACACGTGGAAAAAACGTACAAAACAAGAGATTGGAGACATCAAGATTTTGGACGAATTTTTTAAGAATTTTAAAATTTTCAAAAAGGAGGTTTCATATAAGGTCAAAGACTACATACTCAGATCTTCACCAAACTTTGCAGGGATACATTATGTGTCAAGACACGTGGAAAAAACGTACAAAACAAGAGATTGGAGACATCAAGATTTTGGACGAATTTTTTAAGAATTTTCAAATTTTCAGATAGGAGGTTCCATATAAGGTCAAAAACTACATACTCAGATCTTCACCAAACATTGCAGGGATACATTGGATGTCAAGACACGTGAAAAAAAATTTACAAAACAAGAGATTGGAGACATCAAGATTTTGGACGAATTTTTTAAGAATTTTCAAATTTTCAGATAGGAGGTTCCAGATAAGGTCAAAAACTACATACTCAGATCTTCACCAAACTTTGCAGGGATACATTGGATGTCAAGACACGTGTTAAAAACGTACAAAACAAAAGATTGGAGACATCAAGATTTTGGACGAATTTTTTAAGAATTTTCAAATTTTCAGATGGGAGGTTCCAGATAAGATCAAAAACGACATACTCAGATCTTCACCAAACTTTGCATGGATACATTGGATGTCAAGACACGTGGAAAAGCCATACAAAACATAGGATTGGGGACATCAAGATTTTGGACGAATTTTTTGAGAATTTTCAAATTTTCAGAAAGGAGGTTCCATATAAGGTCAAAAACTACATACTCAGATCTTCACCAAACTTTGCAGGGATACATTGGATGTCAAGACACGTGGAAAAAACGTACAAAACAAGAGATTGGAGACATCATGATTTTGGACGAATTTTTTAAGAATTTTCAAATTTTCAGAAAGGAGGTTCCATATAAGGTCAAAAACTACATACTCAGATCTTCACCAAACTTTGCAGGGATACATTATGTGTCAAGACACGTGGAAAAAACGTACAAAACAAGAGATTGGGGTCATCAAGATTTTGGACGGATTTTTTAGGAATTTTCAAATTTTCAGATGGGAGGTTCCAGATAAGGTCAAAAACTACATACTCAGATCTTCACCAAACTTTGCAGGGATACATTGGATGTCAAGACACGTGGAAAAAACGTACAAAACAAGAGATTTGAGACATCAAGATTTTGGACGAATTTTTTAAGAATTTTCAAATTTTCAGAAAGGATGTTCCAGGTAAGGTCAAAAACGACATACTCAGATCTTCACCAAACTCTGCAGGGATACATTGGATGTCAAGACACGTGGAAAAACATACAAAACATAGGATTGGGGACATCAAGATTTTGGTCAAATTTTTTAAGAATTTTAAAATTTTCAGATAGGAGGTTCCATATAAGTTCAAAAACTACATACTCAGATCTTCACCAAACATTGCAGGGATACATTGGATGTCAAGACACATGGAAAAAACGTACAAAACAAGAGATTGGAGACATCAAGATTTTGGACGAATTTTTTAAGAATTTTCAAATTTTCAGTTAGGAGGTTCCAGATAAGGTCAAAAACTACATACTCAGATCTTCACCAAACTTTGCAGGGATACTTTGCATGTCAAGACACGTGGGAAAAAACGTACAAAACAAGAGATTGGAGACATCAAGATTTTCGACAAATTTTTTAAGAATTTTCAAATTTTCAGATGGGAGGTTCCAGATAAGGTCAAAAACGACATACTCAGATCTTCACCAAACTTTGCATGGATACATTGGATGTCAAGACACGTGGAAAAAACATACAAAACATAGGATTGGTGACATCAAGATTTTGGACGAATTTTTTAAGAATTTTCAAATTTTCAGAAAGGAGGTTCCATATAAGGTCAAAAACTACATACTCAGATCTTCACCAAACATTGCAGGGATACATTGGATGTCAAGACACGTGGAAAAAACGTACAAAACAAGAGATTGGAGACATCAAGATTTTGGACGAATTTTTTAAAAAATTTCAAATTTTCAGATAGGAGATTCCAGATAAGGTCAAAAACTACATACTCAGATCTTCACCAAACTTTGCAGGGATACATTGGATGTCAAGACACGTGGAAAAAACATACAAAACATAGTATTGGGGATATCAAGATTTTGGTCAAATTTTTTAAGAATTTTCAAATTTTCAGATAGGAGGTTCCATATAAGGTCAAAAACTACATACTCAGATCTTCACCAAACATTGCAGGGATACATTGGATGTCAAGACACGTGGAAAAAACGTACAAAACAAGAGATTGGAGACATCAAGATTTTGGACGAATTTTTTAAGAATTTTCAAATTTTCAGATAGGAGGTTCCATATAAGTTCAAAAACTACATACTCAGATCTTCACCAAACTTTGCAGGGATACATTGGATGTCAAGACACGTGGAAAAAACGTACAAAACAAGAGATTGGAGACATCAAGATTTTGGACGAATTTTTTAAGAATTTTCAAATTTTCAGATAGGAGGTTCCAGATAAGGTCAAAAACTACATACTCAGATCTTCACCAAACATTGCAGGGATACATTGGATGTGAAGACACGTGGAAAAAACGTACAAAACAAGAGATTGGAGACATCAAGATTTTGGACGAATTTTTTAAGAATTTTCAAATTTTCAGATAGGAGGTTCCATATAAGGTCAAAAACTACATACTCACATCTTCACCAAACTTTGCAGGGATACATTGGATGTCAAGACACGTGGAAAAAACGTACAAAACAAGAGATTGGAGACATCAAGATTTTGGACGAATTTTTTAACAATTTTCAAATTTTCAGATAGGAGGTTCCAGATAAGGTCAAAAACTACATACTCAGATCTTCACCAAACTTTGCAGGGATACATTGGATGTCAAGACACGTGGAAAAAACGTACAAAACAAGAGATTGGAGACATCAAGATTTTGGACGAATTTTTTAAGAATTTTCAAATTTTCAGAAAGGATGTTCCAGATAAGGTCAAAAACGACATACTCAGATCTTCATCAAACTTTGCAGGGATACATTGGATGTCAAGACACGTGGGAAAAACGTACAAAACAAGAGATTGGAAACATCAAGATTTTGAACGAATTTTTTAAGAATTTTCAAGATTTCAGATAGGAGGTTCCAGATAAGGTCAAAAACTACATACTCAGATCTTCACCAAACTTTGCAGGGATACATTGAATGTCAAGACACGTGGAAAAAACGTACAAAACAAGAGATTGGGGTCATAAAGTTTTTGGACGGATTTTTTAGGAATTTTCAAATTTTCAGATGGGAGGTTCCAGATAAGGTCAAAAACTACATACTCAGATCTTCACCAAACTTTGCAGGGATACATTGGATGTTAAGACACGTGGAAAAAACGAACAAAACAAGAGATTGGAGACATCAAGATTTTGGACGAATTTTTTAAGAATTTTCAAATTTTCAGAAAGGATGTTCCAGATAAAGTCAAAAACGACATACTCAGATCTTCACCAAACTTTGCAGGGATACATTGGATGTCAAGACACGTGGAAAAACGTACAAGACAAGAGATTGGAGACATCAAGATTTTGGACGAATTTTTTAAGAATTTTCAAATTTTCAGATAGGAGGTTCCAGATAAGGTCAAAAACTACATACTCAGATCTTCACCAAACTTTGCAGGGATACATTGGATGTCAAGACACGTGGGAAAAACGTACAAAACAAGAGATTGGAGACATCAAGATTTTGGACGAATTTTTTTACAATTTTCAATTTTTCAGATAGGAGGTTCCAGATAAGGTCAAAAACTACATACTCAGATCTTCACCAAACTTTGCAGGGATACATTGGATGTCAAGACACGTGGAAAAAACGTACAAAACAAGAGATTGGGGTCATCAAGATTTTGGACGGATTTTTTAGGAATTTTCAAATTTTCAGATAGGAGGTTCCAGATAAGGTCAAAAACTACATACTCAGATCTTCACCAAACTTTGCAGGGATACATTGGATGTCAAGACACGTGGAAAAAACGTACAAAACAAGAGATTGGAGACATCAAGATTTTGGACGAATTTTTTAAGAATTTTCAAATTTTCAGAAAGGATGTTCCATATAAGGTCAAAAATGACATACTCAGATCTTCACCAAACTTTGCAGGGATACTCTGGATGTCAAGACGCGTGGAAAAAACATACAAAACATAGGATTGGGGACATCAAGATTTTGGTCAATTTTTTTAAGAATTTTCAAATTTTCAGATAGGAGGTTCCATATAAGGTCAAAAACTACATACTCAGATCTTCACCAAACATTGCAGGGATACATTGGATGTCAAGACACGTGGAAAAAACGTACAAAACAAGAGATTGGAGACATCAAGATTTTGGACGAATTTTTTAAGAATTTTCAAATTTTCAGATAGGAGGTTCCATATAAGGTCAAAAACTACATACTCAGATCTTCACCAAACTTTGCAGGGATACATTGGATGTCAAGACACGTGTAAAAAACGTACAAAACAAAAGATTGGAGACATCAAGATTTTGGACGAATTTTTTAAGAATTTTCAAATTTTCAGATGGGAGGTTCCAGATAAGGTCAAAAACGACATACTCAGATCTTCACCAAACTTTGCATGGATACATTGGATGTCAAGACACGTGGAAAAGCCATACAAAACATAGGATTGGGGACATCAAGATTTTGGACGAATTTTTTAAGAATTTTCAAATTTTCAGAAAGGAGGTTCCACATAAGGTCAAAAACTACATACTCAGATCTTCACCAAACTTTGCAGGGATACATTGGATGTCAAGAAACGTGGAAAAAACGTACAAAACAAGAGATTGGAGACATCAAGATTTTGGACGAATTTTTTAAGAATTTTAAAATTTTCAAAAAGGAGGTTTCATATAAGGTCAAAGACTACATACTCAGATCTTCACCAAACTTTGCAGGGATACATTATGTGTCAAGACACGTGGAAAAAACGTACAAAACAAGAGATTGGAGACATCAAGATTTTGGACGAATTTTTTAAGAATTTTCAAATTTTCAGATAGGAGGTTCCATATAAGGTCAAAAACTACATACTCAGATCTTCACCAAACATTGCAGGGATACATTGGATGTCAAGACACGTGAAAAAAACGTACAAAACAAGAGATTGGAGACATCAAGATTTTGGACGAATTTTTTAAGAATTTTCAAATTTTCAGATAGGAGGTTCCATATAAGGTCAAAAACTACATACTCAGATCTTCACCAAACTTTGCAGGGATACATTGGATGTCAAGACACGTGTAAAAAACGTACAAAACAAAAGATTGGAGACATCAAGATTTTGGACGAATTTTTTAAGAATTTTCAAATTTTCAGATGGGAGGTTCCAGATAAGGTCAAAAACGACATACTCAGATCTTCACCAAACTTTGCATGGATACATTGGATGTCAAGACACGTGGAAAAGCCATACAAAACATAGGATTGGGGACATCAAGATTTTGGACGAATTTTTTGAGAATTTTCAAATTTTCAGAAAGGAGGTTCCATATAAGGTCAAAAACTACATACTCAGATCTTCACCAAACTTTGCAGGGATACATTGGATGTCAAGACACGTGGAAAAAACGTACAAAACAAGAGATTGGAGACATCAAGATTTTGGACGAATTTTTTAAGAATTTTCAAATTTTCAGAAAGGAGGTTCCATATAAGGTCAAAAACTACATACTCAGATCTTCACCAAACTTTGCAGGGATACATTGGATGTCAAGACACGTGGAAAAAACGTACAAAACAAGAGATTGTAGACATCAAGATTTTGGACGAATTTTTTAAGAATTTTCAAATTTTCAGAAAGGATGTTCCAGGTAAGGTCAAAAACGACATACTCAGATCTTCACCAAACTCTGCAGGGATACATTGGATGTCAAGACACGTGCAAAAAACATACAAAACATAGGATTGGGGACATCAAGATTTTGGTCAAATTTTTTAAGAATTTTTAAATTTTCAGATAGGAGGTTCCATATAAGTTCAAAAACTACATACTCAGATCTTCACCAAACATTGCAGGGATACATTGGATGTCAAGACACATGGAAAAAACGTACAAAACAAGAGATTGGAGACATCAAGATTTTGGACGAATTTTTTAAGAATTTTCAAATTTTCAGTTAGGAGGTTCCAGATAAGGTCAAAAACTACATACTCAGATCTTCACCAAACTTTGCAGGGATACTTTGCATGTCAAGACACGTGGAAAAAAACGTACAAAACAAGAGATTGGAGACATCAAGATTTTCGACAAATTTTTTAAGAATTTTCAAATTTTCAGATGGGAGGTTCCAGATAAGGTCAAAAACGACATACTCAGATCTTCACCAAACTTTGCATGGATACATTGGATGTCAAGACACGTGGAAAAAGCATACAAAACATAGGATTGGGGACATCAAGATTTTGGACGAATTTTTTAAGAATTTTCAAATTTTCAGAAAGGAGGTTCCATATAAGGTCAAAAACTACATACTCAGATCTTCACCAAACATTGCAGGGATACATTGGATGTCAAGACACGTGGAAAAAACGTACAAAACAAGAGATTGGAGACATCAAGATTTTGGACGAATTTTTTAAAAAATTTCAAATTTTCAGATAGGAGATTCCAGATAAGGTCAAAAACTACATACTCAGATCTTCACCAAACTTTGCAGGGATACATTGGATGTCAAGACACGTGGAAAAACATACAAAACATAGTATTGGGGATATCAAGATTTTGGTCAAATTTTTTAAGAATTTTCAAATTTTCAGATAGCAGGTTCCATATAAGGTCAAAAACTACATACTCAGATCTTCACCAAACATTGCAGGGATACATTGGATGTCAAGACACGTGGAAAAAACGTACAAAACAAGAGATTGGAGACATCAAGATTTTGGACGAATTTTTTAAGAATTTTCAAATTTTCAGAAAGGAGGTTCCATATAAGTTCAAAAACTACATACTCAGATCTTCACCAAACTTTGCAGGGATACATTGGATGTCAAGACACGTGGAAAAAACGTACAAAACAAGAGATTGGAGACATCAAGATTTTGGACGAATTTTTTAACAATTTTCAAATTTTCAGATAGGAGGTTCCAGATAAGGTCAAAAACTACATACTCAGATCTTCACCAAACTTTGCAGGGATACATTGGATGTCAAGACACGTGGAAAAAACGTACAAAACAAGAGATTGGGGTCATCAAGATTTTGGACGGATTTTTTAGGAATTTTCAAATTTTCAGATAGGAGGTTCCAGATAAGGTCAAAAACTACATACTCAGATCTTCACCAAACTTTGCAGGGATACATTGGATGTCAAGACGTGGAAAAAACGTACAAAACAAGAGATTGGAGACATCAAGATTTTGGACGAATTTTTTAAGAATTTTCAAATTTTCAGAAAGGATGTTCCATATAAGGTCAAAAACGACATACTCAGATCTTCACCAAACTTTGCAGGGATACACTGGATGTCAAGACACGTGGAAAAAACGTACAAAACAAGAGATTGGAGACATCAATATTTTGGACGAATTTTTAAAGATTTTTCAAATTTTCAGAAAGGATGTTCCAGATAAGGTCAAAAACGACATACTCAGATCTTCACCAAACTTTGCAGAAATACATTGGATGTCAAGACACGTGGAAAAAACATACAAAACATAGGATTGGATACATCAAGATTTTGGACGAATTTTTTAAGAATTTTCAAATTTTCAGAAAGGAGGTTCCACATAAGGTCAAAAACTACATACTCAGATCTTCACCAAACTTTGCAGGGATACATTGGATGTCAAGACACGTGGAAAAAACGTACAAAACAAGAGATTGGAGACATCAAGATTTTGGACGAATTTTTTAAGAATTTTAAAATTTTCAAAAAGGAGGTTTCATATAAGGTCAAAGACTACATACTCAGATCTTCACCAAACTTTGCAGGGATACATTATGTGTCAAGACACGTAGAAAAAACGTACAAAACAAGAGATTGGAGACATCAAGATTTTGGACGAATTTTTTAAGAATTTTCAAATTTTCAGATAGGAGGTTCCATATAAGGTCAAAAACTAAATACTCAGATCTTCACCAAACATTGCAGGGATACATTGGATGTCAAGACACGTGAAAAAAACGTACAAAACAAGAGATTGGAGACATCAAGATTTTGGACGAATTTTTTAAGAATTTTCAAATTTTCAGATAGGAGGTTCCAGATAAGGTCAAAAACTACATACTCAGATCTTCACCAAACTTTGCAGGGATACATTGGATGTCAAGACACGTGGGAAAAACGTACAAAACAAGAGATTGGAGACATCAAGATTTTGGACGAATTTTTTTACAATTTTAAATTTTTCAGATAGGAGGTTCCAGATAAGGTCAAAAACTACATACTCAGATCTTCACCAAACTTTGCAGGGATACATTGGATGTCAAGACACGTGGAAAAAACGTACAAAACAAGAGATTGGGTTCATCAAGATTTTGGACGGATTTTTTAGGAATTTTCAAATTTTCAGATAGGAGGTTCCAGATAAGGTCAAAAACTACATACTCAGATCTTCACCAAACTTTGCAGGGATACATTGGATGTCAAGACACGTGGAAAAAACGTACAAAACAAGAGATTGGAGACATCAAGATTTTAACGAATTTTTTAAGAATTTTCAAATTTTCAGAAAGGATGTTCCATATAAGGTCAAAAACGACATACTCAGATCTTCACCAAACTTTGCAGGGATACTCTGGATGTCAAGACGCGTGGAAAAAACATACAAAACATAGGATTGGGGACATCAAGATTTTGGTCAATTTTTTTAAGAATTTTCAAATTTTCAGATAGGAGGTTCCATATAAGGTCAAAAACTACATACTCAGATCTTCACCAAACATTGCAGGGATACATTGGATGTCAAGACACGTGGAAAAAACGTACAAAACAAGAGATTGGAGACATCAAGATTTTGGACGAATTTTTTAAGAATTTTCAAATTTTCAGATAGGAGGTTCCATATAAGGTCAAAAACTACATACTCAGATCTTCACCAAACTTTGCAGGGATACACTGGATGTCAAGACACGTGGAAAAAACGTACAAAACAAGAGATTGGAGACATCAAGATTTTGGACGAATTTTTAAAGATTTTTCAAATTTTCAGAAAGGATGTTCCAGATAAGGTCAAAAACGACATACTCAGATCTTCACCAAACTTTGCAGAAATACATTGGATGTCAAGACACGTGGAAAAAACATACAAAACATAGGATTGGGGACATCAAGATTTTGGACGAATTTTTTAAGAATTTTCAAATTTTCAGAAAGGAGGTTCCACATAAGGTCAAAAACTACATACTCAGATCTTCACCAAACTTTGCAGGGATACATTGGATGTCAAGACACGTGGAAAAAACGTACAAAACAAGAGATTGGAGACATCAAGATTTTGGACGAATTTTTTAAGAATTTTAAAATTTTCAAAAAGGAGGTTTCATATAAGGTCAAAGACTACATACTCAGATCTTCACCAAACTTTGCAGGGATACATTATGTGTCAAGACACGTGGAAAAAACGTACAAAACAAGAGATTGGAGACATCAAGATTTTGGACGAATTTTTTAAGAATTTTCAAATTTTCAGATAGGAGGTTCCATATAAGGTCAAAAACTACATACTCAGATCTTCACCAAACATTGCAGGGATACATTGGATGTCAAGACACGTGAAAAAAACGTACAAAACAAGAGATTGGAGACATCAAGATTTTGGACGATTTTTTTAAGAATTTTCAAATTTTCAGATAGGAGGTTCCATATAAGGTCAAAAACTACATACTCAGATCTTCACCAAACTTTGCAGGGATACATTGGATGTCAAGACACGTGTAAAAAACGTACAAAACAAAAGATTGGAGACATCAAGATTTTGGACGAATTTTTTAAGAATTTTCAAATTTTCAGATGGGAGGTTCCAGATAAGGTCAAAAACGACATACTCAGATCTTCACCAAACTTTGCATGGATACATTGGATGTCAAGACACGTGGAAAAGCCATACAAAACATAGGATTGGGGACATCAAGATTTTGGACGAATTTTTTGAGAATTTTCAAATTTTCAGAAAGGAGGTTCCATATAAGGTCAAAAACTACATACTCAGATCTTCACCAAACTTTGCAGGGATACATTGGATGTCAAGACACGTGGAAAAAACGTACAAAACAAGAGATTGGAGACATCAAGATTTTGGACGAATTTTTTAAGAATTTTCAAATTTTCAGAAAGGAGGTTCCATATAAGGTCAAAAACTACATACTCAGATCTTCACCAAACTTTGCAGGGATACATTGGATGTCAAGACACGTGGAAAAAACGTACAAAACAAGAGATTGTAGACATCAAGATTTTGGACGAATTTTTTAAGAATTTTCAAATTTTCAGAAAGGATGTTCCAGGTAAGGTCAAAAACGACATACTCAGATCTTCACCAAACTCTGCAGGGATACATTGGATGTCAAGACACGTGGAAAAAACATACAAAACATAGGATTGGGGACATCAAGATTTTGGTCAAATTTTTTAAGAATTTTTAAATTTTCAGATAGGAGGTTCCATATAAGTTCAAAAACTGCATACTCAGATCTTCACCAAACATTGCAGGGATACATTGGATGTCAAGACACATGGAAAAAACGTACAAAACAAGAGATTGGAGACATCAAGATTTTGGACGAATTTTTTAAGAATTTTCAAATTTTCAGTTAGGAGGTTCCAGATAAGGTCAAAAACTACATACTCAGATCTTCACCAAACTTTGCAGGGATACTTTGCATGTCAAGACACGTGGAAAAAAACGTACAAAACAAGAGATTGGAGACATCAAGATTTTCGACAAATTTTTTAAGAATTTTCAAATTTTCAGATGGGAGGTTCCAGATAAGGTCAAAAACGACATACTCAGATCTTCACCAAACTTTGCATGGATACATTGGATGTCAAGACACGTGGAAAAAGCATACAAAACATAGGATTGGGGACATCAAGATTTTGGACGAATTTTTTAAGAATTTTCAAATTTTCAGAAAGGAGGTTCCATATAAGGTCAAAAACTACATACTCAGATCTTCACCAAACATTGCAGGGATACATTGGATGTCAAGACACGTGGAAAAAACGTACAAAACAAGAGATTGGAGACATCAAGATTTTGGACGAATTTTTTAAAAAATTTCAAATTTTCAGATAGGAGATTCCAGATAAGGTCAAAAACTACATACTCAGATCTTCACCAAACTTTGCAGGGATACATTGGATGTCAAGACACGTGGAAAAACATACAAAACATAGTATTGGGGATATCAAGATTTTGGTCAAATTTTTTAAGAATTTTCAAATTTTCAGATAGCAGGTTCCATATAAGGTCAAAAACTACATACTCAGATCTTCACCAAACATTGCAGGGATACATTGGATGTCAAGACACGTGGAAAAAACGTACAAAACAAGAGATTGGAGACATCAAGATTTTGGACGAATTTTTTAAGAATTTTCAAATTTTCAGATAGGAGGTTCCATATAAGTTCAAAAACTACATACTCAGATCTTCACCAAACTTTGCAGGGATACATTGGATGTCAAGACACGTGGAAAAAACGTACAAAACAAGAGATTGGAGACATCAAGATTTTGGACGAATTTTTTAACAATTTTCAAATTTTCAGATAGGAGGTTCCAGATAAGGTCAAAAACTACATACTCAGATCTTCACCAAACTTTGCAGGGATACATTGGATGTCAAGACACGTGGAAAAAACGTACAAAACAAGAGATTGGGGTCATCAAGATTTTGGACGGATTTTTTAGGAATTTTCAAATTTTCAGATAGGAGGTTCCAGATAAGGTCAAAAACTACATACTCAGATCTTCACCAAACTTTGCAGGGATACATTGGATGTCAAGACGTGGAAAAAACGTACAAAACAAGAGATTGGAGACATCAAGATTTTGGACGAATTTTTTAAGAATTTTCAAATTTTCAGAAAGGATGTTCCATATAAGGTCAAAAACGACATACTCAGATCTTCACCAAACTTTGCAGGGATACACTGGATGTCAAGACACGTGGAAAAAACGTACAAAACAAGAGATTGGAGACATCAATATTTTGGACGAATTTTTAAAGATTTTTCAAATTTTCAGAAAGGATGTTCCAGATAAGGTCAAAAACGACATACTCAGATCTTCACCAAACTTTGCAGAAATACATTGGATGTCAAGACACGTGGAAAAAACATACAAAACATAGGATTGGATACATCAAGATTTTGGACGAATTTTTTAAGAATTTTCAAATTTTCAGAAAGGAGGTTCCACATAAGGTCAAAAACTACATACTCAGATCTTCACCAAACTTTGCAGGGATACATTGGATGTCAAGACACGTGGAAAAAACGTACAAAACAAGAGATTGGAGACATCAAGATTTTGGACGAATTTTTTAAGAATTTTAAAATTTTCAAAAAGGAGGTTTCATATAAGGTCAAAGACTACATACTCAGATCTTCACCAAACTTTGCAGGGATACATTATGTGTCAAGACACGTAGAAAAAACGTACAAAACAAGAGATTGGAGACATCAAGATTTTGGACGAATTTTTTAAGAATTTTCAAATTTTCAGATAGGAGGTTCCATATAAGGTCAAAAACTACATACTCAGATCTTCACCAAACATTGCAGGGATACATTGGATGTCAAGACACGTGAAAAAAACGTACAAAACAAGAGATTGGAGACATCAAGATTTTGGACGAATTTTTTAAGAATTTTCAAATTTTCAGATAGGAGGTTCCATATAAGGTCAAAAACTACATACTCAGATCTTCACCAAACTTTGCAGGGATACATTGGATGTCAAGACACGTGTAAAAAACGTACAAAACAAAAGATTGGAGACATCAAGATTTTGGACGAATTTTTTAAGAATTTTCAAATTTTCAGATGGGAGGTTCCAGATAAGGTCAAAAACGACATACTCAGATCTTCACCAAACTTTGCATGGATACATTGGATGTCATGACACGTGGAAAAGCCATACAAAACATAGGATTGGGGACATCAAGATTTTGGACGAATTTTTTGAGAATTTTCAAATTTTCAGAAAGGAGGTTCCATATAAGGTCAAAAACTACATACTCAGATCTTCACCAAACTTTGCAGGGATACATTGGATGTCAAGACACGTGGAAAAAACGTACAAAACAAGAGATTGGAGACATCAAGATTTTGGACGAATTTTTTAACAATTTTCAAATTTTCAGAAAGGAGGTTCCATATAAGGTCAAACACTACATACTCAGATCTTCACCAAACTTTGCAGGGATACATTATGTGTCAAGACACGTGGAAAAAACGTACAAAACAAGAGATTGGGGTCATCAAGATTTTGGACGGATTTTTTAGGAATTTTCAAATTTTCAGATGGGAGGTTCCAGATAAGGTCAAAAACTACATACTCAGATCTTCACCAAACTTTGCAGGGATACATTGGATGTCAAGACACGTGGAAAAAACGTACAAAACAAGAGATTGGAGACATCAAGATTTTGGACGAATTTTTTAAGAATTTTCAAATTTTCAGAAAGGATGTTCCAGGTAAGGTCAAAAACGACATACTCAGATCTTCACCAAACTCTGCAGGGATACATTGGATGTCAAGACACGTGGAAAAAACATACAAAACATAGGATTGGGGACATCAAGATTTTGGTCAAATTTTTGAAGAATTTTTAAATTTTCAGATAGGAGGTTCCATATAAGTTCAAAAACTACATACTCAGATCTTCACCAAACTTTGCAGGGATACATTGGATGTCAAGACACATGGAAAAAACGTACAAAACAAGAGATTGGAGACATCAAGATTTTGGACGAATTTTTTAAGAATTTTCAAATTTTCAGTTAGGAGGTTCCAGATAAGGTCAAAAACTACATACTCAGATCTTCACCAAACTTTGCAGGGATACTTTGCATGTCAAGACACGTGGAAAAAAACGTACAAAACAAGAGATTGGAGACATCAAGATTTTCGACAAATTTTTTAAGAATTTTCAAATTTTCAGATGGGAGGTTCCAGATAAGGTCAAAAACGACATACTCAGATCTTCACCAAACTTTGCATTTATACATTGGATGTCAAGACACGTGGAAAAAACATACAAAACATAGGATTGGTGACATCAAGATTTTGGACGAATTTTTTAAGAATTTTCAAATTTTCAGAAAGGAGGTTCCATATAAGGTCAAAAACTACATACTCAGATCTTCACCAAACATTGCAGGGATACATTGGATGTCAAGACACGTGGAAAAAACGTACAAAACAAGAGATTGGAGACATCAAGATTTTGGACGAATTTTTTAAAAAATTTCAAATTTTCAGATAGGAGATTCCAGATAAGGTCAAAAACTACATACTCAGATCTTCACCAAACTTTGCAGGGATACATTGGATGTCAAGACACGTGGAAAAAACATACAAAACATAGTATTGGGGATATCAAGATTTTGGTCAAATTTTTTAAGAATTTTCAAATTTTCAGATAGGAGGTTCCATATAAGGTCAAAAACTACATACTCAGATCTTCACCAAACATTGCAGGGATACATTGGATGTCAAGACACGTGGAAAAAACGTACAAAACAAGAGATTGGAGACATCAAGATTTTGGACGAATTTTTTAAGAATTTTCAAATTTTCAGATAGGAGGTTCCATATAAGTTCAAAAACTACATACTCAGATCTTCACCAAACTTTGCAGGGATACATTGGATGTCAAGACACGTGGAAAAAACGTACAAAACAAGAGATTGGAGACATCAAGATTTTGGACGAATTTTTTAACAATTTTCAAATTTTCAGATAGGAGGTTCCAGATAAGGTCAAAAACTACATACTCAGATCTTCACCAAACATTGCAGGGATACATTGGATGTGAAGACACGTGGAAAAAACGTACAAAACAAGAGATTGGAGACATCAAGATTTTGGACGAATTTTTTAAGAATTTTCAAATTTTCAGATAGGAGGTTCCATATAAGGTCAAAAACTACATACTCAGATCTTCACCAAACTTTGCAGGGATACATTGGATGTCAAGACACGTGGAAAAAACGTACAAAACAAGAGATTGGAGACATCAAGATTTTGGACGAATTTTTTAACAATTTTCAAATTTTCAGATAGGAGGTTCCAGATAAGGTCAAAAACTACATACTCAGATCTTCACCAAACTTTGCAGGGATACATTGGATGTCAAGACACGTGGAAAAAACGTACAAAACAAGAGATTGGAGACATCAAGATTTTGGACGAATTTTTTAAGAATTTTCAAATTTTCAGAAAGGATGTTCCAGATAAGGTCAAAAACGACATACTCAGATCTTCACCAAACTTTGCAGGGATACATTGGATGTCAAGACACGTGGAAAAAACATACAAAACATAGGATTTGGGATATCAAGAATTTGGACGAATTTTTTAAGAATTTTCAAATTTTCAGATAGGAGGTTCCATATAAGGTCAAAAACTACATACTCAGATCTTCACCAAACTTTGCAGGGATACATTGGATGTCAAGACACGTGGAAAAAACGTACAAAACAAGAGATTGGAGGCATCAAGATTTTGGACGAATTTTTTAACAATTTTCAAAATTTCAGATAGGATGTTCCAGATAAGGTCAAAAACGACATACTCAGATCTTCACCAAACTCTGCAGGGATACATTGGATGTCAAGACACGTAGAAAAAACATACAAAACATAGGATTGGGGACATCAAGATTTTGGTCAAATTTTTTAAGAATTTTCAAATTTTCAGATAGGAGGTTCCATATAAGGTCAAAAACTACATACTCAGATCTTCACCAAACATTGCAGGGATACATTGGATGTCAAGACACGTGGAAGAAACGTACAAAACAAGAGATTGGAGACATCAAGATTTTCGACGAATTTTTTAACAATTTTCAAATTTTCAGATGGGAGGTTCCAGATAAGGTCAAAAACTACATACTCAGATCTTCACCAAACTTTGCAGGGATACATTGGATGTCAAGACACGTGGAAAAAACGTACAAAACAAGAGATTGGAGACATCAAGATTTTGGACGAATTTTTTAAGAATTTTCAAATTTTCAGAAAGGATGTTCCAGATAAGGTCAAATACGACATACTCAGATCTTCACCAAACTTTGCAGGGATACATTGGATGTCAAGACACGTGGAAAAAACATACAAAACATAGGATTTGGGATATCAAGATTTTGGTCAAATTTTTTAAGAATTTTCAAATTTTCAGATAGGAGGTTCCATATAAGGTCAAAAACTACATACTCAGATCTTCACCAAACATTGCAGGGATACATTGGATGTCAAGACATGTGGGAAAAACGTACAAAACAAGAGATTGGAGACATCAAGATTTTGGACGAATTTTTTAAGAATTTTCAAATTTTCAGATAGGAGGTTCCATATAAGGTCAAAAACTACATACTCAGATCTTCACCAAACATTGCAGGGATACATTGGATGTCAAGACACGTGGAAAAAACGTACAAAACAAGAGATTGGAGACATCAAGAATTTGGACGAATTTTTTAAGAATTTTCAAATTTTCAGATAGGAGGTTCCATATAAGGTCAAAAACTACATACTCAGATCTTCACCAAACTTTGCAGGGATACATTGGATGTCAAGACACGTGGAAAAAACGTACAAAACAAGAGATTGGAGGCATCAAGATTTTGGACGAATTTTTTAACAATTTTCAAAATTTCAGATAGGATGTTCCAGATAAGGTCAAAAACGACATACTCAGATCTTCACCAAACTCTGCAGGGATACATTGGATGTCAAGACACGTAGAAAAAACATACAAAACATAGGATTGGGGACATCAAGATTTTGGTCAAATTTTTTAAGAATTTTCAAATTTTCAGATAGGAGGTTCCATATAAGGTCAAAAACTACATACTCAGATCTTCACCAAACATTGCAGGGATACATTGGATGTCAAGACACGTGGAAAAAACGTACAAAACAAGAGATTGGAGACATCAAGATTTTGGACGAATTTTTTAAGAATTTTCAAATTTTCAGTTAGGAGGTTCCAGATAAGGTCAAAAACTACATACTCAGATCTTCACCAAACTTTGCAGGGATACTTTGCATGTCAAGACACGTGGAAAAAAACGTACAAAACAAGAGATTGGAAACATCAAGATTTTCGACAAATTTTTTAAGAATTTTCAAATTTTCAGATGGGAGGTTCCAGATAAGGTCAAAAACGACATACTCAGATCTTCACCAAACTTTGCATGGATACATTGGATGTCAAGACACGTGGAAAAAACGTACAAAACATAGGATTGGTGACATCAAGATTTTGGACGAATTTTTTAAGAATTTTCAAATTTTCAGAAAGGAGGTTCCATATAAGGTCAAAAACTACATACTCAGATCTTCACCAAACATTGCAGGGATACATTGGATGTCAAGACACGTGGAAAAAACGTACAAAACAAGAGATTGAAGACATCAAGATTTTGGACGAATTTTTTAAAAAATTTCAAATTTTCAGATAGGAGATTCCAGATAAGGTCAAAAACTACATACTCAGATCTTCACCAAACTTTGCAGGGATACATTGGATGTCAAGACACGTGGAAAAAACATACAAAACATAGTATTGGGGATATCAAGATTTTGGTCAAATTTTTTAAGAATTTTCAAATTTTCAGATAGGAGGTTCCATATAAGGTCAAAAACTACATACTCAGATCTTCACCAAACATTGCAGGGATACATTGGATGTCAAGACACGTGGAAAAAACGTACAAAACAAGAGATTGGAGACATCAAGATTTTGGACGAATTTTTTAAGAATTTTCAAATTTTCAGATAGGAGGTTCCATATAAGTTCAAAAACTACATACTCAGATCTTCACCAAACTTTGCAGGGATACATTGGATGTCAAGACACGTGGAAAAAACGTACAAAACAAGAGATTGGAGACATCAAGATTTTGGACGAATTTTTTAACAATTTTCAAATTTTCAGATAGGAGGTTCCAGATAAGGTCAAAAACTACATACTCAGATCTTCACCAAACATTGCAGGGATACATTGGATGTGAAGACACGTGGAAAAAACGTACAAAACAAGAGATTGGAGACATCAAGATTTTGGACGAATTTTTTAAGAATTTTCAAATTTTCAGATAGGAGGTTCCATATAAGGTCAAAAACTACATACTCAGATCTTCACCAAACTTTGCAGGGATACATTGGATGTCAAGACACGTGGAAAAAACGTACAAAACAAGAGATTGGAGACATCAAGATTTTGGACGAATTTTTTAACAATTTTCAAATTTTCAGATAGGAGGTTCCAGATAAGGTCAAAAACTACATACTCAGATCTTCACCAAACTTTGCAGGGATACATTGGATGTCAAGACACGTGGAAAAAACGTACAAAACAAGAGATTGGAGACATCAAGATTTTGGACGAATTTTTTAAGAATTTTCAAATTTTCAGAAAGGATGTTCCAGATAAGGTCAAAAACGACATACTCAGATCTTCACCAAACTTTGCAGGGATACATTGGATGTCAAGACACGTGGAAAAAACATACAAAACATAGGATTTGGGATATCAAGAATTTGGACGAATTTTTTAAGAATTTTCAAATTTTCAGATAGGAGGTTCCATATAAGGTCAAAAACTACATACTCAGATCTTCACCAAACTTTGCAGGGATACATTGGATGTCAAGACACGTGGAAAAAACGAACAAAACAAGAGATTGGAGGCATCAAGATTTTGGACGAATTTTTTAACAATTTTCAAAATTTCAGATAAGATGTTCCAGATAAGGTCAAAAACGACATACTCAGATCTTCACCAAACTCTGCAGGGATACATTGGATGTCAAGACACGTAGAAAAAACATACAAAACATAGGATTGGGGACATCAAGATTTTGGTCAAATTTTTTAAGAATTTTCAAATTTTCAGATAGGAGGTTCCATATAAGGTCAAAAACTACATACTCAGATCTTCACCAAACATTGCAGGGATACATTGGATGTCAAGACACGTGGAAAAAACGTACAAAACAAGAGATTGGAGACATCAAGATTTTGGACGAATTTTTTAAGAATTTTCAAATTTTCAGATAGGAGGTTCCATATAAGTTCAAAAACTACATACTCAGATCTTCACCAAACTTTGCAGGGATACATTGGATGTCAAGACACGTGGAAAAAACGTACAAAACAAGAGATTGGAGACATCAAGATTTTGGACGAATTTTTTAACAATTTTCAAATTTTCAGATAGGAGGTTCCAGATAAGGTCAAAAACTACATACTCAGATCTTCACCAAACATTGCAGGGATACATTGGATGTGAAGACACGTGGAAAAAACGTACAAAACAAGAGATTGGAGACATCAAGATTTTGGACGAATTTTTTAAGAATTTTCAAATTTTCAGATAGGAGGTTCCATATAAGGTCAAAAACTACATACTCAGATCTTCACCAAACTTTGCAGGGATACATTGGATGTCAAGACACGTGGAAAAAACGTACAAAACAAGAGATTGGAGACATCAAGATTTTGGACGAATTTTTTAACAATTTTCAAATTTTCAGATAGGAGGTTCCAGATAAGGTCAAAAACTACATACTCAGATCTTCACCAAACTTTGCAGGGATACATTGGATGTCAAGACACGTGGAAAAAACGTACAAAACAAGAGATTGGAGACATCAAGATTTTGGACGAATTTTTTAAGAATTTTCAAATTTTCAGAAAGGATGTTCCAGATAAGGTCAAAAACGACATACTCAGATCTTCACCAAACTTTGCAGGGATACATTGGATGTCAAGACACGTGGAAAAAACATACAAAACATAGGATTTGGGATATCAAGAATTTGGACGAATTTTTTAAGAATTTTCAAATTTTCAGATAGGAGGTTCCATATAAGGTCAAAAACTACATACTCAGATCTTCACCAAACTTTGCAGGGATACATTGGATGTCAAGACACGTGGAAAAAACGTACAAAACAAGAGATTGGAGGCATCAAGATTTTGGACGAATTTTTTAACAATTTTCAAAATTTCAGATAGGATGTTCCAGATAAGGTCAAAAACGACATACTCAGATCTTCACCAAACTCTGCAGGGATACATTGGATGTCAAGACACGTAGAAAAAACATACAAAACATAGGATTGGGGACATCAAGATTTTGGTCAAATTTTTTAAGAATTTTCAAATTTTCAGATAGGAGGTTCCATATAAGGTCAAAAACTACATACTCAGATCTTCACCAAACATTGCAGGGATACATTGGATGTCAAGACACGTGGAAAAAACGTACAAAACAAGAGATTGGAGACATCAAGATTTTGGACGAATTTTTTAACAATTTTCAAATTTTCAGATGGGAGGTTCCAGATAAGGTCAAAAACTACATACTCAGATCTTCACCAAACTTTGCAGGGATACATTGGATGTCAAGACACGTGGAAAAAACGTACAAAACAAGAGATTGGAGACATCAAGATTTTGGACGAATTTTTTAAGAATTTTCAAATTTTCAGAAAGGATGTTCCAGATAAGGTCAAATACGACATACTCAGATCTTCACCAAACTTTGCAGGGATACATTGGATGTCAAGACACGTGGAAAAAACATACAAAACATAGGATTTGGGATATCAAGATTTTGGTCAAATTTTTTAAGAATTTTCAAATTTTGAGATAGGAGGTTCCATATAAGGTCAAAAACTACATACTCAGATCTTCACCAAACATTGCAGGGATACATTGGATGTCAAGACACGTGGAAAAAACGTACAAAACAAGAGATTGGAGACATCAAGATTTTGGACGAATTTTTTAACAATTTTCAAATTTTCAGATAGGAGGTTCCAGATAAGGTCAAAAACTACATACTCAGATCTTCACCAAACTTTGCAGGGATACATTGGATGTCAAGACACGTGGAAAAAACGTACAAAACAAGAGATTGGAGACATCAAGATTTTGGACGAATTTTTTAAGAATTTTCAAATTTTCAGAAAGGATGTTCCAGATAAGGTCAAAAACGACATACTCAGATCTTCACCAAACTTTGCAGGGATACATTGGATGTCAAGACACGTGGAAAAAACATACAAAACATAGGATTTGGGATATCAAGATTTTGGTCAAATTTTTTAAGAATTTTCAAATTTTCAGATAGGAGGTTCCATATAAGGTCAAAAACTACATACTCAGATCTTCACCAAACATTGCAGGGATACATTGGATGTCAAGACACGTGGGAAAAACGTACAAAACAAGAGATTGGAGACATCAAGATTTTGGACGAATTTTTTAAGAATTTTCAAATTTTCAGATAGGAGGTTCCATATAAGGTCAAAAACTACATACTCAGATCTTCACCAAACATTGCAGGGATACATTGGATGTCAAGACACGTGGAAAAAACGTACAAAACAAGAGATTGGAGACATCAAGAATTTGGACGAATTTTTTAAGAATTTTCAAATTTTCAGATAGGAGGTTCCATATAAGGTCAAAAACTACATACTCAGATCTTCACCAAACTTTGCAGGGATACATTGGATGTCAAGACACGTGGAAAAAACGTACAAAACAAGAGATTGGAGGCATCAAGATTTTGGACGAATTTTTTAACAATTTTCAAAATTTCAGATAGGATGTTCCAGATAAGGTCAAAAACGACATACTCAGATCTTCACCAAACTCTGCAGGGATACATTGGATGTCAAGACACGTAGAAAAAACATACAAAACATAGGATTGGGGACATCAAGATTTTGGTCAAATTTTTTAAGAATTTTCAAATTTTCAGATAGGAGGTTCCATATAAGGTCAAAAACTACATACTCAGATCTTCACCAAACATTGCAGGGATACATTGGATGTCAAGACACGTGGAAAAAACGTACAAAACAAGAGATTGGAGACATCAAGATTTTGGACGAATTTTTTAAGAATTTTAAAATTTTCAGATGGGAGGTTCCATATAAGGTCAAAAACTACATACTCAGATCTTCACCAAACATTGCAGGGATACATTGGATGTCAAGACACGTGGAAAAAAAGTACAAAACAAGAGATTGGAGACATCAAGGTTTTCGACGAATTTTTTAGGAATTTTTAAATTTTCAGATAGGAGGTTCCATATAAGGTCAAAAACTACATACTCAGATCCTCACCAAACTTTGCAGGGATACATTGGATGTCAAGACACGTGGAAAAAACGTACAAAACAAGAGATTGGAGACATCAAGACTTTGGACGAATTTTTTAACAATTTTCAAATTTTCAGATGGGAGGTTCCAGATAAGGTCAAAAACTACATACTCAGATCTTCACCAAACTTTGCTGGGATACATTGGATGTCAAGACACGTGGAAAAAACGTACAAAACAAGAGATTGGAGACATCAAGATTTTGGACGAATTTTTTAAGAATTTTCAAATTTTCAGAAAGGATGTTCCAGATAAGGTCAAATACGACATACTCAGATCTTCACCAAACTTTGCAGGGATACATTGGATGTCAAGACACGTGGAAAAAACATACAAAACATAGGATTTGGGATATCAAGATTTTGGTCAAATTTTTTAAGAATTTTCAAATTTTGAGATAGGAGGTTCCATATAAGGTCAAAAACTACATACTCAGATCTTCACCAAACATTGCAGGGATACATTGGATGTCAAGACACGGGGAAAAAACGTACAAAACAAGAGATTGGAGACATCAAGATTTTGGACGAATTTTTTAAGAATTTTCAAATTTTCAGATAGGAGGTTCCATATAAGGTCAAAAACTACATACTCAGATATTCACAAAACATTGCAGGGATACATTGGATGTCAAGACACGTGGAAAAAACGTACAAAACAAGAGATTGGAGACATCAAGAATTTGGACGAATTTTTTAAGAATTTTCAAATTTTCAGATAGGAGGTTCCATATAAGGTCAAAAACTACATACTCAGATCTTCACTAAACTTTGCAGGGATACATTGGATGTCAAGACACGTGGAAAAAACGTACAAAACAAGAGATTGGAGACATCAAGATTTTGGTCAAATTTTTTAAGAATTTTCAAATTTTCAGATAGGAGGTTCCATATAAGGTCAAAAACTACATACTCAGATCTTCACCAAACATTGCAGGGATACATTGGATGTCAAGACACGTTAAAAAAACGTACAAAACAAGAGATTGGAGACATCAAGATTTTGGACGAATTTTTTAAGAATTTTCAAATTTTCAGATAGGAGGTTCCAGATAAGGTCAAAAATTACATACTCAGATCTTCACCAAACATTGCAGGGATACATTGGATGTCAAGACACGTGGAAAAAACGTACAAAACAAGAGATTGGAGACATCAAGATTCTCGACGAATTTTTTAAGAATTTTCAAATTTTCAGATAGGAGGTTCCATGTAAGGTCAAAAACTACATACTCAGATCTTCACCAAACATTGCAGGGATACATTGGATGTCAAGACACGTGGAAAAAACGTACAAAACAAGAGATTGGAGACATCAAGATTTTGGACGAATTTTTTAAGAATTTTCAAATTTTCAGATAGGAGGTTCCATATAAGGTCAAAAACTACATACTCAGATCTTCACCAAACTTTGCAGGGATACATTGGATGTCAAGACACGTGGAAAAAACGTACAAAACAAGAGATTGGAGACATCAAGATTTTGGACGAATTTTTTAACAATTTTCAAATTTTCAGATAGCAGGTTCCAGATAAGGTCAAAAACTACATACTCAGATCTTCACCAAACTTTGCAGGGATACATTGGATGTCAAGACACGTGGAAAAAACGTACAAAACAAGAGATTGGAGACATCAAGATTTTGGACGAATTTTTTAAGAATTTTCAAATTTTCAGAAAGGATGTTCCAGATAAGGTCAAAAACGACATACTCAGATCTTCACCAAACTTTGCAGGGATACATTGGATGTCAAGACACGTGGAAAAAACATACAAAACATAGGATTTGGGATATCAAGATTTTGGTCAAATTTTTTAAGAATTTTCAAATTTTCAGATAGGAGGTTCCATATAAGGTCAATAACTACATACTCAGATCTTCACCAAACATTGCAGGGATACATTGGATGTCAAGACACGTGGAAAAAAAGTACAAAACAAGAGATTGGAGACATCAAGATTTTGGACGAATTTTTTAAGAATTTTCAAATTTTCAGATAGGAGGTTCCATATAAGGTCAATAACTACATACTCAGATCTTCACCAAACATTGCAGGGATACATTGGATGTCAAGACACGTGGAAAAAACGTACAAAACAAGAGATTGGAGACATCAAGATTTTCGACAATTTTTTTAAGAATTTTCAAATTTTCAGATGGGAGGTTCCAGATAAGGTCGAAAACGACATACTCAGATCTTCACCAAACTTTGCAGGGATACATTGGATGTCAAGACACGTGGAAAAAACGTACAAAACAAGAGATTGGAGACATCAAGATTTTGGACGAATTTTTTAAGAATTTTCAAATTTTCAGATGGGATGTTCCAGATAAGATCAAAAACGACATACTCAGATCTTCACAAAACTCTGCAGGGATACATTGGATGTCAAGACACGTGGAAAAAACATACAAAACAGAGGATTGGGGACATCAAGATTTTGGTCAAATTTTTTAAGTATTTTCAAATTTTCAGATAGGAGGTTCCATATAAGGTCAAAAACTACATACTCAGATCTTCACCAAACATTGCAGGGATACATTGGATGTCAAGACACGTGGAAAAAACGTACAAAACAAGAGATTGGAGACATCAAGATTTTCCACGAATTTTTTAAGAATTTTCAAATTTTCAGATGGGAGGTTCCAGATAAGGTCAAAAACGACCTACTCAGATCTTCATCAAACTTTGCATGGATACATTGGATGTCAAGACAAGTGGAAAAAACATACAAAACATAGGATTGGGGACATCAAGATTTTTGTCAAATTTTTTAAGAATTTTCAAATTTTCAGATAGGAGGTTCCATATAAGGTCAAAAACTACATACTCAGAACTTCACCAAACATTGCAGGGATACATTGGATGTCAAGACACGTGGAAAAAACGTACAAAACAAGAGATTGGAGACATCAAGATCTTGGACGAATTTTTGAAGAATTTTCAAATTTTCAGATAGGAGGTTCCAGATAAGGTCAAAAACTACATACTCAGATCTTCACCAAACGTTGCAGGGATACTTTGCATGTCAAGACACGTGGAAAAAACGTACAAAACAAGAGATTGGAGACATCAAGATTTTGGACGAATTTTTTAAGAATTTTCAAATTTTCAGATACTAGGTTCCAGATAAGGTCAAAAACTACATACTCAGATCTTCACCAAAGTTTGCAGGGATACATTGGATGTCAAGACACGTGGGAAAAACGTACAAAACAAGAGATTGGAGACATCAAGATTTTGGACGAATTTTTTAACAATTTTCAAATTTTCAGATAGGAGGTTCCAGATAAGGTCAAAAACTATATACTCAGATCTTCACCAAACTTTGCAGGGATACATTGGATGTCAAGACACGTGGAAAAAACATACAAAACATAGGATTGGGGACATCAAGATTTTGGACGAATTTTTTAAGAATTTTCAAATTTTCAGAAAGGAGGTTCCAGATAAGGTCAAAAACTACATACTCAGATATTCACAAAACATTGCAGGGATACATTGGATGTCAAGACACGTGGAAAAAACGTACAAAACAAGAGATTGGAGACATCAAGAATTTGGACGAATTTTTTAAGAATTTTCAAATTTTCAGATAGGAGGTTCCATATAAGGTCAAAAACTACATACTCAGATCTTCACTAAACTTTGCAGGGATACATTGGATGTCAAGACACGTGGAAAAAACGTACAAAACAAGAGATTGGAGACATCAAGATTTTGGTCAAATTTTTTAAGAATTTTCAAATTTTCAGATAGGAGGTTCCATATAAGGTCAAAAACTACATACTCAGATCTTCACCAAACATTGCAGGGATACATTGGATGTCTAGACACGTGGAAAAAACGTAAAAAACAAGAGATTGGAGACATCAAGATTTTGGACGAATTTTTTAAGAATTTTCAAATTTTCAGATAGGAGGTTCCATATAAGGTCAAAAACTACATACTCAGATCTTCACCAAACATTGCAAGGATACATTGGATGTCAAGACACGTGGAAAAAACGTACAAAACAAGAGATTGGAGACATCAAGATTTTGGACGAATTTTTTAAGAATTTTCAAATTTTCAGATAGGAGGTTCCATATAAGGTCAAAAACTACATACTCAGATCTTCACCAAACTTTGCAGGGATACATTGGATGTCAAGACACGTGGAAAAAACGTACAAAACAAGAGATTGGAGACATCAAGATTTTGGACGAATTTTTTAACAATTTTCAAATTTTCAGATAGGAGGTTCCAGATAAGGTCAAAAACTACATACTCAGATCTTCACCAAACTTTGCAGGGATACATTGGATGTCAAGACACGTGGAAAAAACGTACAAAACAAGAGATTGGAGACATCAAGATTTTGGACGAATTTTTTAAGAATTTTCAAATTTTCAGAAAGGATGTTCCAGATAAGGTCAAAAACGACATACTCAGATCTTCACCAAACTTTGCAGGGATACATTGGATGTCAAGACACGTGGAAATAACATACAAAACATAGGATTTGGGATATCAAGATTTTGGTCAAATTTTTTAAGAATTTTCAAATTTTCAGATAGGAGGTTCCATATAAGGTCAATAACTACATACTCAGATCTTCACCAAACATTGCAGGGATACATTGGATGTCAAGACACGTGGAAAAAAAGTACAAAACAAGAGATTGGAGACATCAAGATTTTGGACGAATTTTTTAAGAATTTTCAAATTTTCAGATAGGAGGTTCCATATAAGGTCAATAACTACATACTCAGATCTTCACCAAACATTGCAGGGATACATTGGATGTCAAGACACGTGGAAAAAACGTACAAAACAAGAGATTGGAGACATCAAGATTTTGGACGAATTTTTTAACAATTTTCAAATTTTCAGATAGGAGGTTCCAGATAAGGTCAAAAACTACATACTCAGATCTTCACCAAACTTTGCAGGGATACATTGGATGTCAAGACACGTGGAAAAAACGTACAAAACAAGAGATTGGAGACATCAAGATTTTGGACGAATTTTTTAAGAATTTTCAAATTTTCAGATGGGATGTTCCAGATAAGATCAAAAACGACATACTCAGATCTTCACAAAACTCTGCAGGGATACATTGGATGTCAAGACACGTGGAAAAAACATACAAAACAGAGGATTGGGGACATCAAGATTTTGGTCAAATTTTTTAAGTATTTTCAAATTTTCAGATAGGAGGTTCCATATAAGGTCAAAAACTACATACTCAGATCTTCACCAAACATTGCAGGGATACATTGGATGTCAAGACACGTGGAAAAAACGTACAAAACAAGAGATTGGAGACATCAAGATTTTCCACGAATTTTTTAAGAATTTTCAAATTTTCAGATGGGAGGTTCCAGATAAGGTCAAAAACGACCTACTCAGATCTTCATCAAACTTTGCATGGATACATTGGATGCAAAGACAAGTGGAAAAAACATACAAAACATAGGATTGGGGACATCAAGATTTTTGTCAAATTTTTTAAGAATTTGCAAATTTTCAGATAGGAGGTTCCATATAAGGTCAAAAACTACATACTCAGAACTTCACCAAACATTGCAGGGATACATTGGATGTCAAGACACGTGGAAAAAACGTACAAAACAAGAGATTGGAGACATCAAGATTTTGGACGAATTTTTGAAGAATTTTCAAATTTTCAGATAGGAGGTTCCAGATAAGGTCAAAAACTACATACTCAGATCTTCACCAAACGTTGCAGGGATACTTTGCATGTCAAGACACGTGGAAAAAACGTACAAAACAAGAGATTGGAGACATCAAGATTTTGGACGAATTTTTTAAGAATTTTCAAATTTTCAGATACTAGGTTCCAGATAAGGTCAAAAACTACATACTCAGATCTTCACCAAACTTTGCAGGGATACATTGGATGTCAAGACACGTGGAAAAAACGTACAAAACAAGAGATTGGAGACATCAAGATTTTGGACGAATTTTTGAGGAATTTTCAAATTTTCAGAAATGAGGTTCCAGATAAGGTCAAAAACTACATACTCAGATCTTCACCAAAGTTTGCAGGGATACATTGGATGTCAAGACACGTGGGAAAAACGTACAAAACAAGAGATTGGAGACATCAAGATTTTGGACGAATTTTTTAACAATTTTCAAATTTTCAGATAGGAGGTTCCAGATAAGGTCAAAAACTATATACTCAGATCTTCACCAAACTTTGCAGGGATACATTGGATGTCAAGACACGTGGAAAAAACATACAAAACATAGGATTGGGGACATCAAGATTTTGGACGAATTTTTTAAGAATTTTCAAATTTTCAGAAAGGAGGTTCCAGATAAGGTCAAAAACGACATACTCAGATCTTCACCAAACTTTGCAGGGATACATTGGATGTCAAGACACGTGGAAAAAACGTACAAAAGAAGAGATTGGAGACATCAAGATTTTGGACGAATTTTTTAAGAATTTTCAAATTTTCAGATAGGAGGTTCCAGATAAGGTCAAAAACTACATACTCAGATCTTCACCAAACTTTGCAGGGATACATTGGATGTCAAGGCACGTGGAAAAAACGTACAAAACAAGAGATTGGAGACATCAAGATTTTGGACGAATTTTTTAAGAATTTTCAAATTTTCAGATAGGAGGTTCCAGATAAGGTCAAAAACTACATACTCAGATCTTCACCAAACTTTGCAGGGATACATTGGATGTCAAGGCACGTGGAAAAAACATACAAAACAAGAGATTGGATACATCAAGATTTTGGACGAATTTTTTAACAATTTTCAAATTTTCAGATAGGAGGTTCCAGATAAGGTCAAAAACTATATACTCAGATCTTCACCAAACTTTGCAGGGATACATTGGATGTCAAGACACGTGGAAAAAACGTACAAAACAAGAGATAGGAGACATCAAGATTTTGGACGAATTTTTGAGGAATTTTCGAATTTTCAGAAATGTGGTTCCAGATAAGGTCAAAAACTACATACTCAGATCTTCACCAAACTTTGCAGGGATACATTGGATCTCAAGACACGTGGGAAAAACGTACAAAACAAGAGATTGGAGACATCAAGATTTTGGACGAATTTTTTAACAATTTTCAAATTTTCAGATAGGAGGTTCCAGATAAGGTCAAAAACTACATACTCAGATCTTCACCAAACTTTGCAGGGATACATTGGATGTCAAGGCACGTGGAAAAAACGTACAAAACAAGAGATTGGAGACATCAAGATTTTGGACGAATTTTTTAAGAATTTTCAAATTTTCAGATAGGAGGTTCCAGTTAAAGTCAAAAACTACATACTCAGATTTTCACCAAACTTTGCAGGGATACATTGGATGTCAAGACACGTGGAAAAAACATATAAAACATAGGATTGGGGACATCAAGATTTTGGTCAAATTTTTTAAGAATTTTCAAATTTTCAGATAGGAGGTTCCAGATAAGGTCAAAAACTACATACTCAGATCTTCACCAAAGTTTGCAGGGATACATTGGATGTCAAGACACGTGGGAAAAACGTACAAAACAAGAGATTGGAGACATCAAGATTTTGGACGAATTTTTTAACAATTTTCAAATTTTCAGATAGGAGGTTCCAGATAAGGTCAAAAACTATATACTCAGATCTTCACCAAACTTTGCAGGGATACATTGGATGTCAAGACACGTGGAAAAAACATACAAAACATAGGATTGGGGACATCAAGATTTTGGACGAATTTTTTAAGAATTTTCAAATTTTCAGAAAGGAGGTTCCAGATAAGGTCAAAAACGACATACTCAGATCTTCACCAAACTTTGCAGGGATACATTGGATGTCAAGACACGTAGAAAAAACGTACAAAAGAAGAGATTGGAGACATCAAGATTTTGGACGAATTTTTTAAGAATTTTCAAATTTTCAGATAGGAGGTTCCAGATAAGGTCAAAAACTACATACTCAGATCTTCACCAAACTTTGCAGGGATACATTGGATGTCAAGGCACGTGGAAAAAACGTACAAAACAAGAGATTGGAGACATCAAGATTTTGGACGAATTTTTTAAGAATTTTCAAATTTTCAGATAGGAGGTTCCAGATAAGGTCAAAAACTACATACTCAGATCTTCACCAAACTTTGCAGGGATACATTGGATGTCAAGGCACGTGGAAAAAACATACAAAACAAGAGATTGGATACATCAAGATTTTGGACGAATTTTTTAACAATTTTCAAATTTTCAGATAGGAGGTTCCAGATAAGGTCAAAAACTATATACTCAGATCTTCACCAAACTTTGCAGGGATACATTGGATGTCAAGACACGTGGAAAAAACGTACAAAACAAGAGATAGGAGACATCAAGATTTTGGACGAATTTTTGAGGAATTTTCGAATTTTCAGAAATGTGGTTCCAGATAAGGTCAAAAACTACATACTCAGATCTTCACCAAACTTTGCAGGGATACATTGGATCTCAAGACACGTGGGAAAAACGTACAAAACAAGAGATTGGAGACATCAAGATTTTGGACGAATTTTTTAACAATTTTCAAATTTTCAGATAGGAGGTTCCAGATAAGGTCAAAAACTACATACTCAGATCTTCACCAAACTTTGCAGGGATACATTGGATGTCAAGGCACGTGGAAAAAACGTACAAAACAAGAGATTGGAGACATCAAGATTTTGGACGAATTTTTTAAGAATTTTCAAATTTTCAGATAGGAGGTTCCAGTTAAAGTCAAAAACTACATACTCAGATTTTCACCAAACTTTGCAGGGATACATTGGATGTCAAGACACGTGGAAAAAACATATAAAACATAGGATTGGGGACATCAAGATTTTGGTCAAATTTTTTAAGAATTTTCAAATTTTCAGATAGGAGGTTCCATATAAGGTCAAAAACTACATACTCAGATCTTCACCAAACATTGCAGGGATACATTGGATGTCAAGACACGTGGAAAAAACGTACAAAACAAGAGATTGGAGACATCAAGATTTTCCACGAATTTTTTAAGAATTTTCAAATTTTCAGATGGGAGGTTCCAGATAAGGTCAAAAACGACATACTCAGATCTTCACCAAACTTTGCATGGATACATTGGATGTCAAGACAAGTGGAAAAAACGTACAAAACAAGAGATTGGAGACATCAAGATTTTCGACGAATTTTTTAAGAATTTTCAAATTTTCAGATGGGAGGTTCCAGATAAGGTCAAAAACGACATACTCAGATCTTCACCAAACTTTGCAGGGATACATTGGATGTCAAGACACGTGGAAAAAACGTACAAAACAAGAGATTGGAGACATCAAGATTTTGGACGAATTTTTGAGGAATTTTCAAATTTTCAGAAATGTGGTTCCAGATAAGGTCAAAAACTACATACTCAGATCTTCACCAAACTTTGCAGGGATACATTGGATGTCAAGACACGTGGAAAAACGTACAAAACAAGAGATTGGAGACATCAAGATTTTGGACGAATTTTTTAAGAATTTTCAAATTTTCAGATAGGATGTTCCAGATAAGGTCAAAAACGACATACTCAGATCTTCACCAAACTTTGCAGGGATACATAGTATGTCAAGACACGTGGAAAAAAAATACAAAACATAGGATTGGGGACATCAAGATTTTGGTCAAATTTTTTAAGAATTTTCAAATTTTCAGATAGGAGGTTCCATATAAGGTCAAAAACTACATACTCAGATCTTCACCAAACATTGCAGGGATACATTGGATGTCAAGACACGTGGAAAAAACGTACAAAACAAGAGATTGGAGACATCAAGATTTTCGACGAATTTTTTAAGAATTTTCAAATTTTCAGATAGGATGTTCCAGATAAGGTCAAAAACGACATACTCAGATCTTCACCAAACTTTGCAGGGATACATTGGATGTCAAGACACGTGGAAAAAACATACAAAACATAGGATTGGGGACATCAAGATTTTTGTCAAATTTTTTAAGAATTTTCAAATTTTCAGATAGGAGGTTCCATATAAGGTCAAAAACTACATACTCAGATCTTCACCAAACATTGCAGGGATACATTGGATGTCAAGACACGTGGAAAAAACGTACAAAACAAGAGATTGGAGATATCAAGATTTTCGACGAATTTTTTAAGAATTTTCAAATTTTCAGATGGGAGGTTCCAGATAAGGTCAAAAACGACATACTCAGATCTTCACCAAACTTTGCATGGAAACATTGGATGTCAAGACAAGTGGAAAAAACGTACAAAACAAGAGATTGGAGGCATCAAGATATTGGACGAATTTTTTAAGAATTTTCAAATTTTCAGATGGGAGGTTCCAGATAAGGTCAAAAACTACATACTCAGATCTTCACCAAACTATGCAGGGATACATTGAATGTCAAGACACGTGGAAAAAACGTACAAAACAAGAGATTGGAGACATCAAGATTTTGGACGAATTTTTTAGGAATTTTCAAATTTTCAGATACGAGGTTCCAGATAAGTTCAAAAACTACATACTCAGATCTTCACCAAACTTTGCAGGGATACTTTGGATGTCAAGACACGTGGAAAAAACGTACAAAACAAGAGATTGGAGACATCAAGATTTTGGACGAATTTTTGAGGAATTTTCAAATTTTCAGAAATGAGGTTCCAGATAAGGTCAAAAACTACATACTCAGATCTTCACCAAACTTTGCAGAGATACATTGGATGTCAAGACACGTGGGAAAAACGTACAAAACAAGAGATTGGAGACATCAAGATTTTGGACGAATTTTTTAAGAATTTTCAAATTTTCAGATAGGAGGTTCCAGATAAGGTCAAAAACTACAGACTCAGATCTTCACCAAACTTTGCAGGGATACATTGGATGTCAAGACACGGGGAAAAGACGTACAAAACAAGAGATTGGGGTCATCAAGATTTCGGACGAATTTTTTAAGAATTTTCAAATTTTGAGAAAGGATGTTCCAGATAAGGTCAAAAACGACATACTCAGATCTTCACCAAAATTTGCAGGGATACATTGGAAGTCAAGACACGTGGGAAAAACGTACAAAACAAGAGATTGGAGACATCAAGATTTTGGAC
This sequence comes from Lepisma saccharinum, assembly GCF_977018435.1. Classification (NCBI taxonomy): domain Eukaryota; kingdom Metazoa; phylum Arthropoda; class Insecta; order Zygentoma; family Lepismatidae; genus Lepisma; species Lepisma saccharinum. The sequence goes on along the minus strand of NW_028142947.1, from coordinate 473,478 downwards.
GAATTTTTTAAGAATTTTCAAATTTTCAGATAGGAGGTTCCAGATAAGGTCAAAAACTACATACTCAGATCTTCACCAAACTTTGCAGGGATACATTGGATGTCAAGACACGTGGGAAAAACGTTCAAAACAAGAGATTGGAGACATCAAGATTTTGGACGAATTTTTTAACAATTTTCAAATTTTCAGATAGGAGGTTCCAGATAAGGTCAAAAACTACATACTCAGATCTTCACCAAACTTTGCAGGGATACATTGGATGTCAAGACACGTGGAAAAAACGTAAAAAACAAGAGATTGGAGACATCAAGATTTTGGACGAATTTTTTAAGAATTTTCAAATTTTCAGAAAGGATGTTCCAGATAAGGTCGAAAACGACAGACTCAGATCTTCACCAAACTCTGCAGGGATACATTGGATGTCAAGACACGTGGAAAAAACATACAAAACATAGAATTGGGGACATCAAGTTTTTGGTCAAATTTTTTAAGAATTTTCAAATTTTCAGATAGGAGGTTCCATATAAGGTCAAAAACGACATACTCAGATCTTCACCAAACTTTGCAGGGATACATTGGATGTCAAGACACGTGGAAAAAACGTACAAAACAAGAGATTGGAGACATCAAGATTTTGGACGAATTTTTTAAGAATTTTCAAATTTTCAGAAAGGAGGTTCCATATAAGGTCAAAAACTACATACTCAGATCTTCACCAAACTTTGCATGGATACATTGGATGTCAAGACACGTGGAAAAAACATACAAAACATAGGATTGGAGACATCAAGATTTTGGTCGAATTTTTTAAGAATTTTCAAATTTTCAGATAGGAGGTTCCAGATAAGGTCAAAAACTACATACTCAGATCTTCACCAAACCTTGCAGGGATACATTGGATGTCAAGACACGTGGAAAAAACGTACAAAACAAGAGATTGGGGTCATCAAGATTTTGGACGGTTTTTTTAGGAATTTTCAAATTTTCAGATGGGAGGTTCCAGGTAAGGTCAAAAACTACATACTCAGATCTTCACCAAACATTGCAGGGATACATTGGATGTCAAGACACGTGGAAAAAACGTACAAAACAAGAGATTGGAGACATGAAGATTTTGGACGAATTTTTTAAGAATTTTCAAATTTTCAGTAAGGAGGTTCCAGATGAGGTCAAGAACTACATACTCAGATCTTCACCAAACTTTGCAGGAATACTTTGCATGTCAAGACACGTGGAAAAAACGTACAAAACAAGAGATCGGAGACATCAAGATTTTCGACGAATTTTTTAAGAATTTTCAAATTTTCAGATGGGAGGTTCCAGATAAGGTCAAAAACGACATACTCAGATCTTCACCAAACTTTGCATGGATACATTGGATGTCAAGACACGTGGAAAAAACATACAAAACTTAGGATTGGTGACATCAAGATTTTGGACGAATTTTTTAAGAATTTTCAAATTTTCAGAAAGGAGGTTCCATATAAGGTCAAAAACTACATACTCAGATCTTCACCAAACTTTGCAGGGATACATTGGATGTCAAGACACGTGGAAAAAACGTACAAAACAAGAGATTGGAGACATCAAGATTTTGGACGAATTTTTTTGAGAATTTTCAAATTTTCAGAAAGGAGGTTCCATATAAGGTCAAAAACTACATACTCAGATCTTCACCAAACTTTGCAGGGATACATTGGATGTCAAGACACGTGAAAAAACGTACAAAACAAGACATTGGAGACATCAAGATTTTGGACGAATTTTTTAAGAATTTTCAAATTTTCAGAAAGGATGTTCCAGATAAGGTCAAAAACGACATACTCAGATCTTCACCAAACTTTGCAGGGATACATTGGAGGTCGAGACACGTGGAAAAAACGTACAAAACAAGAGATTGGAGACATCAAGATTTTGGACGAATTTTTGAAGAATTTTCAAATTTTCAGATAGGAGGTTCCAGATAAGGTCAAAAACTACATACTCAGATCTTTACCAAACATTGCAGGGATACATTGGATGTCAAGACACGTTAAAAAAACGTACAAAACAAGAGATTGGAGACATCAAGATTCTCGACGAATTTTTGAACAATTTTCAAATTTTCAGATAGGAGGTTCCAGATAAGGTCAAAAACTACATACTCAGATCTTCACCAAACTTTGCAGGGATACATTGAATGTCAAGACACGTGGAAAAAACGTACAAAACAAGAGATTGGAGACATCAAGATTTTGGACGAATTTTTTAAGAATTTTCAAATTTTCAGATAGGAGATTCCATATAAGGTCAAAAACTACATACTCAGATCTTCACCAAACTTTGCAGGGATACATTGGATGTCAAGACACGTGGAAAAAACGTACAAAACAAGAGATTGGAGATATCAAGATTTTCGACGAATTTTTTAAGAATTTTCAAATTTTCAGATGGGAGGTTCCAGATAAGGTCAAAAACGACATACTCAGATCTTCACCAAACTTTGCATGGAAACATTGGATGTCAAGACAAGTGGAAAAAACGTACAAAACAAGAGATTGGAGGCATCAAGATATTGGACGAATTTTTTAAGAATTTTCAAATTTTCAGATGGGAGGTTCCAGATAAGGTCAAAAACTACATACTCAGATCTTCACCAAACTATGCAGGGATACATTGAATGTCAAGACACGTGGAAAAAACGTACAAAACAAGAGATTGGAGACATCAAGATTTTGGACGAATTTTTTAGGAATTTTCAAATTTTCAGATACGAGGTTCCAGATAAGTTCAAAAACTACATACTCAGATCTTCACCAAACTTTGCAGGGATACTTTGGATGTCAAGACACGTGGAAAAAACGTACAAAACAAGAGATTGGAGACATCAAGATTTTGGACGAATTTTTGAGGAATTTTCAAATTTTCAGAAATGAGGTTCCAGATAAGGTCAAAAACTACATACTCAGATCTTCACCAAACTTTGCAGAGATACATTGGATGTCAAGACACGTGGGAAAAACGTACAAAACAAGAGATTGGAGACATCAAGATTTTGGACGAATTTTTTAAGAATTTTCAAATTTTCAGATAGGAGGTTCCAGATAAGGTCAAAAACTACAGACTCAGATCTTCACCAAACTTTGCAGGGATACATTGGATGTCAAGACACGGGGAAAAGACGTACAAAACAAGAGATTGGGGTCATCAAGATTTCGGACGAATTTTTTAAGAATTTTCAAATTTTGAGAAAGGATGTTCCAGATAAGGTCAAAAACGACATACTCAGATCTTCACCAAAATTTGCAGGGATACATTGGAAGTCAAGACACGTGGGAAAAACGTACAAAACAAGAGATTGGAGACATCAAGATTTTGGACGAATTTTTTAAGAATTTTCAAATTTTCAGATAGGAGGTTCCAGATAAGGTCAAAAACTACATACTCAGATCTTCACCAAACTTTGCAGGGATACATTGGATGTCAAGACACGTGGGAAAAACGTTCAAAACAAGAGATTGGAGACATCAAGATTTTGGACGAATTTTTTAACAATTTTCAAATTTTCAGATAGGAGGTTCCAGATAAGGTCAAAAACTACATACTCAGATCTTCACCAAACTTTGCAGGGATACATTGGATGTCAAGACACGTGGAAAAAACGTAAAAAACAAGAGATTGGAGACATCAAGATTTTGGACGAATTTTTTAAGAATTTTCAAATTTTCAGAAAGGATGTTCCAGATAAGGTCGAAAACGACAGACTCAGATCTTCACCAAACTCTGCAGGGATACATTGGATGTCAAGACACGTGGAAAAAACATACAAAACATAGAATTGGGGACATCAAGTTTTTGGTCAAATTTTTTAAGAATTTTCAAATTTTCAGATAGGAGGTTCCATATAAGGTCAAAAACGACATACTCAGATCTTCACCAAACTTTGCAGGGATACATTGGATGTCAAGACACGTGGAAAAAACGTACAAAACAAGAGATTGGAGACATCAAGATTTTGGACGAATTTTTTAAGAATTTTCAAATTTTCAGAAAGGAGGTTCCATATAAGGTCAAAAACTACATACTCAGATCTTCACCAAACTTTGCATGGATACATTGGATGTCAAGACACGTGGAAAAAACATACAAAACATAGGATTGGAGACATCAAGATTTTGGTCGAATTTTTTAAGAATTTTCAAATTTTCAGATAGGAGGTTCCAGATAAGGTCAAAAACTACATACTCAGATCTTCACCAAACCTTGCAGGGATACATTGGATGTCAAGACACGTGGAAAAAACGTACAAAACAAGAGATTGGGGTCATCAAGATTTTGGACGGTTTTTTTAGGAATTTTCAAATTTTCAGATGGGAGGTTCCAGGTAAGGTCAAAAACTACATACTCAGATCTTCACCAAACATTGCAGGGATACATTGGATGTCAAGACACGTGGAAAAAACGTACAAAACAAGAGATTGGAGACATGAAGATTTTGGACGAATTTTTTAAGAATTTTCAAATTTTCAGTAAGGAGGTTCCAGATGAGGTCAAGAACTACATACTCAGATCTTCACCAAACTTTGCAGGAATACTTTGCATGTCAAGACACGTGGAAAAAACGTACAAAACAAGAGATCGGAGACATCAAGATTTTCGACGAATTTTTTAAGAATTTTCAAATTTTCAGATGGGAGGTTCCAGATAAGGTCAAAAACGACATACTCAGATCTTCACCAAACTTTGCATGGATACATTGGATGTCAAGACACGTGGAAAAAACATACAAAACTTAGGATTGGTGACATCAAGATTTTGGACGAATTTTTTAAGAATTTTCAAATTTTCAGAAAGGAGGTTCCATATAAGGTCAAAAACTACATACTCAGATCTTCACCAAACTTTGCAGGGATACATTGGATGTCAAGACACGTGGAAAAAACGTACAAAACAAGAGATTGGAGACATCAAGATTTTGGACGAATTTTTTTGAGAATTTTCAAATTTTCAGAAAGGAGGTTCCATATAAGGTCAAAAACTACATACTCAGATCTTCACCAAACTTTGCAGGGATACATTGGATGTCAAGACACGTGAAAAAACGTACAAAACAAGACATTGGAGACATCAAGATTTTGGACGAATTTTTTAAGAATTTTCAAATTTTCAGAAAGGATGTTCCAGATAAGGTCAAAAACGACATACTCAGATCTTCACCAAACTTTGCAGGGATACATTGGAGGTCGAGACACGTGGAAAAAACGTACAAAACAAGAGATTGGAGACATCAAGATTTTGGACGAATTTTTGAAGAATTTTCAAATTTTCAGATAGGAGGTTCCAGATAAGGTCAAAAACTACATACTCAGATCTTTACCAAACATTGCAGGGATACATTGGATGTCAAGACACGTTAAAAAAACGTACAAAACAAGAGATTGGAGACATCAAGATTCTCGACGAATTTTTGAACAATTTTCAAATTTTCAGATAGGAGGTTCCAGATAAGGTCAAAAACTACATACTCAGATCTTCACCAAACTTTGCAGGGATACATTGAATGTCAAGACACGTGGAAAAAACGTACAAAACAAGAGATTGGAGACATCAAGATTTTGGACGAATTTTTTAAGAATTTTCAAATTTTCAGATAGGAGATTCCATATAAGGTCAAAAACTACATACTCAGATCTTCACCAAACTTTGCAGGGATACATTGGATGTCAAGACACGTGGAAAAAACGTACAAAACAAGAGATTGGAGACATCAAGATTTTGGACGAATTTTTTAACAATTTTCAAATTTTCAGAAAGGATGTTCCAGATAAGGTCAAAAACGACATTCTCAGATCTTCACCAAACTTTGCAGGGATACATTGGATGTCAAGACACGTGGAAAAAACGTACAAAACAAGAGATTGGAGACATCAAGATTTTGGACGAATTTTTGAAGAATTTTCAAATTTTCAGATAGGAGGTTCCAGATAAGGTCAAAAACTACATACTCAGATCTTCACCAAACGTTGCAGGGATACTTTGCATGTCAAGACACGTGGAAAAAACGTACAAAACAAGAGATTGGAGACATCAAGATTTTGGACGAATTTTTTAAGAATTTTCAAATTTTCAGATACTAGGTTCCAGATAAGGTCAAAAACTACATACTCAGATCTTCACCAAACTTTGCAGGGATACATTGGATGTCAAGACACGTGGAAAAAACGTACAAAACAAGAGATTGGAGACATCAAGATTTTGGACGAATTTTTGAGGAATTTTCAAATTCTCAGAAATGAGGTTCCAGATAAGGTCAAAAACTACATACTCAGATCTTCACCAAAGTTTGCAGGGATACATTGGATGTCAAGACACGTGGGAAAAACGTACAAAACAAGAGATTGGAGACATCAAGATTTTGGACGAATTTTTTAACAATTTTCAAATTTTCAGATAGGAGGTTCCAGATAAGGTCAAAAACTATATACTCAGATCTTCACCAAACTTTGCAGGGATACATTGGATGTCAAGACACGTGGAAAAAACATACAAAACATAGGATTGGGGACATCAAGATTTTGGACGAATTTTTTAAGAATTTTCAAATTTTCGGAAAGGAGATTCCAGATAAGGTCAAAAACGACATACTCAGATCTTCACCAAACTTTGCAGGCATACATTGGATGTCAAGACACGTGGAAAAAACGTACAAAAGAAGAGATTGGAGACATCAAGATTTTGGACGAATTTTTTAAGAATTTTCAAATTTTCAGATAGGAGGTTCCAGATAAGGTCAAAAACTACATACTCAGATCTTCACCAAACTTTGCAGGGATACATTGGATGTCAAGGCACGTGGAAAAAACGTACAAAACAAGAGATTGGAGACATCAAGATTTTGGACGAATTTTTTAAGAATTTTCAAATTTTCAGATAGGAGGTTCCAGATAAGGTCAAAAACTACATACTCAGATCTTCACCAAACTTTGCAGGGATACATTGGATGTCAAGGCACGTGGAAAAAACATACAATACAAGAGATTGGATACATCAAGATTTTGGACGAATTTTTTAACAATTTTCAAATTTTCAGATAGGAGGTTCCAGATAAGGTCAAAAACTATATACTCAGATCTTCACCAAACTTTGCAGGGATACATTGGATGTCAAGACACGTGGAAAAAACGTACAAAACAAGAGATTGGAGACATCAAGATTTTGGACGAATTTTTGAGGAATTTTCGAATTTTCAGAAATGAGGTTCCAGATAAGGTCAAAAACTACATACTCAGATCTTCACCAAACTTTGCAGGGATACATTGGATCTCAAGACACGTGGGAAAAACGTACAAAACAAGAGATTGGAGACATCAAGATTTTGGACGAATTTTTTAACAATTTTCAAATTTTCAGATAGGAGGTTCCAGATAAGGTCAAAAACTACATACTCAGATCTTCACCAAACTTTGCAGGGATACATTGGATGTCAAGGCACGTGGAAAAAACGTACAAAACAAGAGATTGGAGACATCAAGATTTTGGACGAATTTTTTAAGAATTTTCAAATTTTCAGATAGGAGGTTCCAGTTAAAGTCAAAAACTACATACTCAGATTTTCACCAAATTTTGCAGGGATACATTGGATGTCAAGACACGTGGAAAAAACATATAAAACATAGGATTGGGGACATCAAGATTTTGGTCAAATTTTTTAAGAATTTTCAAATTTTCAGATAGGAGGTTCCATATAAGGTCAAAAACTACATACTCAGATCTTCACCAAACATTGCAGGGATACATTGGATGTCAAGACACGTGGAAAAAACGTACAAAACAAGAGATTGGAGACATCAAGATTTTCCACGAATTTTTTAAGAATTTTCAAATTTTCAGATGGGAGGTTCCAGATAAGGTCAAAAACGACATACTCAGATCTTCACCAAACTTTGCATGGATACATTGGATGTCAAGACAAGTGGAAAAAACGTACAAAACAAGAGATTGGAGACATCAAGATTTTCGACGAATTTTTTAAGAATTTTCAAATTTTCAGATGGGAGGTTCCAGATAAGGTCAAAAACGACATACTCAGATCTTCACCAAACTTTGCAGGGATACATTGGATGTCAAGACACGTGGAAAAAACGTACAAAACAAGAGATTGGAGACATCAAGATTTTGGACGAATTTTTGAGGAATTTTCAAATTTTCAGAAATGTGGTTCCAGATAAGGTCAAAAACTACATACTCAGATCTTCACCAAACTTTGCAGGGATACATTGGATGTCAAGACACGTGGAAAAACGTACAAAACAAGAGATTGGAGACATCAAGATTTTGGACGAATTTTTTAAGAATTTTCAAATTTTCAGATAGGATGTTCCAGATAAGGTCAAAAACGACATACTCAGATCTTCACCAAACTTTGCAGGGATACATAGTATGTCAAGACACGTGGAAAAAAAATACAAAACATAGGATTGGGGACATCAAGATTTTGGTCAAATTTTTTAAGAATTTTCAAATTTTCAGATAGGAGGTTCCATATAAGGTCAAAAACTACATACTCAGATCTTCACCAAACATTGCAGGGATACATTGGATGTCAAGACACGTGGAAAAAACGTACAAAACAAGAGATTGGAGACATCAAGATTTTGGACGAATTTTTTAAGAATTTTCAAATTTTCAGATAGGAGGTTCCAGATAAGATCAAAAACGACATACTCAGATCTTCACCAAACTCTGCAGGGATACATTGGATGTCAAGACACGTGGAAAAAACATACAAAACAGAGGATTGGGGACATCAAGATTTTGGTCAAATTTTTTAAGTATTTTCAAATTTTCAGATAGGAGGTTCCAGATAAGGTCAAAAACTACATACTCAGATCTTCACCAAACTTTGCATGGATACATTGGATGTCAAGACACGTGGAAAAAACGTATAAAACAAGAGATTGGAGACATCAAGATTTTCCACGAATTTTTTAAGAATTTTCAAATTTTCAGATGGGAGGTTCCAGATAAGGTCAAAAACTACATACTCAGATCTTCACCAAACTTTGCAGGGATACATTGAATGTCAAGACACGTGGAAAAAACGTACAAAACAAGAGATTGGAGACATCAAGATTTTGGACGAATTTTTTAAGAATTTTCAAATTTTCAGATAGGAGGTTCCATATAAGGTCAAAAACTACATACTCAGATCTTCACCAAACTTTGCAGGGATACATTGGATGTCAAGACACGTGGAAAAAACGTACAAAACAAGAGATTGGAGACATCAAGATTTTGGACGAATTTTTTAAGAATTTTCAAATTTTCAGAAAGGATGTTCCAGATAAGGTCAAAAACGACATTCTCAGATCTTCACCAAACTTTGCAGGGATACATTGGATGTCAAGACACGTGGAAATAACATACAAAACATAGGATTGGGGACATCAAGATTTTGGTCGAATTTTTTAAGAATTTTCATTTTTCCAGATAAGAGGTTCCATATAAGGTCAAAAACTACATACTCAGATCTTTACCAAACTTAACAGGGATTCATTGGATGTAAAGACACGTGGAAAAAACGTAAAAACAAGAGATTGGCGACATCAAGATTTTGGACATTTTTAAGAATTTTCAAATTTTCATAAAGGAGGTTCCAGATAAGGTCAAAAACGACATACTCAGATCTTCATCAAACGTTGCAGGGATACTTTGCATGTCAAGACACGTGGAAAAAACGTACAAAACAAGAGATTGGAGACATCAAGATTTTCGACGAATTTTTTAAGAATTTTCAAATTTTCAGATGGGAGGTTCCAGATAAGGTCAAAAACGACATACTCAGATCTTCACCAAACTTTGCAGGGATACATTGGATGTCAAGACACGTGGAAAAAACGTACAAAACAAGAGATTGGAGACATCAAGATTTTGGACGAATTTTTTAAGAATTTTCAAATTTTCAGAAAGGAGGTTCCATATAAGGTCAAAAACTACATACTCAGATCTTCACCAAACTTTGCAGGGATACATTGAATGTCAAGACACGTGGAAAAAACGTACAAAACAAGAGATTGGGGTCATCAAGATTTTGGACGGATTTTTTAGGAATTTTCAAATTTTCAGATGGGAGGTTCCAGATAAGGTTAAAAACTACATACTCAGATCTTCACCAAACTTTGCAGGGATACATTGGATGTCAAGACACGTGGAAAAAACGTACAAAACAAGAGATTGGAGACATCAAGATTTTGGACGAATTTTTTAAGAATTTTCAAATTTTCAGATAGGAGGTTCCATATAAGGTCAAAAACTACATACTCAGATCTTCACCAAACTTTGCAGGGATACATTGGATGTCAAGACACGTGGAAAAAACGTACAAAACAAGAGATTGGAGACATCAAGATTTTGGACGAATTTTTTAAGAATTTTCAAATTTTCAGAAAGGATGTTCCAGATAAGGTCAAAAACGACATTCTCAGATCTTCACCAAACTTTGCAGGGATACATTGGATGTCAAGACACGTGGAAATAACATACAAAACATAGGATTGGGGACATCAAGATTTTGGTCGAATTTTTTAAGAATTTTCATTTTTCCAGATAAGAGGTTCCATATAAGGTCAAAAACTACATACTCAGATCTTTACCAAACTTAACAGGGATTCATTGGATGTAAAGACACGTGGAAAAAACGTAAAAACAAGAGATTGGCGACATCAAGATTTTGGACATTTTTAAGAATTTTCAAATTTTCATAAAGGAGGTTCCAGATAAGGTCAAAAACGACATACTCAGATCTTCATCAAACGTTGCAGGGATACTTTGCATGTCAAGACACGTGGAAAAAACGTACAAAACAAGAGATTGGAGACATCAAGATTTTCGACGAATTTTTTAAGAATTTTCAAATTTTCAGATGGGAGGTTCCAGATAAGGTCAAAAACGACATACTCAGATCTTCACCAAACTTTGCAGGGATACATTGGATGTCAAGACACGTGGAAAAAACGTACAAAACAAGAGATTGGAGACATCAAGATTTTGGACGAATTTTTTAAGAATTTTCAAATTTTCAGAAAGGAGGTTCCATATAAGGTCAAAAACTACATACTCAGATCTTCACCAAACTTTGCAGGGATACATTGAATGTCAAGACACGTGGAAAAAACGTACAAAACAAGAGATTGGGGTCATCAAGATTTTGGACGGATTTTTTAGGAATTTTCAAATTTTCAGATGGGAGGTTCCAGATAAGGTTAAAAACTACATACTCAGATCTTCACCAAACTTTGCAGGGATACATTGGATGTCAAGACACGTGGAAAAAACGTACAAAACAAGAGATTGGAGACATCAAGATTTTGGACGAATTTTTTAAGAATTTTCAAATTTTCAGAAAGGAGGTTCCATATAAGGTCAAAAACTACATACTCAGATCTTCACCAAACTTTGCATGGATACATTATGTGTCAAGACACGTGGAAAAAACGTACAAAACAAGAGATTGGAGACATCAAGATTTTGGTCGAATTTTTTAAGAATTTTCAAATTTTCAGATGGGAGGTTCCAGATAAGGTCAAAAACTACATACTCAGATCTTCACCAAACTTTGCAGGGATACATTGGATGTCAAGACACGTGGAAAAAACGTACAAAACAAGAGATAGGAGACATCAAGATTTTGGACGAATTTTTTAACAATTTTCAAATTTTCAGAAAGGATGTTCCAGATAAGGTCAAAAACGACATACTCAGATCTTCACCTAACTTTGCAGGGATACATTGGATATCAAGACACGTGGAAAAAACGTACAAAACAAGAGATTGGAGACATCAAGATTTTGGACGAATTTTTTAAGAATTTTCAAATTTTCAGATAGGAGGTTCGAGATAAGGTCAAAAACTACATGCTTAGATCTTCACCAAACTTTGCAGGGATACATTGGATGTCAAGACACGTGGAAAAAACGTACAAAACAAGAGATTGGGGTCATCAAGATTTTGGACGGATTTTTTAGGAATTTTCAAATTTTCAGATGGGAGGTTCCAGATAAGGTCAAAAACTACATACTCAGATCTTCACCAAACATTGCAGGGATACATTGGATGTCAAGACACGTGGAAAAAACGTACAAAACAAGAGATTGGAGACATCAATATTTTGGACGAATTTTTTAAGAATTTTCAAATTTTCAGATAGGAGGTTCCAGATGAGGTCAAAATCTACATACTCAGATCTTCACCAAACTTTGCAGGAATACTTTGCATGTCAAGACACGTGGAAAAAACGTACAAAACAAGAGATCGGAGACATCAAGATTTTCGACGAATTTTTTAAGAATTTTCAAATTTTCAGATGGGAAGTTCCAGATAAGGTCAAAAACGACATACTCAGATCTTCACCAAACTTTGCATGGATACATTGGATGTCAAGACACGTGGAAAAAACATACAAAACATAGGATTGGGGACATCAAGATTTTGGACGAATTTTTAAAGAATTTTCAAATTTTCAGATAGGAGGTTCCATATAATTTCAAAAACTACATACTCAGATCTTCACCAAACTTTGCAGGGATACATTGGATGTCAAGACACGTGGAAAAAACGTACAAAACAAGAGATTTGAGACATCAAGATTTTGGACGAATTTTTTGAGAATTTTCAAATTTTCAGAAAGGAGGTTCCATATAAGGTCAAAAACTACATACTCAGATCTTCACCAAACTTTGCAGGGATACATTGGATGTCAAGACACGTGGAAAAAACGTACAAAACAAGAGATTGGAGACATCAAGATTTTGGACGAATTTTTTAAGAATTTTCAAATTTTCAGAAAGGAGGTTCCATATAAGGTCAAAAACTACATACTCAGATCTTCACCAAACTTTGCAGGGATACATTGAATGTCAATACACGTGGAAAAAACGTACAAAACAAGAGATTGGGGTCATCAAGATTTTGGACGGATTTTTTAGGAATTTTCAAATTTTCAGATGGGAGGTTCCAGATAAGGTCAAAAACTACATACTCAGATCTTCACCAAACTTTGCAGGGATACATTGGATGTCAAGACACGTGGAAATAACATACAAAACATAGGATTGGGGACATCAAGATTTTGGTCGAATTTTTTAAGAATTTTCATTTTTCCAGATAAGAGGTTCCATATAAGGTCAAAAACTACATACTCAGATCTTTACCAAACTTAACAGGGATTCATTGGATGTAAAGACACGTGGAAAAAACGTAAAAACAAGAGATTGGCGACATCAAGATTTTGGACATTTTTAAGAATTTTCAAATTTTCATAAAGGAGGTTCCAGATAAGGTCAAAAACGACATACTCAGATCTTCATCAAACGTTGCAGGGATACTTTGCATGTCAAGACACGTGGAAAAAACGTACAAAACAAGAGATTGGAGACATCAAGATTTTCGACGAATTTTTTAAGAATTTTCAAATTTTCAGATGGGAGGTTCCAGATAAGGTCAAAAACGACATACTCAGATCTTCACCAAACTTTGCAGGGATACATTGGATGTCAAGACACGTGGAAAAAACGTACAAAACAAGAGATTGGAGACATCAAGATTTTGGACGAATTTTTTAAGAATTTTCAAATTTTCAGAAAGGAGGTTCCATATAAGGTCAAAAACTACATACTCAGATCTTCACCAAACTTTGCAGGGATACATTGAATGTCAAGACACGTGGAAAAAACGTACAAAACAAGAGATTGGGGTCATCAAGATTTTGGACGGATTTTTTAGGAATTTTCAAATTTTCAGATGGGAGGTTCCAGATAAGGTTAAAAACTACATACTCAGATCTTCACCAAACTTTGCAGGGATACATTGGATGTCAAGACACGTGGAAAAAACGTACAAAACAAGAGATTGGAGACATCAAGATTTTGGACGAATTTTTTAAGAATTTTCAAATTTTCAGAAAGGAGGTTCCATATAAGGTCAAAAACTACATACTCAGATCTTCACCAAACTTTGCATGGATACATTATGTGTCAAGACACGTGGAAAAAACGTACAAAACAAGAGATTGGAGACATCAAGATTTTGGTCGAATTTTTTAAGAATTTTCAAATTTTCAGATGGGAGGTTCCAGATAAGGTCAAAAACTACATACTCAGATCTTCACCAAACTTTGCAGGGATACATTGGATGTCAAGACACGTGGAAAAAACGTACAAAACAAGAGATAGGAGACATCAAGATTTTGGACGAATTTTTTAACAATTTTCAAATTTTCAGAAAGGATGTTCCAGATAAGGTCAAAAACGACATACTCAGATCTTCACCTAACTTTGCAGGGATACATTGGATATCAAGACACGTGGAAAAAACGTACAAAACAAGAGATTGGAGACATCAAGATTTTGGACGAATTTTTTAAGAATTTTCAAATTTTCAGATAGGAGGTTCGAGATAAGGTCAAAAACTACATGCTTAGATCTTCACCAAACTTTGCAGGGATACATTGGATGTCAAGACACGTGGAAAAAACGTACAAAACAAGAGATTGGGGTCATCAAGATTTTGGACGGATTTTTTAGGAATTTTCAAATTTTCAGATGGGAGGTTCCAGATAAGGTCAAAAACTACATACTCAGATCTTCACCAAACATTGCAGGGATACATTGGATGTCAAGACACGTGGAAAAAACGTACAAAACAAGAGATTGGAGACATCAATATTTTGGACGAATTTTTTAAGAATTTTCAAATTTTCAGATAGGAGGTTCCAGATGAGGTCAAAATCTACATACTCAGATCTTCACCAAACTTTGCAGGAATACTTTGCATGTCAAGACACGTGGAAAAAACGTACAAAACAAGAGATCGGAGACATCAAGATTTTCGACGAATTTTTTAAGAATTTTCAAATTTTCAGATGGGAAGTTCCAGATAAGGTCAAAAACGACATACTCAGATCTTCACCAAACTTTGCATGGATACATTGGATGTCAAGACACGTGGAAAAAACATACAAAACATAGGATTGGGGACATCAAGATTTTGGACGAATATTTTAAGAATTTTCAAATTTTCAGATAGGAGGTTCCATATAATTTCAAAAACTACATACTCAGATCTTCACCAAACTTTGCAGGGATACATTGGATGTCAAGACACGTGGAAAAAACGTACAAAACAAGAGATTGGAGACATCAAGATTTTGGACGAATTTTTTGAGAATTTTCAAATTTTCAGAAAGGAGGTTCCATATAAGGTCAAAAACTACATACTCAGATCTTCACCAAACTTTGCAGGGATACATTGGATGTCAAGACACGTGGAAAAAACGTACAAAACAAGAGATTGGAGACATCAAGATTTTGGACGAATTTTTTAAGAATTTTCAAATTTTCAGAAAGGAGGTTCCATATAAGGTCAAAAACTACATACTCAGATCTTCACCAAACTTTGCAGGGATACATTGAATGTCAAGACACGTGGAAAAAACGTACAAAACAAGAGATTGGGGTCATCAAGATTTTGGACGGATTTTTTAGGAATTTTCAAATTTTCAGATGGGAGGTTCCAGATAAGGTCAAAAACTACATACTCAGATCTTCACCAAACTTTGCAGGGATACATTGGATGTCAAGACACGTGGAAAAAACGTACAAAACAAGAGATTGGAGACATCAAGATTTTGGACGAATTTTTTAAGAATTTTCAAATTTTCAGATGGGATGTTCCAGATAAGATCAAAAACGACATACTCAGATCTTCACCAAACTCTGCAGGGATACATTGGATGTCAAGACACGTGGAAAAAACATACAAAACAGAGGATTGGGGACATCAAGATTTTGGTCAAATTTTTTAAGAATTTTCAAATTTTCAGATAGGAGGTTCCATATAAGGTCAAAAACTACATACTCAGATCTTCACCAAACTTTGCAGGGATACATTGGATGTCAAGACACGTGGAAAAAACGTACAAAACAAGAGATTGGAGACATCAAGATTTTGGACGAATTTTTTAAGAATTTTCAAATTTTCAGAAAGGAGGTTCCATATAAGGTCAAAAACTACATACTCAGATCTTCACCAAACTTTGCATGGATACATTGGATGTCAAGACACGTGGAAAAAACATACAAAACATAGGATTGGAGACATCAAGATTTTGGTCGAATTTTTTAAGAATTTTCAAATTTTCAGATAGGAGGTTCCAGATAAGGTCAAAAACTACATACTCAGATCTTCACCAAACCTTGCAGGGATACATTGGATGTCAAGACACGTGGAAAAAACGTACAAAACAAGAGATTGGGGTCATCAAGATTTTGGACGGTTTTTTTAGGAATTTTCAAATTTTCAGATGGGAGGTTCCAGGTAAGGTCAAAAACTACATACTCAGATCTTCACCAAACATTGCAGGGATACATTGGATGTCAAGACACGTGGAAAAAACGTACAAAACAAGAGATTGGAGACATGAAGATTTTGGACGAATTTTTTAAGAATTTTCAAATTTTCAGATAGGAGGTTCCAGATGAGGTCAAAAACTACATACTCAGATCTTCACCAAACTTTGCAGGAATACTTTGCATGTCAAGACACGTGGAAAAAACGTACAAAACAAGAGATCGGAGACATCAAGATTTTCGACGAATTTTTTAAGAATTTTCAAATTTTCAGATGGGAGGTTCCAGATAAGGTCAAAAACGACATACTCAGTTCTTCACCAAACTTTGCATGGATTCATTGGATGTCAAGACACGTGGAAAAAACATACAAAACTTAGGATTGGTGACATCAAGATTTTGGACGAATTTTTTAAGAATTTTCAAATTTTCAGAAAGGAGGTTCCATATAAGGTCAAAAACTACATACTCAGATCTTCACCAAACTTTGCAGGGATACATTGGATGTCAAGACACGTGGAAAAAACGTACAAAACAAGAGATTGGAGACATCAAGATTTTGGACGAATTTTTTTGAGAATTTTCAAATTTTCAGAAAGGAGGTTCCATATAAGGTCAAAAACTACATACTCAGATCTTCACCAAACTTTGCAGGGATACATTGGATGTCAAGACACGTGAAAAAACGTACAAAACAAGACATTGGAGACATCAAGATTTTGGACGAATTTTTTAAGAATTTTCAAATTTTCAGAAAGGATGTTCCAGATAAGGTCAAAAACGACATACTCAGATCTTCACCAAACTTTGCAGGGATACATTGGATGTCGAGACACGTGGAAAAAACGTACAAAACAAGAGATTGGAGACATCAAGATTTTGGACGAATTTTTGAAGAATTTTCAAATTTTCAGATAGGAGGTTCCAGATAAGGTCAAAAACTACATACTCAGATCTTCACCAAACATTGCAGGGATACATTGGATGTCAAGACACGTTAAAAAAACGTACAAAACAAGAGATTGGAGACATCAAGATTCTCGACGAATTTTTGAACAATTTTCAAATTTTCAGATAGGAGGTTCCAGATAAGGTCAAAAACTACATACTCAGATCTTCACCAAACTTTGCAGGGATACATTGGATGTCAAGACACGTGGAAATAACATACAAAACATAGGATTGGGGACATCAAGATTTTGGTCGAATTTTTTAAGAATTTTCATTTTTCCAGATAAGAGGTTCCATATAAGGTCAAAAACTACATACTCAGATCTTTACCAAACTTAACAGGGATTCATTGGATGTAAAGACACGTGGAAAAAACGTAAAAACAAGAGATTGGCGACATCAAGATTTTGGACATTTTTAAGAATTTTCAAATTTTCATAAAGGAGGTTCCAGATAAGGTCAAAAACGACATACTCAGATCTTCATCAAACGTTGCAGGGATACTTTGCATGTCAAGACACGTGGAAAAAACGTACAAAACAAGAGATTGGAGACATCAAGATTTTCGACGAATTTTTTAAGAATTTTTAAATTTTCAGATGGGAGGTTCCAGATAAGATCAAAAACGACATACTCAGATCTTCACCAAACTTTGCAGGGATACATTGGATGTCAAGACACGTGGAAAAAACGTACAAAACAAGAGATTGGAGACATCAAGATTTTGGACGAATTTTTTAAGAATTTTCAAATTTTCAGAAAGGAGGTTCCATATAAGGTCAAAAACTACATACTCAGATCTTCACCAAACTTTGCAGGGATACATTGAATGTCAAGACACGTGGAAAAAACGAACAAAACAAGAGATTGGGGTCATCAAGATTTTGGACGGATTTTTTAGGAATTTTCAAATTTTCAGATGGGAGGTTCCAGATAAGGTTAAAAACTACATACTCAGATCTTCACCAAACTTTGCAGGGATACATTGGATGTCAAGACACGTGGAAAAAACGTACAAAACAAGAGATTGGAGACATCAAGATTTTGGACGAATTTTTTAAGAATTTTCAAATTTTCAGAAAGGAGGTTCCATATAAGGTCAAAAACTACATACTCAGATCTTCACCAAACTTTGCATGGATACATTATGTGTCAAGACACGTGGAAAAAACGTACAAAACAAGAGATTGGGGTCATCAAGATTTTGGACGGATTTTTTAGGAATTTTCAAATTTTCAGATGGGAGGTTCCAGATAAGGTCAAAAACTACATACTCAGATCTTCACCAAACATTGCAGGGATACATTGGATGTCAAGACACGTGGAAAAAACGTACAAAACAAGAGATTGGAGACATCAATATTTTGGACGAATTTTTTAAGAATTTTCAAATTTTCAGATAGGAGGTTCCAGATGAGGTCAAAATCTACATACTCAGATCTTCACCAAACTTTGCAGGAATACTTTGCATGTCAAGACACGTGGAAAAAACGTACAAAACAAGAGATCGGAGACATCAAGATTTTCGACGAATTTTTTAAGAATTTTCAAATTTTCAGATGGGAAGTTCCAGATAAGGTCAAAAACGACATACTCAGATCTTCACCAAACTTTGCATGGATACATTGGATGTCAAGACACGTGGAAAAAACATACAAAACATAGGATTGGGGACATCAAGATTTTGGACGAATTTTTTAAGAATTTTCAAATTTTCAGATAGGAGGTTCCATATAATTTCAAAAACTACATACTCAGATCTTCACCAAACTTTGCAGGGATACATTGGATGTCAAGACACGTGGAAAAAACGTACAAAACAAGAGATTGGAGACATCAAGATTTTGGACGAATTTTTTGAGAATTTTCAAATTTTCAGAAAGGAGGTTCCATATAAGGTCAAAAACTACATACTCAGATCTTCACCAAACTTTGCAGGGATACATTGGATGTCAAGACACGTGGAAAAAACGTACAAAACAAGAGATTGGAGACATCAAGATTTTTGACGAATTTTTTAAGAATTTTCAAATTTTCAGAAAGGATGTTCCAGATAAGGTCAAAAACGACATACTCAGATCTTCACCAAACTTTGCAGGGATACATTGGAGGTCGAGACACGTGGAAAAAACGTACAAAACAAGAGATTGGAGACATCAAGATATTGGACGAATTTTTGAAGAATTTTCAAATTTTCAGATAGGAGGTTCCAGATAAGGTCAAAAACTACATACTCAGATCTTCACCAAACATTGCAGGGATACATTGGATGTCAAGACACGTGGAAAAAACGTACAAAACAAGAGATTGGAGACATCAAGATTCTCGACGAATTTTTGAAGAATTTTCAAATTTTCAGATAGGAGGTTCCAGATAAGGTCAAAAACTACATACTCAGATCTTCACCAAACTTTGCAGGGATACATTGAAT
Source organism: Lepisma saccharinum (assembly GCF_977018435.1). Classification (NCBI taxonomy): domain Eukaryota; kingdom Metazoa; phylum Arthropoda; class Insecta; order Zygentoma; family Lepismatidae; genus Lepisma; species Lepisma saccharinum. The sequence goes on along the minus strand of NW_028142947.1, from coordinate 453,714 downwards.
GTCAAGACACGTGGAAAAAACGTACAAAACAAGAGATTGGAGACATCAAGATTTTGGACGAATTTTTTAAGAATTTTCAAATTTTCAGAAAGGAGGTTCCATATAAGGTCAAAAACTACATACTCAGATCTTCACCAAACTTTGCAGGGATACATTGAATGTCAAGACACGTGGAAAAAACGTACAAAACAAGAGATTGGGGTCATCAAGATTTTGGACGGATTTTTTAGGAATTTTCAAATTTTCAGATGGGAGGTTCCAGATAAGGTCAAAAACTACATACTCAGATCTTCACCAAACTTTGCAGGGATACATTGGATGTCAAGACACGTGGAAAAAAAGTACAAAACAAGAGATTGGAGACATCAAGATTTTGGACGAATTTTTTAAGAATTTTCAAATTTTCAGATAGGAGGTTCCATATAAGGTCAATAACTACATACTCAGATCTTCACCAAACATTGCAGGGATACATTGGATGTCAAGACACGTGGAAAAAACGTACAAAACAAGAGATTGGAGACATCAAGATTTTGGACGAATTTTTTAACAATTTTCAAATTTTCAGATAGGAGGTTCCAGATAAGGTCAAAAACTACATACTCAGATCTTCACCAAACTTTGCAGGGATACGTTGGATGTCAAGACACGTGGAAAAAACGTACAAAACAAGAGATTGGAGACATCAAGATTTTGGACGAATTTTTTAAGAATTTTCAAATTTTCAGATGGGATGTTCCAGATAAGATCAAAAACGACATACTCAGATCTTCACCAAACTCTGCAGGGATACATTGGATGTCAAGACACGTGGAAAAAACATACAAAACAGAGGATTGGGGACATCAAGATTTTGGTCAAATTTTTTAAGTATTTTCAAATTTTCAGATAGGAGTTTCCATATAAGGTCAAAAACTACATACTCAGATCTTCACCAAACTTTGCATGGATACATTGGATGTCAAGACACGTGGAAAAAACGTACAAAACAAGAGATTGGAGACATCAAGATTTTCCACGAATTTTTTAAGAATTTTCAAATTTTCAGATGGGAGGTTCCAGATAAGGTCAAAAACGACCTACTCAGATCTTCATCAAACTTTGCATGGATACATTGGATGTCAAGACAAGTGGAAAAAACATACAAAACATAGGATTGGGGACATCAAGATTTTTGTCAAATTTTTTAAGAATTTTCAAATTTTCAGATAGGAGGTTCCATATAAGGTCAAAAACTACATACTCAGAACTTCACCAAACATTGCAGGGATACATTGGATGTCAAGACACGTGGAAAAAACGTACAAAACAAGAGATTGGAGACATCAAGATTTTGGACGAATTTTTGAAGAATTTTCAAATTTTCAGATAGGAGGTTCCAGATAAGGTCAAAAACTACATACTCAGATCTTCACCAAACTTTGCAGGGATACATTGGATGTCAAGACACGTGGAAAAAACGTACAAAACAAGAGATTGGAGACATCAAGATTTTGGACGAATTTTTGAGGAATTTTCAAATTTTCAGAAATGAGGTTCCAGATAAGGTCAAAAACTACATACTCAGATCTTCACCAAAGTTTGCAGGGATACATTGGATGTCAAGACACGTGGGAAAAACGTACAAAACAAGAGATTGGAGACATCTAGATTTTGGACGAATTTTTTAACAATTTTCAAATTTTCAGATAGGAGGTTCCAGATAAGGTCAAAAACTATATACTCAGATCTTCACCAAACTTTGCAGGGATACATTGGATGTCAAGACACGTGGAAAAAACGTACAAAACAAGAGATTGGAGACATCAAGATTTTGGACGAATTTTTTAAGAATTTTCAAATTTTCAGAAAGGAGGTTCCAGATAAGGTCAAAAACGACATACTCAGATCTTCACCAAACTTTGCAGGCATACATTGGATGTCAAGACACGTGGAAAAAACGTACAAAAGAAGAGATTGGAGACATCAAGATTTTGGACGAATTTTTTAAGAATTTTCAAATTTTCAGATAGGAGGTTCCAGATAAGGTCAAAAACTACATACTCAGATCTTCACCAAACTTTGCAGGGATACATTGGATGTCAAGGCACGTGGAAAAAACGTACAAAACAAGAGATTGGAGACATCAAGATTTTGGACGAATTTTTTAAGAATTTTCAAATTTTCAGATAGGAGGTTCCAGATAAGGTCAAAAACTACATACTCAGATCTTCACCAAACTTTGCAGGGATACATTGGATGTCAAGGCACGTGGAAAAAACATACAAAACAAGAGATTGGATACATCAAGATTTTGGACGAATTTTTTAACAATTTTCAAATTTTCAGATAGGAGGTTCCAGATAAGGTCAAAAACTATATACTCAGATCTTCACCAAACTTTGCAGGGATACATTGGATGTCAAGACACGTGGAAAAAACGTACAAAACAAGAGATTGGAGACATCAAGATTTTGGACGAATTTTTGAGGAATTTTCGAATTTTCAGAAATGAGGTTCCAGATAAGGTCAAAAACTACATACTCAGATCTTCACCAAACTTTGCAGGGATACATTGGATCTCAAGACACGTGGGAAAAACGTACAAAACAAGAGATTGGAGACATCAAGATTTTGGACGAATTTTTTAACAATTTTCAAATTTTCAGATAGGAGGTTCCAGATAAGGTCAAAAACTACATACTCAGATCTTCACCAAACTTTGCAGGGATACATTGGATGTCAAGGCACGTGGAAAAAACGTACAAAACAAGAGATTGGAGACATCAAGATTTTGGACGAATTTTTTAAGAATTTTCAAATTTTCAGATAGGAGGTTCCAGTTAAAGTCAAAAACTACATACTCAGATTTTCACCAAACTTTGCAGGGATACATTGGATGTCAAGACACGTGGAAAAAACATATAAAACATAGGATTGGGGACATCAAGATTTTGGTCAAATTTTTTAAGAATTTTCAAATTTTCAAGTAGTGTATATTAGTTGTTTCAAAATAGTACTTAGTAGGTATGGTCTTTTTTTACCAATTGAATATCACTTTTTGACATACTTTGACAATTTTTTGTCGATGTTTTAGCGTTTAGCGATGTTTTAGTACAAATTTTCACTATACTCATTTTTCCCCCACTCGTACTTGGTAGGTATATCATGATGTTACGTGATACAACTTAACCTATCCTTTTTTTACGATTATTTAATTTTTTTACGATCCTAAGTGATATAACTTAACCTATCATTTTTTTTATTTAGGTACTGTTTGAACGTTATTATTTGAGGATCATATTTTGTTGGTATTTTTTTCATCAATCGAATATAAGTTTTTGACATATTTTGACAATTTTTTGTCGATGTTATAGCGTTTAGCGATGTTTTAGTACAAATTTTCACTATACTCATTTTTTTCCCACTCGTACTTGGTAGGTATATCACGATGTTACGTGATATAACTTAACCTATCTTTTTTTTACGGTTTTTTTTAATTTTCTTACGATCCTAAGTGATATAACTTAACCTATCATTTTTTTTATTTACGCACCGAACTAACCTACAAGGGGGACTCCGTTTGTTTTAATATTTCAGTATTATAAGGTTTTCACAAATTTTATATAACCTAAAATGTGTTGGATGTTGATTTTTAGTATGTGGCAATTTTTTATGAATTTAAAACTGCTCTGTGACCCTCTCGTTCTTCACGTCGTAGGCGAAGGACTTCTCTGCAATCAGGATGACGCTGCATAGGGTATCCTCGGGCAAGGCATCGTGGAACTCGCAGACGACCTTGATGTTGGTTCGATCGTTGACCACAACCTTCTTTCTCTTAGATGTGTTGATGACGGTCATGGGTCTCCGTGCTTTGAACTCGCTGGGCGTGTAGTACATGTCCACGCTTCCCTCGGTCACGCGTTTGTAAGCCGAGAACGCTTCGTAAAGTTTGAGGTAATCGTTTTTGGTCACGTCGAGGTTGTAATTCTCGCGCGGGAACACTTCGTTGCGTCCGTTCTTCAGATAAACGTTCTTGATCTTGCAGTCGTCGAACTTGCTGGAATCTTTTTCCTGATTCTTGTCCCTCCCGGTCTGAAAAAGGACCACGACGAAATCTGGCATGTCGAACTGTATGTTGTTGAACTGCGTCGTCACGTCGAATTCCATGTGACTTCCCGACGCCATCTTCTGCACGCACTGGTAACCGTGAAAGTGAATCGACACCTGCGGACTTTTCAAGATCTCCGCTTTGTACTTGAGGGCGTAGTTCGTTTCGTATTCCACCACCGGCATTCTCAATTCCATGCTTCGGATGACGCATTTCGCTGCTTCGGGTAAAGTGTTGGCTATCGGCGTGGTGCCGTCCGGACCCAAAGTAGCGTATCGCATCAGTGCGTCGTTGTCGTTGGCCGCTCTTCGAAACGTGATCCTCAGTCCTCCCTTCCACATGATCTCCTTGTAATCCGAGAAGAAACCAGGCAGCAGACGCATGGGAAAGAGCACCGTGTGACTTTTCGTCGATATTTTGGCCCCAGCTTCGAATCCCCCGGCCTGGTAGTACGCTGCGTCCGTTTTGGATAATTTCAACGTTCCCACCGCCGTCGACGTGATGCCTGGATAATCTATTCTGTCGATGACGGTGTTGTGTTTCCTCACCTCCACCTGCGAGAACAGGTGAGGCACGAAGTTGTCCACGAGTATCAAGTTTGCTGCTGCGGGAAACGCGTCTCCGCTTTCCTTCTTCACCACGTCGAATTGAAGGTAGAGGTCCGCTCTGTGAGGATGAATGAACCCGTCGCCTACGTCCACGTCGTATTCGATCTCCCTGTTCGCTTCGTTCAGATTGGCGAACGTGCGACGGTTGGGAGGGAAAGATTGCAATTCGTAACTTTCGATTTGCTCCATTTTACATGTATGGTTATTTATTATACGTTGATCTCCACGATGGCCGTCGTAGTGGCACCTGCGAAATCCACCACGTCTCCTTTCTCGTTCGTCACCACCAACTCTATGTCGTCTATGCGGTTGCGGCATACTGGAAAATAGATCGGCGAAGAGGGCGTGTAGATGATCGGTTCCATGAACTCGGAACTTGGTTTGAAAGTGGCTATGATTCCCGTCTGCTTGTGACTTCCCAGTAAACCGTCCGAGGATTTCGTGATCATACCTTCGGCCACGTTGCAGTGTACGTTCAGAGTCTCTATGGCCAAGAATTTAGGAATGTTGGTTGCTACGTGCTTGATGCCAGCTTCGAGTTTGGTGTTGTTCTCGAAACCTAAAAGTTCTCCCATGGTGCCCAGGTCCACGGTCTCCGTCGCGGATAGGATTTCCACTCTGTGCGTGACCGAATTTTGAGAAAGGTACGTGCCTTTGGGTAATTGAGCTTGCAAAGTGGAAAGATTGTATTGTCCTGGTGTGACGACGATGTGTTCGCTTCCTACGCTAATTTTGTTGTTGTGCTGGGTGACGTTAGGTATGAGGTACATGCTGTAGAATGCACGCAGAGCCACGGATTTAGGATAGACGATGTCGTCGTGCAGCGTGAGTTTCAAGATTGAAGATTCGCTCGTGAGATGGAACACGCCCATCCTAGTGATGCTGTTTGAGGTTCCACAATGCTTTCTGAAAATCTTCGATCGTAGGGTTATTTATTTTAGAGAGAAACGCGAGCACGGAAAGGCAGAGATGACCGCAGTTCACGTCTCCGAAATCTTGAATGCGTTCGTCGTTGTAGTATATGGAGGTTTTGTTCGTTTTCAGATAATGAATTAAATTTGTAGGTGGAACACCTCCGAAAGAATCGAAAACGAATGCTTTATCATCATTTTTGTGGTAACATATCCAATGCGTGCCTGGATTTTCTTGACCGTCCAAGTTGACTACTCCGCATTCTCTTCTTTTAACGCTTGAAGGTAACGAGTCGGACATGAAAACTCCTCTGAAGTGTTTGATTCGTAACGGTCCGATCAGAGATTCAATGTCTCGGTTGGTGAGTGCTTCTGTTTCTTTTTTTTAAACTTTCTCATCACGCCCTTTCCTCCTTTCTTCTCCATGGCCAGGTTGTGACGTTTCTGTTCTTCCAATTCCGCCTTGTTCTTCTTCGAGTCGATGACGGTTTTCGCGATGGCGGCACTTCCGCCAGCCAAACTTCCAACGGCCCCCAATGCTGCCAGGATGGCCGGGATGCTGAATATGAAACCTCCGATCTTTTGCTGTTTCCGCGAACGCTGCAATCTTTTCAATTGAGGTGTGCTGAGCAGCAATTTCATTCCATGTCCTTTCGACAAGCAAGAACGTTTCTTCTCGCGTTGTTTCTTGGTGAGTAACCCATCGAGGGCACCTAGATTTTTAAGATTGGAGTATGGTATCTGGTACACGACACCCTTGGGCTTCATGTTGATGCTCTATGTGTTATTTTCACGGTATGTTATTTATATATATATTCTGAGATTTTTTTTGTGTAGTTTTTTACGGTATGTTATTTATATATTTTCAAGGCCTCGCAGTCGTTACACAAATTCTATTACGTGTTTCGTTTTCTTGCCAAGAAGTTCCTTTGTCCCCTTGTACACGATTCGAGTTTTGTTCTCGATTAAAATAGATAGCTTCTCGTCGGATAACATGTTAGCGTATCGATCTGGTAAAAATAGACTGTATTGTGCGTTGAGCAACAGGCGTACCTTGGGACCATACTGGGTAGAAACGATTGAACCGGAAGTTATCGTGTAAGGTTTGTCGACTTCCAATTCCTGAATTTTTACATACTCGACTGACAAATTTAGCATTTGTTTTAATGCTTGGAGATCGCTTATTTTTTCAGTTGTCATATCAAGAAAAATTTCAAAGTGTTAGAGAGAAATTTAATTGCTTTTTTTTTCACGATGTGTGTTATTTATATATACCGAAGATTATTTTTTTACGATGTGTGTTATTTATATATCAAGTTTTTTTTTTTTACTGCATGTTATTTATATACCCCACCCCAATTTTTGTTTCGTGTTCATGGCGATGGTGGTACCCAGTGCGGCGACCCGTTCACCCAGCGATGCGTCTCTGCTCACGAACCTTTCGAAAGCTGCATGTTCCAATTTTTTGTCTGCTTCGTGACGTGCGTCCAGATCCGTCTGCGTGGTGTTGTAGGCGATGTCGTGATCTTTGCATGCCGCGTCCAACGGATTCACACCCTTGTCTCCTCTCTCCAATCTTTTCTCGAGTTTGGTACCCGGTCCGCAGTACTGGTAGCCAGGTAGATGCATCTCGAAAGGTAACTTGTTGATGATGTCGTTCACGAGTCCCTTTCCTTCGGCCACGTTCCAAAATTTCGGAGGCAGCGTGTTGATGATTTTGATCAGGTAACCTATGCCCTTGTCGTCGTTCACGATGAAGTTGGAAAGTTTCGTGCTGATCATGTCCACGATGCCAACTTTCTCGTTGTAGAAATTACGATTGCCTGCATTCTCTTCGCCGGCTATCACCAACAATCGGTCCACGAGTTTCCTAACGTCGTCCACCCAAACGAATTCTTTGGGTAACGTGTTGTAGCGTTTGACGCCGCTGCCTGTTTTGACCTGGTTCCAAATCGGTTTGATGAGATTCCTGTACTTCTCGCCGCTGCTCGATTTCACCCTATTCTGCGAGGCGTCGTTGTTCTGGTACAAGGCATCCGTCATGATCAGAATTTCCTTGTAACTCTGGTAATCTTCGTCGGTGTAATCTTTCGGCTGCTTTTTGGCGACGAGTTCCCACAGTCCCACCGTACCCGGATACCTGTTCCAACTATCCTTGTCACCTAAATTAACTTTAATGTCGTTGCCTTCGAAGGTCACCTTCGATTTCCCAATCTTCCACACCACACCGCCGCCTTCGCTGGTTTCCATGCTGGGATACAATCCGAACACTTCATCCTTGTCGAATTTCCCCGTGCTCAGGTAGTCTCGTGCCAAAGGTCCCAACTCGATTTTATCCGAAGACGACGACGTGCTGCCTATGGCTCGACGTCGTGCCGGTGCATCCTTCAGTTCGAACGGCGTCGAAGGAATGCTCGAAATAGGCGTGGGTACGGCGTAACTTTTAGCTGCGAGCGGTACGAGTTCATTAATCAAATTTTTATTTTGTTCCGTGACACTTTTAATTTCTTTACCTAGACCGCTGATGGCATCGATCACGGGTTGATCCTGACGTTTCTTCTCTTCGTAGAATCCGCGATTCTCGGATTTCCAACCTTTGAAGCGTTTCGCGAGGTAATCGCGAAGCTTGAGATTTTCGTCTTCGATTTTTCGTTTCGTCATGACGTTATTTATACACGTCGTTTCTCACAACGTTGCAACGTTTAGAAAGTCGTTGATTTTGTTTCTGTATTTTCCGTCGTTGGGTTTCCTCGTCATGTCGATCGTCGCGAATCCGAAATCGTCACCGTTCCAGCAAGTAGAGCAGCAGCGTTCCGAAAATTGATTGTAGTTCATGTCTCCGCCTACGTAGTCATCGTACGCGTGCTTGAGGTTGGTGTGATCTTGACGAAACAAACATATGAAATTGGCGTTGTCGCGCACTAACTGTTTTGGAATTTTGGAAAACGTTTGAGCTAGGTAAAAACAATCCATTCCTTTGTGACGACCTTGCGTGAAAAAGTTGCGAATTTCATTTTGATTTTCCAGGATGGCGTCGTCGAACACAACGACTGAATTTTCACGACAATCGTCGAGTGGTTTTATTTCCGAGGCGAACGTTGCAATGTCCAGACCATCGTACAGTTTCATCAGTTGCTGGTATTTGGATTGCTCCAAACTTTTCGAGAACACGTACAGGTGCCTGTTCTTCCAATCTAACCAATTCGGTGCGAGGAGAAAATTGTCCACGAGCAGTGTCGTTTTCCCACACCCCGAAGGACCTACGATCAGACAGCGGATGCTGTCGGGAAGGAACTCGCCGTTCTTTTTCTTCGTTTGACTTTCCGGATCCGGTAGACGCTTCACCACGTTCCACGTACTCACAAGATCACTTCGTTCGCGTCGATCCAACTCTTTTCCGGAAGTCCCAGCCATTTGACAAACAGTTTGTCACCTTTCCTACGCAATACTTTCTCGATGAGGTACGTGTCGGGGTGTTTCGTTTTAGAGAGTTCCTCTTCGTAAAATCTTCCTTTCAAAATCTCGCCGCTACTATCTTTTATTATATACGTGTATCGGTTTCCGGGTAGAACTCGAACCACCGTAAAAAGTTCCGTGCTCCAATTTTTTGTGAAGCCCTTCTCGAAGGTGCGTTTGAATTTGCTGATCCTCACCCGGTCTCCAATTTTGTATTTAGCTTTTTTTGTCGTGGGTGTGTACTTTGGACAGTAAACTGTAGAAATTAAATGCTGCTCGTCAGACTTGGTAACGTCAACTGGCTTCATGCCTATCGTTCTGTGTACCGTATCATTATAGGTGTCGACGAGTTCCGGCAGGATGTCGACCCATTTGTAATTTCCCCGAAGCGTGAATCGTTTCCACATGTGTGTTTTCAAGGTTCGATTGAATCTTTCCACGATGCTGGCTTTGATGTGACTGAAGCTCGAATAATGTCGAATCTTGTGTTTTTGAATAAATTTTTGGAATACGGCGTTGTAAAATTCTTTACCATTGTCCGTTTGCAGAAACCGTGGTCGTCTGCCACCGCTTTTGCGAAAAATTAATTTGAATGCTTCCGTGACGCACGTTCCCGTTTTCGCCTTCAAAGGTAGAGCCCATGCGAATTTCGAAAACGTGTCTATGACGGTGAGGAGGTACTTGTTGCCCTTGTTCAATTTATGTACGTTTTTCAAATTGCCGCTACTCATCTCCACGAGGTCACTTTGCCAGAGGTCGTCGATGCCCTTGGTTACCACAGCCAAACGTTCGTAGTTGCGGCGTGCAGGTTTATGCAATTCTTCGACGATGGCTTGCCTAGACATTTTTTGTTTAGAGATTACGTTTCAAGAGAAGCACAAGCGTGATGGGATTCAAAGAAGGTGGCACTTCGCTCGTGTTTTGAATGATCAGCTTATCGCCGGCACTCACGTCGAAAACGGTGAGATCTTCGTCTTCGTGTATTTCATATATGTTGCGCGTTTCGTTCCAACGTGCCAGAGGAATGTTTCCTGCTTTCTGGACACCACGATTCGATATCAAAGTCATGGTGGGAACGCTAGCTTTTCTGCCGTGAGACCAGTACGAAAATTCGTTTATCTGAATCGTGCCATCGAGGAGAAACTTGTAGTACGGATGATAAGGATGCAACATGTACAGTTTGTTACCTTCGACGAACGTGGAGATTCTTTGTTGATTGGGTACGCTGTTGATTTCGATGGCTTGCAGAGAATGCAGTTTAGCGAATTTAGTGTCGACGCTAACGAGGTTACTGTGAACTTGTCCGAGTTTATTTTCGATGGGCAGCAAATGCTCGACTATGGTATCCGTTACGGCAGAAAACGACGGTTTGATTTTCACTTCCACGTTCAACTGCTTGTAGTTTTCGTTGAGTTCTTGCAACTTGGCACCGAAAGAGGCCTGCGTCGATTCCTGCGTGGATTCCAGCACTCCAACTTGATCTCTGATGTTGACGACGATGCTCTGAAGGTTCTCGACTTGATTCAATTTCGAGCTCTTCTCGGTAAGATCGTTCACGATGCTTCGCATCTCTGTAAACTGCGTGTGAAGGTCAGCGACGCTCTGCGAAGTGGGCAGCGTCGACACCAGCGAACTAATTTCGTCTCGAATCTGTTCCACGTTCGCCGTTTCCGTTTCTAGTCGTTTCAGCATTCGAGATATGTTTCTTTTCAAAACGTGCAATTCTTTGGAGGTGGGGAGATTGGCCACTTTACTCTCGAGATCGCTCAATGAACTTTTAATGTCGCCCGAATCGGATAGTGCCGTCACCACCGTTTTCAATTTTTCCAAATCTTCGCTCGAAGGCACGCTCGTCCGTAACGATTCCAAGTCACCCTGTATGTTGTCGAGTACGTGATGAAAATGAGCGAGATTCGTTTCGACGTTCAAATTTTCTAAATATTCGATCTTCTGCTGAACCGTGCTCAACGTGTCTTGAATGCTCGTCAACGCTCTCGCTTCAGCGTGAATATTTTTAATTTCTTCGTTGATCAATTCCAAGGACGCCTGAAGCGTAGCGATGGTGGTTTGAATGTGTTCGAAATCTCGATAGGCCTCCAATTGAATTTTTATGTTCGCGACGCTTTTACCAATGACCTGCAGTTCGTCCGACGATGGTAGGTTCGTCATGGTATCTTCCAAAGTCTGCAACTTGGATTTAATTTCTTCCAACGTACTGGTGAATTCTTCTTGTAATTTGGAAACAACGACATGCAAGCGTTCTACATCAATATCGTTCACGACGGTTTGAAGTTCAGAGAAATTCTTTTCTATTGCGGAAGTTCGTTCTTCGATTTCGAGTTTCAATTTTTCCAAATCTTCATTTTTCGATTGAAATTGCTGTAATTTGGCCAAATCATTTTGAAGCGAATCCACGCTCAACTGTATATTTTGAACGTTGTCGTAAGAAGGTACGTCGACATAATTTTTTATGAGCGTTTTCAGTTCGGAATCGATTTTCAGAATGGGGTCGAGACATTGCGTTTGGAGCGTAGCGATTTCCGACTCTAAACTTTTGTTTAAGGTCTCCTGCAAAGCGATCAAATCGGCCCTCAACTTCTTAACTCGAATGTCCAACATGAGAATCTCTTCTGCGTGGTCTACACGCTTGGTGTTGCCGAAAATGTCGTTAGGCATTTTTGGTTAACGGTTATTTATAATAGGATAGACGATTCGTAATTCTACGAAGAGAGGAATAAGTTTGTCGTAATCTCCGAGGAGTTCCACGTACAGGTAATCTCCTGCGGAAACATCGTACGTAATGTTAGAAAGCATCTTGTCGTGCTTAATTCGAAAAATGTTCTTGCCGGTAGAAATTTTGATTTCGCCTGCGTTTTCCGGATTCACGGTGATTTGAAGTTTCCCGTCGATCGGAATTTCGTAGAAATCTAAATTGTTATTAAAAACATAAAACATCTTGCCCACATCGTCATTCAGTTTCGTCCAAATGCTGTTGAGGTGAATGATCAACAGACCGTTGAGTTTAGGTAACACGGAAGGTAAGACTTCATGATCTGGTATGGTTTCCATAATGATCTGTTTTTTGAAACCGAACAAATTCATAGGCATGCTGGTTATTTATTCTCACAACGTTGCAACGTTTAGAAAGTCGTTGATTTTGTTTCTGTATTTTCCGTCGTTGGGTTTCCTCGTCACGTCGATCGTCGCGAATCCGAAATCGTCACTGTTCCAGCAAGAAGAGCAACGTTTTGAAAATTGATTGATCAACAGGCCGTTGAGTTTAGATAACATGGAAGGTAGAAATTCATGATCTGCCTTGCGGTGTACAGTCTCCATTGTTTGCTTTCGGAAACCAAAGAGATTCATTGTCCTTGATAGTTCTTTATTGTGTATGTGATAATTTGAGAGTCAAAGTTTTTTTTATTTTAGTTATAGTTATTTAAGTTCATTTTTTTTCAATTGCATTGCCTACAATTTTTACTATTTTCTAAACGATAGTGTCCCCAAGGCAACGTGTGGATTCCACAAGACAAAATACATCTTTTATCGTCGTGCGGATCTAATGCTACCTTCCTAACTTCGTTTGTTGTGATGATATGGTTGACGCTCTGGATTCTTTGTTCTTCTCTTAGAACCGACGACCTGGTCTTGAGGCAATCGATGTAATCGTGGAAGGTGAGTTTGTTCTCCACCGTATTTTTGCCCACACCTTTTGCTTTCTTCGTGACACTACTCTCTGTTTTTATGGCATACATCTTCGAACGCAAACCTGCGAACTCGACAATAATATCACCGTTACATTCATCTTTCAGTTTACCTAGGACTTTTTTGTTGAGGGATGGAATTCCAAATCTGTTGGGTTGAGGGTATGCAGAAGTATCGAAATACTCAAGCATGGAAGGATTTTTTATGTCTTCGTATAGGTTAGGTGTTTGTATGCTGTAAATGAAGCTGTCGGTGTCCGTGTACAAAAGTGATATTTTATCATTGTAGAAGGGTTTCATCACGTCATAATGAAATTCGAACATGTAAAGTTTCGACAAGTCGAGAACCGTTGAGCCAACGTAAATTGGTTTTCTGAATTTCATCAATTTTATATGTAGATTGAAAAGTGCCAAATTCTCGTTGTAAATTTTTCTCGACTTGAATCTAGGATCGGCTATCCACTTCCGACATTTATTCTTATCGGAAATTAATTTCACGTCTACGTGCTTTCTAACATTCTCCATGGTCTTTCCGTACACCGCATTGTTCATTAATTTAAAGAAGTCCTTGTCTAAATCGGAAGTGGCAGCTGTTCTATGTTGTGTGTTAATTTCTATGTAAGGTCTTAACCACGTGGAATGTTTAAACTTTAGTATTCGTCTAACATTCACTATCTGAACACCCTTCGCAATCAAAAACCGGAGATTCTTGTAGTGGACAACGTATCTCTGTTTAGGGTTCAATGTTAACAAAAGCTTGTCTTGAACCGAGTCGGGTGGACATTTGATTTCGGGGGTCGGAGGCAAATCCGAAAACGTGTCGTGCAGGTGGTCGGAGAATTGGAGATCTACCTCTGCGAAGAAACCACACTCGCTATCGTCGAAATGAATAATATCTATCGAAGTGGGATCTAACCATTCGAATCCCCCGTAAGGAAGTTTCTGAACCATGGCATGTCCGTAGAGATTATTAACGTCGGCGTAGAAGATGTAATTCGATGCTCGATTTGAATCGTAATCTTCTTTCATGTGTACGTTATTAGCTTTTGCATGTCTCTGTACGCATTGCACCATTCCACCTCGTATCCCTCTTTCGATGAATAGCAACATGTCAACGTCCGATATCAGTTCCAGCTTGACCTTTGTCTGGAATAACATTGCCGACCACGCTAATCCCGGTAGACTGTAGAAATACGCTGGATCTAATTTGTAAATATTCGTTGCCGTTTTCCTGAACGCTTGAAAAACATCCGCGAGTATCGTCACGTCTAATTTTAAGTATGCGTCGTGGTAGTCTCCGAGTGTCCTACATTCTAATTTCTCCCACATGAGTTGCGCGTGTTGGTATTCTTCGTCCGTGATTCCTTTCTCTCTGAGTCTGCTGTAAAATTCTCTTGGAAGTGGAAGAGCGTCGTCGTTAAATTTAGAACCATCACTAACATATTCGTAAGGATAAACCCCTTTACGTCTAACGAGTTCTATGTCTACGTTGGGAAAACTAGCTCTAGTTATTTTAAATTGATCGTCGGTGAGTTTGTTCGCTAAAGCATCCAGACTTGCAGAGAGAAATCTATACGAATCCAGGAAGCGCATCTCGATTGTATTTTTCGTTCCCGGAATCGACACTTGCTTGCTGAGACTAATGTAACGTTCTTCATTCTCGGCCAAGACACCTATACGTTTCGGATCGTAGCCAAGATGTCTCACCAGGTGGTGAAAATCATATCCGCTTCCGTTGTGAAAGAATATGGGGATGAATTTAGGTTTCTGGATTTTAAGATTGCACGTGTTGCAAATTCCACCTATGTAGTTTCCGCTGAAATGATCGTGGTGGAATATTTTTTTGTTCTCATCAGTGAAACTTTGATCACATACCGGACACACCTCAGTGGAATTGTAATTTTGAAGTTCATTTTCAGTTAAAGGTGCCATCGGTTTTGATGTAAGCAGTACGCTACCAATTACCTCAACCTCCTCCACCATTTTTTCCAGGAAGTGTTCGATTACATTTGGCCCGCGATATATATATGCTTCATTTATTTTATCACGTCGCACAACAACATAGCCGAAACTATTAGGTTGATGAAGCTGGTACGGCGTTGTGGAGGAAATTTCGGGATCCGGTTCGCAGTAGGAGAGTGGTTTGAGGAACGCCTCGAAATCTGCGACGATGATTGCGGGATGTTCCAACAATGCCTTGTGCATTTTGAATTCTTCGACTTCGTTCGTTTCGGGCATCAACATTCTAGCCGGTCTGTTGTCGCCGCAGTAAATTTTATGTTCGGCAAGTTTCTCGATAGTAATTTGACGTCCGGTGTATTTTCGATAATCGAGTTGTTTTTGATCGTCGAACGTGGTTAGGCATCTCGGGCAAACTTCGATGTTGTTTGCATGCTTGGTTGATTGACTTCTGACCAAACGTGATAGTGAACGAATTAGCGTATAGTGATGAACATCCTCGTTGGAAATTAGAAGGAGATTTATTACACAGGCATCGTCATCGTCGATATCGCTTATCCTGACAGGGTGCACGAGATATTTATCTGACGTGAAGGAATACACATTAATAGCGATGCGTTTTCCTGTACGATTTTCGAACTTTGTTATATCCGACAATGTCACCGGGTATTCAATGTCAGACATTACACTTTGAAAGTCGGTCTCGTATTGTTTGTAATGTCCAACCCACTGTGGATTATTTTTGCAATGAACAGGATGCAGTGCAGCCAACACACACCAGAGAAAACACTTGTTATCGCTGTTCTGTATATTTAGCACAGCCCTCTTGTGTTGAATGTTCGGTGGAAGAGGAACGTAGCTGGAAGCTCGAAGAGGCGAGAATCGGTTCACGTAAACAGTTAACGTGTGAGGACTTCCACATAGAGACCATCCCGACCCTTTAGCCTCGAAATCGTCATGTTTCTTAACCAGCTCGTTGGAAACTTTATAATAGAAGTTGTCCAAATTTTCGACGTCCGCCAAATAAAGAGTCTGGTTTTTTGTACGATGATAAAAAATACTCGTTGTGCCATCAACTTTCTTGTATTCAGAAAACAGAACAACGTATACTTTTATAGAGTTGTTTTCAAGTTTATCTTTTAAAATATTTAGTACAGATGTTTTCGTTTCATCCAAGAAACTAAGGATGTCACGACCTGGTTCTGACTTAATTGAAAAATCCTGGAGTTGGTCGTTAAATGCAGATCTAATTGGTTTGCGTTCATTAGATAATTTAATTTGCTTGGAAGTGGAAGCTTCCGTTTCTGAATTATCGATTTTCCTTTTCGATGTTCCTTGTTCGGTCGATGGTTTGCAAATTTTGATATGTTTACTTAAATTTGTAATGCTGATTATTTTTCCGCATCGAGCACATGGCTTAGAAGGTAACGAACGATTAATTCTCGAACCTGTTTCGCTACATCTTGCCCTGTGTACCGATAAATTGTTCCTTGAGATTAGCTTCCCACAAGTAACACATTCAGTTTTATCATTTTTACGATTGAAACTGGTGGTGGATGCCATTGCTTTCTCCAAAATCACAGAAATCAAAAAGTCTAGTATATAGCGACACAATTTTCAGGTATGTTATTTTATATAGAATTTCTTGGAGTGATTACAAAACTCAAAAATTCAATCTACTGTAAATAGAATTTCAGGTATGTTATTTATATAGAATTTCTTGTGTGCGAATACAAAAACTCAAGAATTCAATCTACTGTAAATACAATTTTCAGGTATGTTATTTTATATAGAATTTCTTGGGGTAATTACAAAACTCAAAAAATAAATCTACTGTGAATATAATTTTCAGGTATGTTATTTTATATAGAATTTTCACGGGGCGTACAATATTGTCAACGGTATCATATTAGAGCACGTCGCTTGTCGCCTAAACACTACAGCTCACAGGTCGGGAAAATCTGACATGAAAGCAGATAATACGCTTATGCCTTATTTATATATAATTTTCACGGGGCGTTCAATATTGTCAACGGTATAATATTTGAGCGAGCCGCTTGTCGTCTAAACACTACAGCTCACAGGTCGGGAAAATCTGACATGAAAGCAGATAATACGTTTATGCCTTATTTATATATAATTTTCACGGGGCGTTCAATATTGTTAAGAGCGTTAGTTTTTGTAGAGCTCTCTTTTTCCATCTTTCCTCTATACAGTGAAGACACAATTAGCTAACCTAGCATACAACATACCTTCCTAATTAATATGGATATTGTCACACACTCCTCTTATTTTATACTGTTGTAAATGGAAAAGATTATGTACGGTAAATGTTTTGTACATTATAGGAAAAAAATGCAAAATATCCTCCAATTTTAATTCGAATCGAGTCGAATTTTTACATATTTCCACGCCGCCACATATTGTCCTATTTGCTTCTTTTACTTGCCTTGCTTAATTAACTCTCGCTAATTAGCATTTTTTTGGAAGAAGTCAACTAGAACAACATATGGCGGTATGAGAAATATGTAAATTAAAGAACATTTTAGCAATATATGGGCCCTAGCAATTAGCTTTATCGACTAAGAGTACTCTTTCAAACGTCTTTTGCTGATCGTATTACTAAACGAGGACGTTTAAAATTTTTGGGTGTTGAAAAAGTTTGACCCTACTTTTTATTTCTATTGTTTGCTAATAGATGGCGCTAATAGTACCCCCTCCCCTCCCCTCTCCCCTCTTCTCCTCTGCTGTATGGCAAATAGCACAAACATAGAAATCAAGATTTTGGAGAGCAAAACATAAAATTTGCATGCATCTGATGTCGAACCAGGAACTTTTATCTTTCGGGGAGTCAACATTATTTCTTACTCAGTCGTCATATAACATGAACGCACGCAAAGATTCATATGTGCTTTTATTATTTTGTGTTCGGTAAGTACAAGTATATTCTTACATAAATTATTGTTTAATTTAATAAATTGTAAAACTCGGAGCCTGCTATACTAAAACTCCTTCTGCCTATTGAAAGCGAATGTTGCGTGCATGCGGAAATAGCACAGAAAAAAAAACCGGATGGAAGCAATTTAAAATCAGTAGAGCAAGGTCAGTATTACGAGAACGTAAAAACACGTGTTTTCATTCAACTTCGAAAAATAAGAATAAATATATGCATACAGAACACATATGCTTTCTTTTCACAGTTGTAAAAACATATAAATTGTACATGAAGTAAGTTACGGGAAGGCTCTCTCTTTTATGTCTGTGTATATGTTGTACAATTAGGTACAAGTTGTTGTACAATTAGCTCCTTGCTTTAGGCTAGGTTAGGTTAGGGTGGGTTAGGTTAGGTTAGGTTAGGTTAGAGTAGGTTAGGTTAGGTTAGGTTAGGTTAGGTTTGAGTAGGTTAGGTTAGGTTAGGTTAAAGTAGGTTAGGTTAGGTTAGGTTAGGTTAGGTTAGAGTAGGTTAGGTTAGGTTAGGTTAGAGTAGGTTAGGTTAGGTTAGGTTAGGTTTGAGTAGGTTAGGTTAGGTTAGGTTAGAGTAGGTTAGGTTAGGTTAGGTTAGGTTAGGTTTGAGTAGGTTAGGTTAGGTTAGGTTAGGTTAGGTTAGGTTAGGTTAGAGTAGGTTAGGTTAGGTTAGGTTAGGTTAGGTTAGGTTAGGTTAGGTTTGAGTAGGTTAGGTTAGGTTAGGTTAGAGTAGGTTAGGTTAGGTTAGGTTAGGTTAGGTTTGAGTAGGTTAGGTTAGGTTAGGTTAGAGTAGGTTAGGTTAGGTTAGGTTAGGTTAGGTTAGGTTTGAGTAGGTTAGGTTAGGTTAGGTTAGAGTAGGTTAGGTTAGGTTAGGTTAGAGTAGGTTAGGTTAGGTTAGGTTAGGTTAGGTTAGGTTAGGTTAGCCAGTGAAAGATCATATAGTAGAATTTTTGTAGAGTGGGTGTTTGCGAGTTCCACGATGCCTTGCCCGAGGATACCCTATGCAGCGTCATCCTGATTGCAGAGAAGTCCTTCGCCTACGACGTGAAGAACGAGAGGGTCACAGAGCAGTTTTAAATTCATAAAAAATTGCCACATACTAAAAATCAACATCCAACACATTTTAGGTTATATAAAATTTGTGAAAACCTTATAATACTGAAATATTAAAACAAACGGAGTCCCCCTTGTAGGTTAGTTCGGTGCGTAAATAAAAAAATGATAGGTTAAGTTATATCACTTAGGATCGTAAGAAAATTAAAAAAAACCGTAAAAAAAGATAGGTTAAGTTATATCACGTAACATCGTGATATACCTACCAAGTACGAGTGGGGGAAAAATAAGTATAGTGAAAATTTGTACTAAAACATCGCTAAACGCTATAACATCGACAAAAAATTGTCAAAATATGTCAAAAACTTATATTCGATTGATGAAAAAAATACCAACAAAATATGATCCTCAAATAATAACGTTCAAACAGTACCTAAATAAAAAAAATGATAGGTTAAGTTATATCACTTAGGATCGTAAAAAAATTAAATAATCGTAAAAAAGGATAGGTTAAGTTGTATCACGTAACATCATGATATACCTACCAAGTACGAGTGGGGGAAAAATGAGTATAGTGAAAATTTGTACTAAAACATCGCTAAACGCTAAAACATCGACAAAAAATTGTCAAAGTATGTCAAAAAGTGATATTCAATTGGTAAAAAAAGACCATACCTACTAAGTACTATTTTGAAACAACTAATATACACTACTTTTTCAGATAGGAGGTTCCATATAAGGTCAAAAACTACATACTCAGATCTTCACCAAACATTGCAGGGATACATTGGATGTCAAGACACGTGGAAAAAACGTACAAAACAAGAGATTGGAGACATCAAGATTTTCCACGAATTTTTTAAGAATTTTCAAATTTTCAGATGGGAGGTTCCAGATAAGGTCAAAAACGACATACTCAGATCTTCACCAAACTTTGCATGGATACATTGGATGTCAAGACAAGTGGAAAAAACGTACAAAACAAGAGATTGGAGACATCAAGATTTTCGACGAATTTTTTAAGAATTTTCAAATTTTCAGATGGGAGGTTCCAGATAAGGTCAAAAACGACATACTTAGATCTTCACCAAACTTTGCAGGGATACATTGGATGTCAAGACACGTGGAAAAAACGTACAAAACAAGAGATTGGAGACATCAAGATTTTGGACGAATTTTTGAGGAATTTTCAAATTTTCAGAAATGTGGTTCCAGATAAGGTCAAAAACTACATACTCAGATCTTCACCAAACTTTGCAGGGATACATTGGATGTCAAGACACGTGGAAAAACGTACAAAACAAGAGATTGGAGACATCAAGATTTTGGACGAATTTTTTAAGAATTTTCAAATTTTCAGATAGGATGTTCCAGATAAGGTCAAAAACGACATACTCAGATCTTCACCAAACTTTGCAGGGATACATAGTATGTCAAGACACGTGGAAAAAAAATACAAAACATAGGATTGGGGACATCAAGATTTTGGTCAAATTTTTTAAGAATTTTCAAATTTTCAGATAGGAGGTTCCATATAAGGTCAAAAACTACATACTCAGATCTTCACCAAACATTGCAGGGATACATTGGATGTCAAGACACGTGGAAAAAGCGTACAAAACAAGAGATTGGAGACATCAAGATTTTCGACGAATTTTTTAAGAATTTTCAAATTTTCAGATAGGATGTTCCAGATAAGGTCAAAATCGAAATACTCAGATCTTCACCAAACTTTGCAGGGATACATTGGATGTCAAGACACGTGGAAAAAACATACAAAACATAGGATTGGGGACATCAAGATTTTTGTCAAATTTTTTAAGAATTTTCAAATTTTCAGATAGGAGGTTCCATATAAGGTCAAAAACTACATACTCAGATCTTCACCAAACATTGCAGGGATACATTGGATGTCAAGACACGTGGAAAAAACGTACAAAACAAGAGATTGGAGACATCAAGATTTTCGACGAATTTTTTAAGAATTTTCAAATTTTCAGATGGGAGGTTCCAGATAAGGTCAAAAACGACATACTCAGATCTTCACCAAACTTTGCATGGAAACATTGGATGTCAAGACAAGTGGAAAAAACGTACAAAACAAGAGATTGGAGACATCAAGATATTGGACGAATTTTTTAAGAATTTTCAAATTTTCAGATGGGAGGTTCCAGATAAGGTCAAAAACTACATACTCAGATATTCACCAAACTATGCAGGGATACATTGAATGTCAAGACACGTGGAAAAAACGTACAAAACAAGAGATTGGAGACATCAAGATTTTGGACGAATTTTTTAGGAATTTTCAAATTTTCAGATACGAGGTTCCAGATAAGGTCAAAAACTACATACTCAGATCTTCACCAAACTTTGCAGGGATATATTGGATGTCAAGACACGTGGAAAAAACGTACAAAACAAGAGATTGGAGACATCAAGATTTTGGACGAATTTTTGAGGAATTTTCAAATTTTCAGAAATGAGGTTCCAGATAAGGTCAAAAACTACATACTCAGATCTTCACCAAACTTTGCAGAGATACATTGGATGTCAAGACACGTGGGAAAAACGTACAAAACAAGAGATTGGAGACATCAAGATTTTGGACGAATTTTTTAAGAATTTTCAAATTTTCAGATAGGAGGTTCCAGATAAGGTCAAAAACTACATACTCAGATCTTCACCAAACTTTACAGGGATACATTGGATGTCAAGACACGGGGAAAAGACGTACAAAACAAGAGATTGGGGTCATCAAGATTTCGGACGAATTTTTTAAGAATTTTCAAATTTTGAGAAAGGATGTTCCAGATAAGGTCAAAAACGACATACTCAGATCTTCACCAAAATTTGCAGGGATACATTGGATGTCAAGACACGTGGGAAAAACGTACAAAACAAGAGATTGGAGACATCAAGATTTTGGACGAATTTTTTAAGAATTTTCAAATTTTCAGATAGGAGGTTCCAGATAAGGTCAAAAACTACATACTCAGATCTTCACCAAACTTTGCAGGGATACATTGGATGTCAAGACACGTGGGAAAAACGTACAAAACAAGAGATTGGAGACATCAAGATTTTGGACGAATTTTTTAACAATTTTCAAATTTTCAGATAGGAGGTTCCAGATAAGGTCAAAAACTACATACTCAGATCTTCACCAAACTTTGCAGGGATACATTGGATGTCAAGACACGTGGAAAAAACGTAAAAAACAAGAGATTGGAGACATCAAGATTTTGGACGAATTTTTTAAGAATTTTCAAATTTTCAGAAAGGATGTTCCAGATAAGGTCAAAAACGACATACTCAGATCTTCACCAAACTCTGCAGGGATACATTGGATGTCAAGACACGTGGAAAAAACATACAAAACATAGAATTGGGGACATCAAGTTTTTGGTCAAATTTTTTAAGAATTTTCAAATTTTCAGATAGGAGGTTCCATATAAGGTCAAAAACTACATACTCAGATCTTCACCAAACTTTGCAGGGATACATTGGATGTCAAGACACGTGGAAAAAACGTACAAAACAAGAGATTGGAGACATCAAGATTTTGGACGAATTTTTTAAGAATTTTCAAATTTTCAGATGGGAGGTTCCAGGTAAGGTCAAAAACTACATACTCAGATCTTCACCAAACATTGCAGGGATACATTGGATGTCAAGACACGTGGAAAAAACGTACAAAACAAGAGATTGGAGACATGAAGATTTTGGACGAATTTTTTAAGAATTTTCAAATTTTCAGATAGGAGGTTCCAGATGAGGTCAAAAACTACATACTCAGATCTTCACCAAACTTTGCAGGAATACTTTGCATGTCAAGACACGTGGAAAAAACGTACAAAACAAGAGATCGGAGACATCAAGATTTTCGACGAATTTTTTAAGAATTTTCAATTTTTCAGATGGGAGGTTCCAGATAAGGTCAAAAACGACATACTCAGATCTTCACCAAACTTTGCATGGATACATTGGATGTCAAGACACGTGGAAAAAACATACAAAACTTAGGATTGGTGACATCAAGATTTTGGACGAATTTTTTAAGAATTTTCAAATTTTCAGAAAGGAGGTTCCATATAAGGTCAAAAACTACATACTCAGATCTTCACCAAACTTTGCAGGGATACATTGGATGTCAAGACACGTGGAAAAACGTACAAAACAAGAGATTGGAGACATCAAGATTTTGGACGAATTTTTTTGAGAATTTTCAAATTTTCAGAAAGGAGGTTCCATATAAGGTCAAAAACTACATACTCAGATCTTCACCAAACTTTGCAGGGATACATTGGATGTCAAGACACGTGAAAAAACGTACAAAACAAGACATTGGAGACATCAAGATTTTGGACGAATTTTTTAAGAATTTTCAAATTTTCAGAAAGGATGTTCCAGATAAGGTCAAAAACGACATACTCAGATCTTCACCAAACTTTGCAGGGATACATTGGAGGTCGAGACACGTGGAAAAAACGTACAAAACAAGAGATTGGAGACATCAAGATTTTGGACGAATTTTTGAAGAATTTTCAAATTTTCAGATAGGAGGTTCCAGATAAGGTCAAAAACTACATACTCAGATCTTCACCAAACATTGCAGGGATACATTGGATGTCAAGACACGTTAAAAAAACGTACAAAACAAGAGATTGGAGACATCAAGATTCTCGACGAATTTTTGAACAATTTTCAAATTTTCAGATAGGAGGTTCCAGATAAGGTCAAAAACTACATACTCAGATCTTCACCAAACTTTGCAGGGATACATTGAATGTCAAGACACGTGGAAAAAACGTACAAAACAAGAGATTGGAGACATCAAGATTTTGGACGAATTTTTTAAGAATTTTCAAATTTTCAGATAGGAGGTTCCATATAAGGTCAAAAACTACATACTCAGATCTTCACCAAACTTTGCAGGGATACATTGGATGTCAAGACACGTGGAAAAAACGTACAAAACAAGAGATTGGAGACATCAAGATTTTGGACGAATTTTTTAAGAATTTTCAAATTTTCAGAAAGGATGTTCCAGATAAGGTCAAAAACGACATACTCAGATCTTCACCAAACTTTGCAGGGATACATTGGATGTCAAGACACGTGGAAATAACATACAAAACATAGGATTGGGGACATCAAGATTTTGGTCGAATTTTTTAAGAATTTTCATATTTCCAGATAAGAGGTTCCATATAAGGTCAAAAACTACATACTCAGATCTTTACCAAACTTAACAGGGATTCATTGGATGTAAAGACACGTGGAAAAAACGTAAAAACAAGAGATTGGCGACATCAAGATTTTGGACGATATTTTTAAGAATTTTCAAATTTTCATAAAGGAGATTCCAGATAAGGTCAAAAACGACATACTCAGATCTTCACCAAACTTTGCATGGATACATTGAATGTCAAGACACGTGGAAAAAACGTACAAAACAAGAGATTGGAGACATCAAGATTTTGGACGAATTTTTTAAGAATTCTCAAATTTTCAGAAAGGAGGTTCCATATAAGGTCAAAAACTACATACTCAGATCTTCACCAAACTTTGCAGGGATACATTGGATGTCAAGACACGTGGAAAAAACGTACAAAAAAAGAGATTGGGGTCATCAAGATTTTGGACGAATTTTTTAAGAATTTTCAAATTTTCAGATGGGAGGTTCCATATAAGGTCAAAAACTACATACTCAGATCTTCACCAAACTTTGCATGGATACATTGGATGTCAAGACACGTGGAAAAAACATACAAGACCTAGGATTGGGGACATCAAGATTTTGGTCAAATTTTTTAAGAATTTTCAAATTTTCAGGTTCCATATAAGGTCAAAAACTACATACTCAGATCTTCACCAAACTTTGCAGGGATACATTGGATGTCAAGACACGTGGAAAAAACGTACAAAACAAGAGATTGGAGACATCAAGATTTTGGACGAATTTTTTAAGAATTTTCAAATTTTCAGAAAGGAGGTTCCATATAAGGTCAAAAACTACATACTCAGATCTTCACCAAACTTTGCATGGATACATTGGATGTCAAGACACGTGGAAAAAACATACAAAACATAGGATTGGAGACATCAAGATTTTGGTCGAATTTTTTAAGAATTTTCAAATTTTCAGATAGGAGGTTCCAGATAAGGTCAAAAACTACATACTCAGATCTTCACCAAACCTTGCAGGGATACATTGGATGTCAAGACACGTGGAAAAAACGTACAAAACAAGAGATTGGGGTCATCAAGATTTTGGACGGTTTTTTTAGGAATTTTCAAATTTTCAGATGGGAGGTTCCAGGTAAGGTCAAAAACTACATACTCAGATCTTCACCAAACATTGCAGGGATACATTGGATGTCAAGACACGTGGAAAAAACGTACAAAACAAGAGATTGGAGACATGAAGATTTTGGACGAATTTTTTAAGAATTTTCAAATTTTCAGATAGGAGGTTCCAGATGAGGTCAAAAACTACATACTCAGATCTTCACCAAACTTTGCAGGAATACTTTGCATGTCAAGACACGTGGAAAAAACGTACAAAACAAGAGATCGGAGACATCAAGGTTTTCGACGAATTTTTTAAGAATTTTCAATTTTTCAGATGGGAGGTTCCAGATAAGGTCAAAAACGACATACTCAGATCTTCACCAAACATTGCAGGGATACATTGGATGTCAAGACACGTGGAAAAAACATACAAAACTTAGGATTGGAGACATCAAGATTTTGGACGAATTTTTTAAGAATTTTCAAATTTTCAGAAAGGAGGTTCCATATAAGGTCAAAAACTACATACTCAGATCTTCACCAAACTTTGCAGGGATACATTGGATGTCAAGACACGTGGAAAAAACGTACAAAACAAGAGATTGGAGACATCAAGATTTTGGACGAATTTTTTTGAGAATTTTCAAATTTTCAGAAAGGAGGTTCCATATAAGGTCAAAAACTACATACTCAGATCTTCACCAAACTTTGCAGGGATACATTGGATGTCAAGACACGTGAAAAAACGTACAAAACAAGACATTGGAGACATCAAGATTTTGGACGAATTTTTTAAGAATTTTCAAATTTTCAGAAAGGATGTTCCAGATAAGGTCAAAAACGACATACTCAGATCTTCACCAAACTTTGCAGGGATACATTGGAGGTCGAGACACGTGGAAAAAACGTACAAAACAAGAGATTGGAGACATCAAGATTTTGGACGAATTTTTGAAGAATTTTCAAATTTTCAGATAGGAGGTTCCAGATAAGGTCAAAAACTACATACTCAGATCTTCACCAAACATTGCAGGGATACATTGGATGTCAAGACACGTTAAAAAAACGTACAAAACAAGAGATTGGAGACATCAAGATTCTCGACGAATTTTTGAACAATTTTCAAATTTTCAGATAGGAGGTTCCAGATAAGGTCAAAAACTACATACTCAGATCTTCACCAAACTTTGCAGGGATACATTGAATGTCAAGACACGTGGAAAAAACGTACAAAACAAGAGATTGGAGACATCAAGATTTTGGACGAATTTTTTAAGAATTTTCAAATTTTCAGATAGGAGGTTCCATATAAGGTCAAAAACTACATACTCAGATCTTCACCAAACTTTGCAGGGATACATTGGATGTCAAGACACGTGGAAAAAACGTACAAAACAAGAGATTGGAGACATCAAGATTTTGGACGAATTTTTTAAGAATTTTCAAATTTTCAGAAAGGATGTTCCAGATAAGGTCAAAAACGACATACTCAGATCTTCACCAAACTTTGCAGGGATACATTGGATGTCAAGACACGTGGAAATAACATACAAAACATAGGATTGGGGACATCAAGATTTTGGTCGAATTTTTTAAGAATTTTCATATTTCCAGATAAGAGGTTCCATATAAGGTCAAAAACTACATACTCAGATCTTCACCAAACTTAACAGGGATTCATTGGATGTAAAGACACGTGGAAAAAACGTAAAAACAAGAGATTGGCGACATCAAGATTTTGGACGATATTTTTAAGAATTTTCAAATTTTCATAAAGGAGGTTCCAGATAAGGTCAAAAACGACATACTCAGATCTTCACCAAACGTTGCAGGGATACTTTGCATGTCAAGACACGTGGAAAAAACGTACAAAACAAGAGATTGGAGACATCAAGATTTTCGACGAATTTTTTAAGAATTTTCAAATTTTCAGATGGGAGGTTCCAGATAAGGTCAAAAACGACATACTCAGATCTTCACCAAACTTTGCATGGATACATTGAATGTCAAGACACGTGGAAAAAACGTACAAAACAAGAGATTGGAGACATCAAGATTTTGGACGAATTTTTTAAGAATTCTCAAATTTTCAGAAAGGAGGTTCCATATAAGGTCAAAAACTACATACTCAGATCTTCACCAAACTTTGCAGGGATACATTGGATGTCAAGACACGTGGAAAAAACGTACAAAAAAAGAGATTGGGGTCATCAAGATTTTGGACGAATTTTTTAAGAATTTTCAAATTTTCAGATGGGAGGTTCCATATAAGGTCAAAAACTACATACTCAGATCTTCACCAAACTTTGCATGGATACATTGGATGTCAAGACACGTGGAAAAAACATACAAGACCTAGGATTGGGGACATCAAGATTTTGGTCAAATTTTTTAAGAATTTTCAAATTTTCAGGATCCATATAAGGTCAAAAACTACATACTCAGATCTTCACCAAACTTTGCAGGGATACATTGGATGTCAAGACACGTGGAAAAAACGTACAAAACAAGAGATTGGAGACATCAAGATTTTGGACGAATTTTTTAAGAATTTTCAAATTTTCAGAAAGGAGGTTCCATATAAGGTCAAAAACTACATACTCAGATCTTCACCAAACTTTGCAGGGATACATTGGATGTCAAGACACGTGGAAAAAACGTACAAAACAAGAGATTGGAGACATCAAGATTTTGGACGAATTTTTTAAGAATTTTCAAATTTTCAGAAAGGAGGTTCCATATAAGGTCAAAAACTACATACTCAGATCTTCACCAAACTTTGCAGGGATACATTGAATGTCAAGACACGTGGAAAAAACGTACAAGACAAGAGATTGGGGTCATCAAGATTTTGGACGGATTTTTTAGGAATTTTCAAATTTTCAGATGGGAGGTTCCAGATAAGGTCAAAAACTACATACTCAGATCTTCACCAAACTTTGCAGGGATACATTGGATGTCAAGACACGTGGAAAAAACGTACAAAACAAGAGATTGGAGACATCAAGATTTTGGACGAATTTTTTAAGAATTTTCAAATTTTCAGAAAGGAGGTTCCATATAAGGTCAAAAACTACATACTCAGATCTTCACCAAACTTTGCATGGATACATTATGTGTCAAGACACGTGGAAAAAACGTACAAAACAAGAGATTGGAGACATCAAGATTTTGGTCGAATTTTTTAAGAATTTTCAAATTTTCAGATGGGAGGTTCCAGATAAGGTCAAAAACTACATACTCAGATCTTCACCAAACTTTGCAGGGATACATTGGATGTCAAGACACGTGGAAAAAACGTACAAAACAAGAGATAGGAGACATCAAGATTTTGGACGAATTTTTTAACAATTTTCAAATCTTCAGAAAGGATGTTCCAGATAAGGTCAAAAACGACATACTCAGATCTTCACCTAACTTTGCAGGGATACATTGGATATCAAGACACGTGGAAAAAACGTACAAAACAAGAGATTGGAGACATCAAGATTTTGGACGAATTTTTTAAGAATTTTCAAATTTTCAGATAGGAGGTTCGAGATAAGGTCAAAAACTACATGCTTAGATCTTCACCAAACTTTGCAGGGATACATTGGATGTCAAGACACGTGGAAAAAAAGTACAAAACAAGAGATTGGGGTCATCAAGATTTTGGACGGATTTTTTAGGAATTTTCAAATTTTCAGATGGGAGGTTCCAGATAAGGTCAAAAACTACATACTCAGATCTTCACCAAACATTGCAGGGATACATAGGATGTCAAGACACGTGGAAAAAACGTACAAAACAAGAGATTGGAGACATCAATATTTTGGACGAATTTTTTAAGAATTTTCAAATTTTCAGATAGGAGGTTCCAGATGAGGTCAAAAACTACATACTCAGATCTTCACCAAACTTTGCAGGAATACTTTGCATGTCAAGACACGTGGAAAAAACGTACAAAACAAGAGATCGGAGACATCAAGATTTTCGACGAATTTTTTAAGAATTTTCAAATTTTCAGATGGGAGGTTCCAGATAAGGTCAAAAACGACATACTCAGATCTTCACCAAACTTTGCATGGATACATTGGATGTCAAGACACGTGGAAAAAACATACAAAACATAGGATTGGGGACATCAAGATTTTGGACGAATTTTTTAAGAATTTTCAAATTTTCAGATAGGAGGTTCCATATAATTTCAAAAACTACATACTCAGATCTTCACCAAACTTTGCAGGGATACATTGGATGTCAAGACACGTGGAAAAAACGTACAAAACAAGAGATTGGAGACATCAAGATTTTGGACGAATTTTTTGAGAATTTTCAAATTTTCAGAAAGGAGGTTCCATATAAGGTCAAAAACTACATACTCAGATCTTCACCAAACTTTGCAGGGATACATTGGATGTCAAGACACGTGAAAAAAACGTACAAAACAAGAGATTGGAGACATCAAGATTTTTGACGAATTTTTTAAGAATTTTCAAA
Organism: Lepisma saccharinum; assembly: GCF_977018435.1. Taxonomy (NCBI): domain Eukaryota; kingdom Metazoa; phylum Arthropoda; class Insecta; order Zygentoma; family Lepismatidae; genus Lepisma; species Lepisma saccharinum. The sequence goes on along the minus strand of NW_028142947.1, from coordinate 424,193 downwards.
TTTTCAGAAAGGATGTTCCAGATAAGGTCAAAAACGACATACTCAGATCTTCACCAAACTTTGCAGGGATACATTGGAGGTCGAGACACGTGGAAAAAACGTACAAAACAAGAGATTGGAGACATCAAGATATTGGACGAATTTTTGAAGAATTTTCAAATTTTCAGATAGGAGGTTCCAGATAAGGTCAAAAACTACATACTCAGATCTTCACCAAACATTGCAGGGATACATTGGATGTCAAGACACGTGGAAAAAACGTACAAAACAAGAGATTGGAGACATCAAGATTCTCGACGAATTTTTGAAGAATTTTCAAATTTTCAGATAGGAGGTTCCAGATAAGGTCAAAAACTACATACTCAGATCTTCACCAAACTTTGCAGGGATACATTGAATGTCAAGACACGTGGAAAAAACGTACAAAACAAGAGATTGGAGACATCAAGATTTTGGACGAATTTTTTAAGAATTTTCAAATTTTCAGAAAGGAGGTTCCATATAAGGTCAAAAACTACATACTCAGATCTTCACCAAACTTTGCAGGGATACATTGAATGTCAAGACACGTGGAAAAAACGTACAAAACAAGAGATTGGGGTCATCAAGATTTTGGACGGATTTTTTAGGAATTTTCAAATTTTCAGATGGGAGGTTCCAGATAAGGTCAAAAACTACATACTCAGATCTTCACCAAACTTTGCAGGGATACATTGGATGTCAAGACACGTGGAAAAAACGTACAAAACAAGAGATTGGAGACATCAAGATTTTGGACGAATTTTTTAAGAATTTTCAAATTTTCAGATAGGAGGTTCCATATAAGGTCAAAAACTACATACTCAGATCTTCACCAAACTTTGCATGGATACATTATGTGTCAAGACACGTGGAAAAAACGTACAAAACAAGAGATTGGAGACATCAAGATTTTGGTCGAATTTTTTAAGAATTTTCAAATTTTCAGATGGGAGGTTCCAGATAAGGTCAAAAACTACATACTCAGATCTTCACCAAACTTTGCAGAGATACATTGGATGTCAAGACACGTGAAAAAAACGTACAAAACAAGAGATTGGAGACATCAAGATTTTTGACGAATTTTTTAAGAATTTTCAAATTTTCAGAAAGGATGTTCCAGATAAGGTCAAAAACGATATACTCAGATCTTCACCAAACTTTGCAGGGATACATTGGAGGTCGAGACACGTGGAAAAAACGTACAAAACAAGAGATTGGAGACATCAAGATATTGGACGAATTTTTGAAGAATTTTCAAATTTTCAGATAGGAGGTTCCAGATAAGGTCAAAAATTACATACTCAGATCTTCACCAGACATTGCAGGGATACATTGGATGTCAAGACACGTGGAAAAAACGTACAAAACAAGAGATTGGAGACATCAAGATTCTCGACGAATTTTTGAAGAATTTTCAAATTTTCAGATAGGAGGTTCCAGATAAGGTCAAAAACTACATACTCAGATCTTCACCAAACTTTGCAGGGATACATTGAATGTCAAGACACGTGGAAAAAACGTACAAAACAAGAGATTGGAGACATCAAGATTTTGGACGAATTTTTTAAGAATTTTCAAATTTTCAGATAGGAGGTTCCAGATAAGGTCAAAAACTACATACTCAGATCTTCACCAAACTTTGCAGGGATACATTGGATGTCAAGACACGTGGAAAAAACGTACAAAACAAGAGATTGGAGACATCAAGATTTTCGACGAATTTTTTAAGAATTTTCAAATTTTCAGATGGGAGGTTCCAGATAAGGTCAAAAACTACATACTCAGATCTTCACGAACTTTGCAGGGATACATTGGATGTCAAGACACGTGGAAAAAACGTACAAAAAAAAGAGATTGGGGTCATCAAGATTTTGGACGAATTTTTTAAGAATTTTCAAATTTTCAGATGGGAGGTTCCATATAAGGTCAAAAACTACATACTCAGATCTTCACCAAACTTTGCATGGATACATTGGATGTCAAGACACGTGGAAAAAACATACAAAACATAGGATTGGGGACATCAAGATTTTGGTCGAATTTTTTAAGAATTTTCAAATTTTCAGATAGGAGGTTCCATATAAGGTCAAAAACTACATACTCAGATCTTCACCAAACTTTGCATGGATACATTATGTGTCAAGACACGTGGAAAAAACGTACAAAACAAGAGATTGGAGACATCAAGATTTTGGTCGAATTTTTTAAGAATTTTCAAATTTTCAGATAGGAGGTTCCAGATAAGGTCAAAAACTACATACTCAGATCTTCACCAAACTTTGCAGGGATACATTGTATGTCAAGACAAGTGGAAAAAACGTACAAAACAAGAGATAGGAGACATCAAGATTTTGGACGATATTTTTAAGAATTTTCAAATTTTCATAAAGGAGGTTCGAGATAAGGCCAAAAACTACATACTCAGATCTTCACCAAACTTTGCAGGGATACATTGGATGTCAAGACACGTGGAAAAAACATACAAGACCTAGGATTGGGGACATCAAGATTTTGGTCAAATTTTTTAAGAATTTTCAAATTTTCAGGTTCCATATAAGGTCAAAAACTACATACTCAGATCTTCACCAAACTTTGCAGGGATACATTGGATGTCAAGACACGTGGAAAAAACGTACAAAACAAGAGATTGGAGACATCAAGATTTTGGACGAATTTTTTAAGAATTTTCAAATTTTCAGAAAGGAGGTTCCATATAAGGTCAAAAACTACATACTCAGATCTTCACCAAACTTTGCAGGGATACATTGAATGTCAAGACACGTGGAAAAAAGGTACAAAACAAGAGATTGGAGACATCAAGATTTTGGACGAATTTTTTAAGAATTTTCAAATTTTCAGATAGGAGGTTCCATAAAAGGTCAAAAACTACATACTCAGATCTTCACCAAACTTTGCATGGATACATTATGTGTCAAGACACGTGGAAAAAACGTACAAAACAAGAGATTGGAGACATCAAGATTTTGGTCGAATTTTTTAAGAATTTTCAAATTTTCAGATGGGAGGTTCCAGATAAGGTCAAAAACTACATACTCAGATCTTCACCAAACTTTGCAGGGATACATTGGATGTCAAGACACGTGGAAAAAACGTACAAAACAAGAGATAGGAGACATCAAGATTTTGGACGAATTTTTTAACAATTTTCAAATTTTCAGAAAGGATGCTCCAGATAAGGTCAAAAACGACATACTCAGATCTTCACCAAACTTTGCAGGGATACATTGGATATCAAGACACGTGGAAAAAACGTACAAAACAAGAGATTGGAGACATCAAGATTTTGGACGAATTTTTTAAGAATTTTCAAATTTTCAGATAGGAGGTTCCAGATAAGGTCAAAAACTACATACTCAGATCTTCACCAAACTTTGCAGGGATACATTGGATGTCAAGACACGTGGAAAAAACGTACAAAACAAGAGATTGGGGTCATCAAGATTTTTGACGGATTTTTTAGGAATTTTCAAATTTTCAGATGGGAGGTTCCAGATAAGGTCAAAAACTACATACTCAGATCTTCACCAAACATTGCAGGGATACATTGGATGTCAAGACACGTGGAAAAAACGTACAAAACAAGAGATTGGAGACATCAATATTTTGGACGAATTTTTAAAGAATTTTCAAATTTTCAGATAGGAGGTTCCAGATGAGGTCAAAAACTACATACTCAGATCTTCACCAAACTTTGCAGGAATACTTTGCATGTCAAGACACGTGGAAAAAACGTACAAAACAAGAGATCGGAGACATCAAGATTTTCGACGAATTTTTTAAGAATTTTCAAATTTTCAGATGGGAGGTTCCAGATAAGGTCAAAAACGACATACTCAGATCTTCACCAAACTTTGCAGGGATACATTGGATGTCAAGACACGTGGAAAAAACGTACAAAACAAGAGATTGGGGTCATCAAGATTTTGGACGGATTTTTTAAGAATTTTCAAATGTTCAGATGGGAGGTTCCAGACAAGGTCAAAAACGACATACTCAGATCTTCACCAAACTTTGCATGGATACATTGGATGTCAAGACACGTGGAAAAAACGTAAAAAACAAGAAATTGGAGACATCAAGATTTTGGACGAATTTTTTGAGAATTTTCAAATTTTCAGAAAGGAGGTTCCGTATAAGGTCAAAAACTACATACTCAGATCTTCACCAAACTTTGCAGGGATACATTGGATGTCAAGACACGTGGAAAAAACGTACAAAACAAGAGATTGGGGTCATCAAGATTTTGGACGAATTTTTTAAGAATTTTCAAATTTTCAGAAAGGAGGTTCCATATAAGGTCAAAAACTACATACTCAGATCTTCACCAAACTTTGCAGGGATACATTGGATGTCAAGACACGTGGAAAAAACGTACAAAACAAGAGATTGGAGACATCAAGATTTTCGACAATTTTTTTAAGAATTTTCAAATTTTCAGATTTGAGGTTCCAGATAAGGTCAAAAACGACATACTCAGATCTTCACCAAACTTTGCTTGGATACATTGGATGTCAAGACACGTGGAAAAAACGTACAAAACAAGAAATTGGAGACATCAAGATTTTGGACGAATTTTTTAAGAATTTTCAAATTTTCAGATAGGAGGTTCCGTATAAGGTCAAAAACTACATACTCAGATCTTCACCAAACTTTGCAGGGATACATTGGATGTCAAGACACGTGGAAAAAACGTACAAAACAAGAGATTGGGGACATCAAGATTTTGGACGAATTTTTTAAGAATTTTCAAATTTTCAGATGGGAGGTTCCATATAGGGTCAAAAACTACATACTCAGATCTTCACCAAACTTTGCAGGGATACATTGAATGTCAAGACACGTGGAAAAAACGTACAAAACAAGAGATTGGGGTCATCAAGATTTTGCACGGATTTTTTAGGAATTTTCGAATTTTCAGATGGGAGGTTCCAGATAAGGTCAAAAACTACATACTCAGATCTTCACCAAACTTTGCAGGGATACATTGGATGTCAAGACACGCGGAAAAAACGTACAAAACAAGAGATTGGAGACCAAGATTTTGGACGAATTTTTTAAGAATTCTCAAATTTTCAGATAGGAGGTTCCATATAAGGTCAAAAACTACATACTCAGATCTTCACCAAACTTTGCATGGATACATTATGTGTCAAGACACGTGGAAAAAACGTACAAAACAAGAGATTGGAGACATCAAGATTTTCGACGAATTTTTAAAGAATTTTCAAATTTTCAGAAAGGATGTTCCAGATAAGGTCAAAAACTACATACTCAGATCTTCACCAAACTTTGCAGGGATACATTGGATGTCAAGACACGTGGAAAAAACGTACAAAACAAGAGATTGGAGACATGAAGATTTTGGACGAATTTTTTAAGAATTTTCAAATTTTCAGATAGGAGGTTCCAGATGAGGTCAAAAACTACATACTCAGATCTTCACCAAACTTTGCAGGAATACTTTGCATGTCAAGACACGTGGAAAAAACGTACAAAACAAGAGATCGGAGACATCAAGATTTTCGACGAATTTTTTAAGAATTTTCAAATTTTCAGATGGGAGGTTCCAGATAAGGTCAAAAACGACATACTCAGATCTTCACCAAACTTTGCATGGATACATTGGATGTCAAGACACGTGGAAAAAACATACAAAACTTAGGATTGGTGACATCAAGATTTTGGACGAATTTTTTAAGAATTTTCAAATTTTCAGAAAGGAGGTTCCATATAAGGTCAAAAACTACATACTCAGATCTTCACCAAACTTTGCTGGGATACATTGGATGTCAAGACACGTGGAAAAAACGTACAAAACAAGAGATTGGAGACATCAAGATTTTGGACGAATTTTTTTGAGAATTTTCAAATTTTCAGAAAGGAGGTTCCATATAAGGTCAAAAACTACATACTCAGATCTTCACCAAACTTTGCAGGGATACATTGGATGTCAAGACACGTGAAAAAACGTACAAAACAAGACATTGGAGACATCAAGATTTTGGACGAATTTTTTAAGAATTTTCAAATTTTCAGAAAGGATGTTCCAGATAAGGTCAAAAACGACATACTCAGATCTTCACCAAACTTTGCAGGGATACATTGGAGGTCGAGACACGTGGAAAAAACGTACAAAACAAGAGATTGGAGACATCAAGATTTTGGACGAATTTTTGAAGAATTTTCAAATTTTCAGATAGGAGGTTCCAGATAAGGTCAAAAACTACATACTCAGATCTTCACCAAACATTGCAGGGATACATTGGATGTCAAGACACGTTAAAAAAACGTACAAAACAAGAGATTGGAGACATCAAGATTCTCGACGAATTTTTGAACAATTTTCAAATTTTCAGATAGGAGGTTCCAGATAAGGTCAAAAACTACATACTCAGATCTTCACCAAACTTTGCAGGGATACATTGAATGTCAAGACACGTGGAAAAAACGTACAAAACAAGAGATAGGAGACATCAAGATTTTGGACGAATTTTTTAAGAATTTTCAAATTTTCAGATAGGAGGTTCCATATAAGGTCAAAAACTACATACTCAGATCTTCACCAAACTTTGCAGGGATACATTGGATGTCAAGACACGTGGAAAAAACGTACAAAACAAGAGATTGGAGACATCAAGATTTTGGACGAATTTTTTAAGAATTTTCAAATTTTCAGAAAGGATGTTCCAGATAAGGTCAAAAACGACATACTCAGATCTTCACCAAACTTTGCAGGGATACATTGGATGTCAAGACACGTGGAAATAACATACAAAACATAGGATTGGGGACATCAAGATTTTGGTAGAATTTTTTAAGAATTTTCATATTTCCAGATAAGAGGTTCCATATAAGGTCAAAAACTACATACTCAGATCTTTACCAAACTTAACAGGGATTCATTGGATGTAAAGACACGTGGAAAAAACGTAAAAACAAGAGATTGGCGACATCAAGATTTTGGACGATATTTTTAAGAATTTTCAAATTTTCAGAAGGGAGGTTCCAGATAAGGTCAAAAACGACATACTCAGATCTTCACCAAACTTTGCATGGATACATTGAATGTCAAGACACGTGGAAAAAACGTACAAAACAAGAGATTGGAGACATCAAGATTTTGGACGAATTTTTTAAGAATTCTCAAATTTTCAGAAAGGAGGTTCCATATAAGGTCAAAAACTACATACTCAAATCTTCACCAAACTTTGCAGGGATACATTGGATGTCAAGACACGTGGAAAAAACGTACAAAAAAAGAGATTGGGGTCATCAAGATTTTGGACGAATTTTTTAAGAATTTTCAAATTTTCAGATGGGAGGTTCCATATAAGGTCAAAAACTACATACTCAGATCTTCACCAAACTTTGCATGGATACATTGGATGTCAAGACACGTGGAAAAAACATACAAAACATAGGATTGGGGACATCAAGATTTTGGTCGAATTTTTTAAGAATTTTCAAATTTTCAGGTAGGAGGTTCCATATAAGGTCAAAAACTACATACTCAGATCTTCACCAAACTTTGCAGGGATACATTGGATGTCAAGACACGTGGAAAAAACATACAAGACCTAGGATTGGGGACATCAAGATTTTGGTCAAATTTTTTAAGAATTTTCAAATTTTCAGGTTCCATATAAGGTCAAAAACTACATACTCAGATCTTCACCAAACTTTGCAGGGATACATTGGATGTCAAGACACGTGGAAAAAACGTACAAAACAAGAGATTGGAGACATCAAGATTTTGGACGAATTTTTTAAGAATTTTCAAATTTTCAGAAAGGAGGTTCCATATAAGGTCAAAAAATACATACTCAGATCTTCACCAAACTTTGCAGGGATACATTGGATGTCAAGACACGTGGAAAAAACGTACAAAACAAGAGATTGGAGACATCAAGATTTTGGACGAATTTTTTAAGAATTTTCAAATTTTCAGAAAGGAGGTTCCATATAAGGTCAAAAACTACATACTCAGATCTTCACCAAACTTTGCAGGGATACATTGAATGTCAAGACACGTGGAAAAAACGTACAAAACAAGAGATTGGGGTCATCAAGATTTTGGACGGATTTTTTAGGAATTTTCAAATTTTCAGATGGGAGGTTCCAGATAAGGTCAAAAACTACATACTCAGATCTTCACCAAACTTTGCAGGGATACATTGGATGTCAAGACACGTGGAAAAAACGTACAAAACAAGAGATTGGAGACATCAAGATTTTGGACGAATTTTTTAAGAATTTTCAAATTTTCAGAAAGGAGGTTCCATATAAGGTCAAAAACTACATACTCAGATCTTCACCAAACTTTGCATGGATACATTATGTGTCAAGACACGTGGAAAAAACGTACAAAACAAGAGATTGGAGACATCAAGATTTTGGTCGAATTTTTTAAGAATTTTCAAATTTTCAGATGGGAGGTTCCAGATAAGGTCAAAAACTACATACTCAGATCTTCACCAAACTTTGCAGGGATACATTGGATGTCAAGACACGTGGAAAAAACGTACAAAACAAGAGATAGGAGACATCAAGATTTTGGACGAATTTTTTAACAATTTTCAAATTTTCAGAAAGGATGTTCCAGATAAGGTCAAAAACGACATACTCAGATCTTCACCTAACTTTGCAGGGATACATTGGATATCAAGACACGTGGAAAAAACGTACAAAACAAGAGATTGGAGACATCAAGATTTTGGACGAATTTTTTAAGAATTTTCAAATTTTCAGATAGGAGGTTCGAGATAAGGTCAAAAACTACATACTCAGATCTTCACCAAACTTTGCAGGGATACATTGGATGTCAAGACACGTGGAAAAAACGTACAAAACAAGAGATTGGGGTCATCAAGATTTTGGACGGATTTTTTAGGAATTTTCAAATTTTCAGATGGGAGGTTCCAGATAAGGTCAAAAACTACATACTCAGATCTTCACCAAACATTGCAGGGATACATTGGATGTCAAGACACGTGGAAAAAACGTACAAAACAAGAGATTGGAGACATCAATATTTTGGACGAATTTTTTAAGAATTTTCAAATTTTCAGATAGGAGGTTCCAGATGAGGTCAAAAACTACATACTCAGATCTTCACCAAACTTTGCAGGAATACTTTGCATGTCAAGACACGTGGAAAAAACGTACAAAACAAGAGATCGGAGACATCAAGATTTTCGACGAATTTTTTAAGAATTTTCAAATTTTCAGATGGGAGGTTCCAGATAAGGTCAAAAACGACATACTCAGATCTTCACCAAACTTTGCATGGATACATTGGATGTCAAGACACGTGGAAAAATCATACAAAACATAGGATTGGGGACATCAAGATTTTGGACGAATTTTTTAAGAATTTTCAAATTTTCAGATAGGAGGTTCAAAATAATTTAAAAAACTACATACTCAGATCTTCACCAAACTTTGCAGGGATACTTTGGATGTCAAGACACGTGTAAAAACGTACAAAACAAGAGATTGGAGACATCAAGATTTTGGACGAATTTTTTGAGAATTTTCAAATTTTCAGAAAGGAGGTTCCATATAAGGTCAAAAACTACATACTCAGATCTTCACCAAACTTTGCAGGGATACATTGGATGTCAAGACACGTGAAAAAAACGTACAAAACAAGAGATTGGAGACATCAAGATTTTTGACGAATTATTTAAGAATTTTCAAATTTTCAGAAAGGATGTTCCAGATAAGGTCAAAAACGACATACTCAGGTCTTCTCCAAACTTTGCAGGGATACATTGGAGGTCGAGACACGTGGAAAAAACGTACAAAACAAGAGATTGGAGACATCAAGATATTGGACGAATTTTTGAAGAATTTTCAAATTTTCAGATAGGAGGTTCCAGATAAGGTCAAAAACTACATACTCAGATCTTCACCAAACATTGCAGGGATACATTGGATGTCAAGACACGTGGAAAAAACGTACAAAACAAGAGATTGGAGACATCAAGATTCTCGACGAATTTTTAAAGAATTTTCAAATTTTCAGATAGGAGGTTCCAGATAAGGTCAAAAACTACATACTCAGATCTTCACCAAACTTTGCAGGGATACATTGAATGTCAAGACACGTGGAAAAAACGTACAAAACAAGAGATTGGAGACATCAAGATTTTGGACGAATTTTTTAAGAATTTTCAAATTTTCAGAAAGGAGGTTCCATATAAGGTCAAAAACTACATACTCAGATCTTCACCAAACTTTGCAGGGATACATTGAATGTCAAGACACGTGGAAAAAACGTACAAAACAAGAAATTGGAGTCATCAAGATTTTGGACGGATTTTTTAGGAATTTTCAAATTTTCAGATGGGAGGTTCCAGATAAGGTCAAAAACTACATACTCAGATCTTCACCAAACTTTGCAGGGATACATTGGATGTCAAGACACGTGGAAAAAACGTACAAAACAAGAGATTGGAGACATCAAGATTTTGGACGAATTTTTTAAGAATTTTCAAATTTTCAGATAGGAGGTTCCATATAAGGTCAAAAACTACATACTCAGATCTTCACCAAACTTTGCATGGATACATTATGTGTCAAGACACGTGGAAAAAACGTACAAAACAAGAGATTGGAGACATCAAGATTTTGGTCGAATTTTTTAAGAATTTTCAAATTTTCAGATGGGAGGTTCCAGATAAGGTCAAAAACTACATACTCAGATCTTCACCAAACTTTGCAGAGATACATTGGATGTCAAGACACGTGGAAAAAACGTACAAAACAAGAGATAGGAGACATCAAGATTTTGGACGAATTTTTTAACAATTTTCAAATTTTCAGAAAGGATGTTCCAGATAAGGTCAAAAACGACATACTCAGATCTTCACCAAACTTTGCAGGGATACATTGGATATCAAGACACGTGGAAAAAACGTACAAAACAAGAGATTGGAGACATCAAGATTTTGGACGAATTTTTTAAGAATTTTCAAATTTTCAGATAGGAGGTTCGAGATAAGGTCAAAAACTACATACTTAGATCTTCACCAAACTTTGCAGGGATACATTGGATGTCAAGACACGTGGAAAAAACGTACAAAACAAGAGATTGGGGTCATCAAGATTTTGGACGGATTTTTTAGGAATTTTCAAATTTTCAGATGGGAGGTTCCAGATAAGGTCAAAAACTACATACTCAGATCTTCACCAAACATTGCAGGGATACATTGGATGTCAAGACACGTGGAAAAAACGTACAAAACAAGAGATTGGAGACATCAATATTTTGGACGAATTTTTTAAGAATTTTCAAATTTTCAGATAGGAGGTTCCAGATGAGGTCAAAAACTACATACTCAGATCTTCACCAAACTTTGCAGGAATACTTTGCATGTCAAGACACGTGGAAAAAACGTACAAAACAAGAGATCGGAGACATCAAGATTTTCGACGAATTTTTTAAGAATTTTCAAATTTTCAGATGGGAGGTTCCAGATAAGGTCAAAAACGACATACTCAGATCTTCACCAAACTTTGCATGGATACATTGGATGTCAAGACACGTGGAAAAAACATACAAAACATATGATTGGGGACATCAAGATTTTGGACGAATTTTTTAAGAATTTTCAAATTTTCAGATAGGAGGTTCCATATAATTTCAAAAACTACATACTCAGATCTTCACCAAACTTTGCAGGGATACATTGGATGTCAAGACACGTGGAAAAAACGTACAAAACAAGAGATTGGAGACATCAAGATTTTGGACGAATTTTTTGAGAATTTTCAAATTTTCAGAAAGGAGGTTCCATATAAGGTCAAAAACTACATACTCAGATCTTCACCAAACTTTGCAGGGATACATTGGATGTCAAGACACGTGAAAAAAACGTACAAAACAAGAGATTGGAGACATCAAGATTTTTGACGAATTTTTTAAGAATTTTCAAATTTTCAGAAAGGATGTTCCAGATAAGGTCAAAAACGATATACTCAGATCTTCACCAAACTTTGCAGGGATACATTGGAGGTCGAGACACGTGGAAAAAACGTACAAAACAAGAGATTGGAGACATCAAGATATTGGACGAATTTTTGAAGAATTTTCAAATTTTCAGATAGGAGGTTCCAGATAAGGTCAAAAATTACATACTCAGATCTTCACCAAACATTGCAGGGATACATTGGATGTCAAGACACGTGGAAAAAACGTACAAAACAAGAGATTGGAGACATCAAGATTCTCGACGAATTTTTGAAGAATTTTCAAATTTTCAGATAGGAGGTTCCAGATAAGGTCAAAAACTACATACTCAGATCTTCACCAAACTTTGCAGGGATACATTGAATGTCAAGACACGTGGAAAAAACGTACAAAACAAGAGATTGGAGACATCAAGATTTTGGACGAATTTTTTAAGAATTTTCAAATTTTCAGATAGGAGGTTCCAGATAAGGTCAAAAACTACATACTCAGATCTTCACCAAACTTTGCAGGGATACATTGGATGTCAAGACACGTGGAAAAAACGTACAAAACAAGAGATTGGAGACATCAAGATTTTGGACGAATTTTTTAAGAATTTTCAAATTTTCAGAAAGGATGTTCCAGATAAGGTCAAAAACGACATACTCAGATCTTCACCAAACTTTGCAGGGATACATTGGATGTCAAGACACGTGGAAAAAACATACAAAACATAGGATTGGGGACATCAAGATTTTGGTCGAATTTTTTAAGAATTTTCAAATTTCCAGATAAGAGGTTCCATATAAGGTCAAAAACTACATACTCAGATCTTTACCAAACTTAACAGGGATACATTGGATGTCAAGACACGTGGAAAAAACGTAAAAACAAGAGATTGGCGACATCAAGATTTTGGACGATATTTTTAAGAATTTTCAAATTTTCATAAAGGAGGTTCCAGATAAGGTCAAAAACGACATACTCAGATCTTCACCAAACGTTGCAGGGATACTTTGCATGTCAAGACACGTGGAAAAAACGTACAAAACAAGAGATTGGAGACATCAAGATTTTCGACGAATTTTTTAAGAATTTTCAAATTTTCAGATGGGAGGTTCCAGATAAGGTCAAAAACTACATACTCAGATCTTCACCAACTTTGCAGGGATACATTGGATGTCAAGACACGTGGAAAAAACGTACAAAAAAAAGAGATTGGGGTCATCAAGATTTTGGACGAATTTTTTAAGAATTTTCAAATTTTCAGATGGGAGGTTCCATATAAGGTCAAAAACTACATACTCAGATCTTCACCAAACTTTGCATGGATACATTGGATGTCAAGACACGTGGAAAAAACATACAAAACATAGGATTGGGGACATCAAGATTTTGGTCGAATTTTTTAAGAATTTTCAAATTTTCAGATAGGAGGTTCCATATAAGGTCAAAAACTACATACTCAGATCTTCACCAAACTTTGCATGGATACATTATGTGTCAAGACACGTGGAAAAAACGTACAAAACAAGAGATTGGAGACATCAAGATTTTGGTCGAATTTTTTAAGAATTTTCAAATTTTCAGATAGGAGGTTCCAGATAAGGTCAAAAACTACATACTCAGATCTTCACCAAACTTTGCAGGGATACATTGTATGTCAAGACAAGTGGAAAAAACGTACAAAACAAGAGATAGGAGACATCAAGATTTTGGACGATATTTTTAAGAATTTTCAAATTTTCATAAAGGAGGTTCGAGATAAGGTCAAAAACTACATACTCAGATCTTCACCAAACTTTGCAGGGATACATTGGATGTCAAGACACGTGGAAAAAACATACAAGACCTAGGATTGGGGACATCAAGATTTTGGTCAAATTTTTTAAGAATTTTCAAATTTTCAGGTTCCATATAAGGTCAAAAACTACATACTCAGATCTTCACCAAACTTTGCAGGGATACATTGGATGTCAAGACACGTGGAAAAAACGTACAAAACAAGAGATTGGAGACATCAAGATTTTGGACGAATTTTTTAAGAATTTTCAAATTTTCAGAAAGGAGGTTCCATATAAGGTCAAAAACTACATACTCAGATCTTCACCAAACTTTGCAGGGATACATTGAATGTCAAGACACGTGGAAAAAAGGTACAAAACAAGAGATTGGAGACATCAAGATTTTGGACGAATTTTTTAAGAATTTTCAAATTTTCAGATAGGAGGTTCCATAAAAGGTCAAAAACTACATACTCAGATCTTCACCAAACTTTGCATGGATACATTATGTGTCAAGACACGTGGAAAAAACGTACAAAACAAGAGATTGGAGACATCAAGATTTTGGTCGAATTTTTTAAGAATTTTCAAATTTTCAGATGGGAGGTTCCAGATAAGGTCAAAAACTACATACTCAGATCTTCACCAAACTTTGCAGGGATACATTGGATGTCAAGACACGTGGAAAAAACGTACAAAACAAGAGATAGGAGACATCAAGATTTTGGACGAATTTTTTAACAATTTTCAAATTTTCAGAAAGGATGCTCCAGATAAGGTCAAAAACGACATACTCAGATCTTCACCAAACTTTGCAGGGATACATTGGATATCAAGACACGTGGAAAAAACGTACAAAACAAGAGATTGGAGACATCAAGATTTTGGACGAATTTTTTAAGAATTTTCAAATTTTCAGATAGGAGGTTCCAGATAAGGTCAAAAACTACATACTCAGATCTTCACCAAACTTTGCAGGGATACATTGGATGTCAAGACACGTGGAAAAAACGTACAAAACAAGAGATTGGGGTCATCAAGATTTTTGACGGATTTTTTAGGAATTTTCAAATTTTCAGATGGGAGGTTCCAGATAAGGTCAAAAACTACATACTCAGATCTTCACCAAACATTGCAGGGATACATTGGATGTCAAGACACGTGGAAAAAACGTACAAAACAAGAGATCGGAGACATCAAGATTTTCGACGAATTTTTTAAGAATTTTCAAATTTTCAGATGGGAGGTTCCAGATAAGGTCAAAAACGACATACTCAGATCTTCACCAAACTTTGCAGGGATACATTGGATGTCAAGACACGTGGAAAAAACGTACAAAACAAGAGATTGGGGTCATCAAGATTTTGGACGGATTTTTTAAGAATTTTCAAATGTTCAGATGGGAGGTTCCAGACAAGGTCAAAAACGACATACTCAGATCTTCACCAAACTTTGCATGGATACATTGGATGTCAAGACACGTGGAAAAAACGTACAAAACAAGAAATTGGAGACATCAAGATTTTGGACGAATTTTTTGAGAATTTTCAAATTTTCAGAAAGGAGGTTCCGTATAAGGTCAAAAACTACATACTCAGATCTTCACCAAACTTTGCAGGGATACATTGGATGTCAAGACACGTGGAAAAAACGTACAAAACAAGAGATTGGTTTCATCAAGATTTTGGACGAATTTTTTAAGAATTTTCAAATTTTCAGAAAGGAGGTTCCATATAAGGTCAAAAACTACATACTCAGATCTTCACCAAACTTTGCAGGGATACATTGGATGTCAAGACACGTGGAAAAAACGTACAAAACAAGAGATTGGAGACATCAAGATTTTCGACAATTTTTTTAAGAATTTTCAAATTTTCAGATGGGAGGTTCCAGATAAGGTCAAAAACGACATACTCAGATCTTCACCAAACTTTGCATGGATACATTGGATGTCAAGACACGTGGAAAAAACGTACAAAACAAGAAATTGGAGACATCAAGATTTTGGACGAATTTTTTAAGAATTTTCAAATTTTCAGAAAGGAGGTTCCGTATAAGGTCAAAAACGACATACTCAGATCTTCACCAAACTTTTCAGGGATACATTGGATGTCAAGACACGTGGAAAAAACGTACAAAACAAGAGATTGGGGACATCAAGATTTTGGACGAATTTTTTAAGAATTTTCAAATTTTCAGATGGGAGGTTCCATATAGGGTCAAAAACTACATACTCAGATCTTCACCAAACTTTGCAGGGATACATTGAATGTCAAGAAACGTGGAAAAAACGTACAAAACAAGAGATTGGGGTCATCAAGATTTTGCACGGATTTTTTAGGAATTTTCGAATTTTCAGATGGGAGGTTCCAGATAAGGTCAAAAACTACATACTCAGATCTTCACCAAACTTTGCAGGGATACATTGGATGTCAAGACACGCGGAAAAAACGTACAAAACAAGAGATTGGAGACCAAGATTTTGGACGAATTTTTTAAGAATTCTCAAATTTTCAGATAGGAGGTTCCATATAAGGTCAAAAACTACATACTCAGATCTTCACCAAGCTTTGCATGGATACATTATGTGTCAAGACACGTGGAAAAAACGTACAAAACAAGAGATTGGAGACATCAAGATTTTGGTCGAATTTTTTAAGAATTTTCAAATTTTCAGATGGGAGGTTCCAGATAAGGTGAAAAACTACATACTCAGATCTTCACCAAACTTTGCAGGGATACATTGGATGTCAAGACACGTGGAAAAAACGTACAAAACAAGAGATAGGAGACATCAAGATTTTGGACGAATTTTTTAACAATTTTCAAATTTTCAGAAAGGATGTTCCAGATAAGGTCAAAAACGACATACTCAGATCTTCACCAAACTTTGCAGGGATACATTGGATATCAAGACACGTGGAAAAAACGTACAAAACAAGAGATTGGAGACATCAAGGTTTTGGACGAATTTTTTAAGAATTTTCAAATTTTCAGATAGGAGGTTCCAGATAAGGTCAAAAACTACATACTCAGATCTTCACCAAACTTTGCAGGGATACATTGGATGTCAAGACACGTGGAAAAACCGTACAAAACAAGAGATTGGAAACATCAAGATTTTGGACGATTTTTTAAAGAATTTTCAAATTTTCAGAAATGCGGTTCCAGATAAGGTCAAAAACTACATACTCAGATCTTCACCAAACTTTGCAGGGATACATTGGATGTCAAGACACGTGGAAAAAACGTACAAAACAATAGATTGGGGTCAACAAGATTTTGGACGGATTTTTTAGGAATTTTCAAATTTTCAGATGGGAGGTTCCAGATAAGGTCAAAAACTACATACTCAGATCTTCACCAAACTCTGCAGGGATACATTGTATGTCAAGACACGTGGAAAAAACATACAAAACATAGGATTGGGGACATCAAGATTTTGTTAAATTTTTTTAAGAATTTTCAAATTTTCAGATAGGAGGTTCCATATAAGGTCAAAAACTACATACTCAGATCTTCACTAAACTATGCAGGGATACATTGGATGTCAAGACACGTGGAAAGAACGTACAAAACAAGAGATTGGAGACATCAAGATTTTGGACGATTTTTTTAAGAATTTTCAAATTTTCAGATAGGAGGTTCCATATAAGGTCAAAAACTACATACTCAGATCTTCACCAAACATTGCAGGGATACATTGGATGTCAAGACACGTGGAAAAAACGTACAAAACAAGAGATTGGAGACATCAAGATTTTGGACGAATTTTTTAAGAATTTTCAAATTTTCAGATAGGAGGTTCCAGATAAGGTCAAAAACTACATACTCAGATCTTCACCAAACGTTGCAGGGATACTTTGCATGTCAAGACACGTGGAAAAAACGTACAAAACAAGAGATTGGAGACATCAATATTTTCGACGAATTTTTTAAGAATTTTCAAATTTTCAGATGGGAGGTTCCAGATAAGGTCAAAAACTACATACTCAGATCTTCACCAAACTCTGCAGGGATACATTGGATGTCAAGACACGTGGAAAAAACATACAAAACATAGGATTGGGGACATCAAGATTTTGGTCAAATTTTTTAAGAATTTTCAAATTTTCAGATAGGAGATTCCATATAAGGTCAAAAACTACATACTCAGATCTTCACCAAACTTTGCATGGATACATTATGTGTCAAGACACGTGGAAAAAACGTACAAAACAAGAGATTGGAGACATCAAGATTTTGGTCGAATTTTTTAAGAATTTTCAAATTTTCAGATGGGAGGTTCCAGATAAGGTCAAAAACTACATACTCAGATCTTCACCAAACTTTGCAGGGATACATTGGATGTCAAGACACGTGGAAAAAACGTACAAAACAAGAGATAGGAGACATCAAGATTTTGGACGAATTTTTTAACAATTTTCAAATTTTCAGAAAGGATGTTCCAGATAAGGTCAAAAACGACATACTCAGATCTTCACCAAACTTTGCAGAGATACATTGGATATCAAGACACGTGGAAAAAACGTACAAAACAAGAGATTGGAGACATCAAGATTTTGGACGAATTTTTTAAGAATTTTCAAATTTTCAGATAGGAGGTTCCAGATAAGGTCAAAAACTACATACTCAGATCTTCACCAAACTTTGCAGGGATACATTGGATGTCAAGACACGTGGAAAAAACGTACAAAACAAGAGATTGGGGTCATCAAGATTTTGGACGGATTTTTTAGGAATTTTCAAATTTTCAGATGGGAGGTTCCAGATAAGGTCAAAAACTACATACTCAGATCTTCACCAAACATTGCAGGGATACATTGGATGTCAAGACACGTGGAAAAAACGTACAAAACAAGAGATTGGAGACATCAAGATTTTGGACGAATTTTTTAAGAATTTTCAAATTTTCAGATAGGAGGTTCCAGATGAGGTCAAAAACTACATACTCAGATCTTCACCAAACTTTGCAGGAATACTTTGCATGTCAAGACACGTGGAAAAAACGTACAAAACAAGAGATCGGAGACATCAAGATTTTCGACGAATTTTTTAAGAATTTTCAAATTTTCAGATGGGAGGTTCCAGACAAGGTCAAAAACGACATACTCAGATCTTCACCAAACTTTGTATGGATACATTGGATGTCAAGACACGTGGAAAAAACGTACAAAACAAGAAATTGGAGACATCAAGATTTTGGACGAATTTTTTAAGAATTTTCAAATTTTCAGAAAGGAGGTTCCGTATAAGGTCAAAAACTACATACTCAGATCTTCACCAAACTTTGCAGGGATACATTGGATGTCAAGACACGTGGAAAAAACGTACAAAACAATAGATTGGGGTCAACAAGATTTTGGACGGATTTTTTAGGAATTTTCAAATTTTCAGATGGGAGGTTCCAGATAAGGTCAAAAACTACATACTCAGATCTTCACCAAACTCTGCAGGGATACATTGTATGTCAAGACACGTGGAAAAAACATACAAAACATAGGATTGGGGACATCAAGATTTTGTTAAATTTTTTTAAGAATTTTCAAATTTTCAGATAGGAGGTTCCATATAAGGTCAAAAACTACATACTCAGATCTTCACTAAACTATGCAGGGATACATTGGATGTCAAGACACGTGGAAAGAACGTACAAAACAAGAGATTGGAGACATCAAGATTTTGGACGATTTTTTTAAGAATTTTCAAATTTTCAGATAGGAGGTTCCATATAAGGTCAAAAACTACATACTCAGATCTTCACCAAACATTGCAGGGATACATTGGATGTCAAGACACGTGGAAAAAACGTACAAAACAAGAGATTGGAGACATCAAGATTTTGGACGAATTTTTTAAGAATTTTCAAATTTTCAGATAGGAGGTTCCAGATAAGGTCAAAAACTACATACTCAGATCTTCACCAAACGTTGCAGGGATACTTTGCATGTCAAGACACGTGGAAAAAACGTACAAAACAAGAGATTGGAGACATCAATATTTTCGACGAATTTTTTAAGAATTTTCAAATTTTCAGATGGGAGGTTCCAGATAAGGTCAAAAACTACATACTCAGATCTTCACCAAACTCTGCAGGGATACATTGGATGTCAAGACACGTGGAAAAAACATACAAAACATAGGATTGGGGACATCAAGATTTTGGTCAAATTTTTTAAGAATTTTCAAATTTTCAGATAGGAGATTCCATATAAGGTCAAAAACTACATACTCAGATCTTCACCAAACTTTGCATGGATACATTATGTGTCAAGACACGTGGAAAAAACGTACAAAACAAGAGATTGGAGACATCAAGATTTTGGTCGAATTTTTTAAGAATTTTCAAATTTTCAGATGGGAGGTTCCAGATAAGGTCAAAAACTACATACTCAGATCTTCACCAAACTTTGCAGGGATACATTGGATGTCAAGACACGTGGAAAAAACGTACAAAACAAGAGATAGGAGACATCAAGATTTTGGACGAATTTTTTAACAATTTTCAAATTTTCAGAAAGGATGTTCCAGATAAGGTCAAAACGACATACTCAGATCTTCACCAAACTTTGCAGAGATACATTGGATATCAAGACACGTGGAAAAAACGTACAAAACAAGAGATTGGAGACATCAAGATTTTGGACGAATTTTTTAAGAATTTTCAAATTTTCAGATAGGAGGTTCCAGATAAGGTCAAAAACTACATACTCAGATCTTCACCAAACTTTGCAGGGATACATTGGATGTCAAGACACGTGGAAAAAACGTACAAAACAAGAGATTGGGGTCATCAAGATTTTGGACGGATTTTTTAGGAATTTTCAAATTTTCAGATGGGAGGTTCCAGATAAGGTCAAAAACTACATACTCAGATCTTCACCAAACATTGCAGGGATACATTGGATGTCAAGACACGTGGAAAAAACGTACAAAACAAGAGATTGGAGACATCAAGATTTTGGACGAATTTTTTAAGAATTTTCAAATTTTCAGATAGGAGGTTCCAGATAAGGTCAAAAACTACATACTCAGATCTTCACCAAACGTTGCAGGGATACTTTGCATGTCAAGACACGTGGAAAAAACGTACAAAACAAGAGATTGGAGACATCAATATTTTCGACGAATTTTTTAAGAATTTTCAAATTTTCAGATGGGAGGTTCCAGATAAGGTCAAAAACTACATACTCAGATCTTCACCAAACTCTGCAGGGATACATTGGATGTCAAGACACGTGGAAAAAACATACAAAACATAGGATTGGGGACATCAAGATTTTGGTCAAATTTTTTAAGAATTTTCAAATTTTCAGATAGGAGATTCCATATAAGGTCAAAAACTACATACTCAGATCTTCACCAAACTTTGCATGGATACATTATGTGTCAAGACACGTGGAAAAAACGTACAAAACAAGAGATTGGAGACATCAAGATTTTGGTCGAATTTTTTAAGAATTTTCAAATTTTCAGATGGGAGGTTCCAGATAAGGTCAAAAACTACATACTCAGATCTTCACCAAACTTTGCAGGGATACATTGGATGTCAAGACACGTGGAAAAAACGTACAAAACAAGAGATAGGAGACATCAAGATTTTGGACGAATTTTTTAACAATTTTCAAATTTTCAGAAAGGATGTTCCAGATAAGGTCAAAAACGACATACTCAGATCTTCACCAAACTTTGCAGAGATACATTGGATATCAAGACACGTGGAAAAAACGTACAAAACAAGAGATTGGAGACATCAAGATTTTGGACGAATTTTTTAAGAATTTTCAAATTTTCAGATAGGAGGTTCCAGATAAGGTCAAAAACTACATACTCAGATCTTCACCAAACTTTGCAGGGATACATTGGATGTCAAGACACGTGGAAAAAACGTACAAAACAAGAGATTGGGGTCATCAAGATTTTGGACGGATTTTTTAGGAATTTTCAAATTTTCAGATGGGAGGTTCCAGATAAGGTCAAAAACTACATACTCAGATCTTCACCAAACATTGCAGGGATACATTGGATGTCAAGACACGTGGAAAAAACGTACAAAACAAGAGATTGGAGACATCAAGATTTTGGACGAATTTTTTAAGAATTTTCAAATTTTCAGATAGGAGGTTCCAGATGAGGTCAAAAACTACATACTCAGATCTTCACCAAACTTTGCAGGAATACTTTGCATGTCAAGACACGTGGAAAAAACGTACAAAACAAGAGATCGGAGACATCAAGATTTTCGACGAATTTTTTAACAATTTTCAAATTTTCAGATGGGAGGTTCCAGACAAGGTCAAAAACGACATACTCAGATCTTCACCAAACTTTGTATGGATACATTGGATGTCAAGACACGTGGAAAAAACGTACAAAACAAGAAATTGGAGACATCAAGATTTTGGACGAATTTTTTAAGAATTTTCAAATTTTCAGAAAGGAGGTTCCGTATAAGGTCAAAAACTACATACTCAGATCTTCACCAAACTTTGCAGGGATACATTGGATGTCAAGACACGTGGAAAAAACGTACAAAACAAGAGATTGGGGTCATCAAGATTTTGGACGAATTTTTTAAGAATTTTCAAATTTTCAGAAAGGAGGTTCCATATAAGGTCAAAAACTACATACTCAGATCTTCACCAAACTTTGCAGGGATACATTGGATGTCAAGACACGTGGAAAAAACGTACAAAACAAGAGATTGGAGACATCAAGATTTTCGAAAAATTTTTTAAGAATTTTCAAATTTTCAGATGGGAGGTTCCAGATAAGGTCAAAAACGACATACTCAGATCTTCACCAAACTTTGCATGGATACATTATGTGTCAAGACACGTGGAAAAAACGTACAAAACAAGAGATTGGAGACATCAAGATTTTGGTCGAATTTTTTAAGGATTTTCAAATTTTCAGATGGGAGGTTCCAGATAAGGTCAAAAACTACATACTCAGATCTTCACCAAACTTTGCAGGGATACATTGGATGTCAAGACACGTGGAAAAAACGTACAAAACAAGAGATAGGAGACATCAAGATTTTGGACGAATTTTTTAAGAATTTTCAAATTTTCAGAAAGGATGTTCCAGATAAGGTCAAAAACGACATACTCAGATCTTCACCAAACTTTGCAGGGATACATTGGATATCAAGACACGTGGAAAAAACGTACAAAACAAAAGATTGGAGACATCAAGATTTTGGACGAATTTTTTAAGAATTTTCAAATTTTCAGATAGGAGGTTCCAGATAAGGTCGAAAACTACATACTCAGATCTTCACCAAACTTTGCAGGGATACATTGGATGTCAAGACACGTGGAAAAACCGTACAAAACAAGAGATTGGAGACATCAAGATTTTCGACGATTTTTTAAAGAATTTTCAAATTTTCAGAAATGCGGTTCCAGATAAGGTCAAAAACTACATACTCAGATCTTCACCAAACTTTGCAGGGATACATTGGATGTCAAGACACGTGGAAAAAACGTACAAAACAAGAGATTGGGGTCAACAAGATTTTGGACGGATTTTTTAGGAATTTTCAAATTTTCAGATGGGAGGTTCCAGATAAGGTCAAAAACTACATACTCAGATCTTCACCAAACTCTGCAGGGATACATTGTATGTCAAGACACGTGGAAAAAACATACAAAACATAGGATTGGGGACATCAAGATTTTGTTAAATTTTTTTAAGAATTTTCAAATTTTCAGATAGGAGGTTCCATCTAAGGTCAAAAACTACATACTCAGATCTTCACCAAACATTGCAGGGATACATTGGATGTCAAGACACGTGGAAAGAACGTACAAAACAAGAGATTGGAGACATCAAGATTTTGGACGAATTTTTTAAGAATTTTCAAATTTTCAGATAGGAGGTTCCAGATAAGGTCAAAAACTACATACTCAGATCTTCACCAAACGTTGCAGGGATACTTTGCATGTCAAGACACGTGGAAAAAACGTACAAAACAAGAGATTGGAGACATCAAGATTTTCGACGAATTTTTTAAGAATTTTCAAATTTTCAGATGGGAAGTTCCAGATAAGGTCAAAAACTACATACTCAGATCTTCACCAAACTCTGCAGGGATACATTGGATGTCAAGACACGTGGAAAAAACATACAAAACATAGGATTGGGGACATCAAGATTTTGGTCAAATTTTTTAAGAATTTTCAAATTTTCAGATAGGAGATTCCATATAAGGTCAAAAACTACATACTCAGATCTTCACCAAACTTTGCATGGATACATTATGTGTCAAGACACGTGGAAAAAACGTACAAAACAAGAGATTGGAGACATCAAGATTTTGGTCGAATTTTTTAAGAATTTTCAAATTTTCAGATGGGAGGTTCCAGATAAGGTCAAAAACTACATACTCAGATCTTCACCAAACTTTGCAGGGATACATTGGATGTCAAGACACGTGGAAAAAACGTACAAAACAAGAGATAGGAGACATCAAGATTTTGGACGAATTTTTTAACAATTTTCAAATTTTCAGAAAGGATGTTCCAGATAAGGTCAAAAACGACATACTCAGATCTTCACCAAACTTTGCAGGGATACATTGGATATCAAGACACGTGGAAAAAACGTACAAAACAAGAGATTGGAGACATCAAGATTTTGGACGAATTTTTTAAGAATTTTCAAATTTTCAGATAGGAGGTTCCAGATAAGGTCAAAAACTACATACTCAGATCTTCACCAAACTTTGCAGGGATACATTGGATGTCAAGACACGTGGAAAAAACGTACAAAACAAGAGATTGGGGTCATCAAGATTTTGGACGGATTTTTTAGGAATTTTCAAATTTTCAGATGGGAGGTTCCAGATAAGGTCAAAAACTACATACTCAGATCTTCACCAAACATTGCAGGGATACATTGGATGTCAAGACACGTGGAAAAAACGTACAAAACAAGAGATTGGAGACATCAAGATTTTGGACGAATTTTTTAAGAATTTTCAAATTTTCAGATAGGAGGTTCCGTATAAGGTCAAAAACTACATACTCAGATCTTCACCAAACTTTGCAGGGATACATTGGATGTCAAGACACGTGGAAAAAACGTACAAAACAAGAGATTGGGGTCATCAAGATTTTGGACGAATTTTTTAAGAATTTTCAAATTTTCAGAAAGGAGGTTCCATATAAGGTCAAAAACTACATACTCAGATCTTCACCAAACTTTGCAGGGATACATTGGATGTCAAGACACGTGGAAAAAACGTACAAAACAAGAGATTGGAGACATCAAGATTTTCGACAAATTTTTTAAGAATTTTCAAATTTTCAGATGGGAGGTTCCAGATAAGGTCAAAAACGACATACTCAGATCTTCACCAAACTTTGCATGGATACATTATGTGTCAAGACACGTGGAAAAAACGTACAAAACAAGAGATTGGAGACATCAAGATTTTGGTCGAATTTTTTAAGAATTTTCAAATTTTCAGATGGGAGGTTCCAGATAAGGTGAAAAACTACATACTCAGATCTTCACCAAACTTTGCAGGGATACATTGGATGTCAAGACACGTGGAAAAAACGTACAAAACAAGAGATAGGAGACATCAAGATTTTGGACGAATTTTTTAAGAATTTTCAAATTTTCAGAAAGGATGTTCCAGATAAGGTCAAAAACGACATACTCAGATCTTCACCAAACTTTCCAGGGATACATTGGATATCAAGACACGTGGAAAAAACGTACAAAACAAAAGATTGGAGACATCAAGATTTTGGACGAATTTTTTAAGAATTTTCAAATTTTCAGATAGGAGGTTCCAGATAATGTCGAAAACTACATACTCAGATCTTCACCAAACTTTGCAGGGATACATTGGATGTCAAGACACGTGGAAAAACCGTACAAAACAAGAGATTGGAGACATCAAGATTTTGGACGATTTTTTAAAGAATTTTCAAATTTTCAGATGGGAGGTTCCATATAAGGTCAAAAACTACATACTCAGATCTTCACCAAACTTTGCAGGGATACATTGGATGTCAAGACACGTGGAAAAAACGTACAAAACAAGAGATTGGGGTCAACAAGATTTTGGACGGATTTTTTAGGAATTTTCAAATTTTCAGATGGGAGGTTCCAGATAAGGTCAAAAACTACATACTCAGATCTTCACCAAACTCTGCAGGGATACATTGTATGTCAAGACACGTGGAAAAAACATACAAAACATAGGATTGGGGACATCAAGATTTTGTTAAATTTTTTTAAGAATTTTCAAATTTTCAGATAGGAGGTTCCAAATAAGGTCAAAAACTACATACTCAGATCTTCACCAAACATTGCAGGGATACATTGGATGTCAAGACACGTGGAAAGAACGTACAAAACAAGAGATTGGAGACATCAAGATTTTGGACGAATTTTTTAAGAATTTTCAAATTTTCAGATAGGAGGTTCCAGATAAGGTCAAAAACTACATACTCAGATCTTCACCAAACTTTGCAGGGATACTTTGCATGTCAAGACACGTGGAAAAAACGTACAAAACAAGAGATTGGAGACATCAAGATTTTGGACGAATTTTTTAAGAATTTTCAAATTTTCAGATAGGAGGTTCCAGATAAGGTCAAAAACTACATACTCAGATCTTCACCAAACATTGCAGGGATACATTGGATGTCAAGACACGTGGAAAAAACGTACAAAACAAGAGATTGGAGACATCAAGATTCTCGACGAATTTTTGAAGAATTTTCAAATTTTCAGATAGGAGGTTCCAGATAAGGTCAAAAACTACATACTCAGATCTTCACCAAACTTTGCAGGGATACATTGAATGTCAAGACACGTGGAAAAAACGTACAAAACAAGAGATTGGAGACATCAAGATTTTGGACGAATTTTTTAAGAATTTTCAAATTTTCAGAAAGGAGGTTCCATATAAGGTCAAAAACTACATACTCAGATCTTCACCAAACTTTGCAGGGATACATTGAATGTCAAGACACGTGGAAAAAACGTACAAAACAAGAGATTGGGGTCATCAAGATTTTGGACGGATTTTTTAGGAATTTTCAAATTTTCAGATGGGAGGTTCCAGATAAGGTCAAAAACTACATACTCAGATCTTCACCAAACTTTGCAGGGATACATTGGATGTCAAGACACGTGGAAAAAACGTACAAAACAAGAGATTGGAGACATCAAGATTTTGGACGAATTTTTTAAGAATTTTCAAATTTTCAGATAGGAGGTTCCATATAAGGTCAAAAACTACATACTCAGATCTTCACCAAACTTTGCATGGATACATTATGTGTCAAGACACGTGGAAAAAACGTACAAAACAAGAGATTGGAGACATCAAGATTTTGGTCGAATTTTTTAAGAATTTTCAAATTTTCAGATGGGAGGTTCCAGATAAGGTCAAAAACTACATACTCAGATCTTCACCAAACTTTGCAGGGATACATTGGATGTCAAGACACGTGGAAAAAACGTACAAAACAAGAGATAGGAGACATCAAGATTTTGGACGAATTTTTTAACAATTTTCAAATTTTCAGAAAGGATGTTCCAGATAAGGTCAAAAACGACATACTCAGATCTTCACCAAACTTTGCAGGGATACATTGGATATCAAGACACGTGGAAAAAACGTACAAAACAAGAGATTGGAGACATCAAGATTTTGGACGAATTTTTTAAGAATTTTCAAATTTTCAGATAGGAGGTTCGAGATAAGGTCAAAAACTACATACTTAGATCTTCACCAAACTTTTCAGGGATACATTGGATGTCAAGACACGTGGAAAAAACGTACAAAACAAGAGATTGGGGTCATCAAGATTTTGGACGGATTTTTTAGGAATTTTCAAATTTTCAGATGGGAGGTTCCAGATAAGGTCAAAAACTACATACTCAGATCTTCACCAAACATTGCAGGGATGCATTGGATGTCAAGACACGTGGAAAAAACGTACAAAACAAGAGATTGGAGACATCAATATTTTGGACGAATTTTTTAAGAATTTTCAAATTTTCAGATAGGAGGTTCCAGATGAGGTCAAAAACTACATACTCAGATCTTCACCAAACTTTGCAGGAATACTTTGCATGTCAAGACACGTGGAAAAAACGTACAAAACAAGAGATCGGAGACATCAAGATTTTCGACGAATTTTTTAAGAATTTTCAAATTTTCAGATGGGAGGTTCCAGATAAGGTCAAAAACGACATACTCAGATCTTCACCAAACTTTGCATGGATACATTGGATGTCAAGACACGTGGAAAAAACATACAAAACATAGGATTGGGGACATCAAGATTT
Source organism: Lepisma saccharinum (assembly GCF_977018435.1). Taxonomy (NCBI): domain Eukaryota; kingdom Metazoa; phylum Arthropoda; class Insecta; order Zygentoma; family Lepismatidae; genus Lepisma; species Lepisma saccharinum. The sequence continues at coordinate 396,089 of NW_028142947.1, read as the reverse complement.
TGGACGAATTTTTTAAGAATTTTCAAATTTTCAGATAGGAGGTTCCATATAATTTCAAAAACTACATACTCAGATCTTCACCAAACTTTGCAGGGATACATTGGATGTCAAGACACGTGGAAAAAACGTACAAAACAAGAGATTGGAGACATCAAGATTCTCGACGAATTTTTGAAGAATTTTCAAATTTTCAGATAGGAGGTTCCAGATAAGGTCAAAAACTACATACTCAGATCTTCACCAAACTTTGCAGGGATACATTGAATGTCAAGACACGTGGAAAAAACGTACAAAACAAGAGATTGGAGACATCAAGATTTTGGACGAATTTTTTAAGAATTTTCAAATTTTCAGATAGGAGGTTCCAGATAAGGTCAAAAACTACATACTCAGATCTTCACCAAACTTTGCAGGGATACATTGGATGTCGAGACACGTGGAAAAAACGTACAAAACAAGAGATTGGAGACATCAAGATTTTGGACGAATTTTTTAAGAATTTTCAAATTTTCAGAAAGGATGTTCCAGATAAGGTGAAAAACGACATACTCAGATCTTCACCAAACTTTGCAGGGATACATTGGATGTCAAGACACGTGGAAAAAACATACAAAACATAGGATTGGGGACATCAAGATTTTGGTCGAATTTTTTAAGAATTTTCAAATTTCCAGATAAGAGGTTCCATATAAGGTCAAAAACTACATACTCAGATCTTTACCAAACTTAACAGGGATACATTGGATGTCAAGACACGTGGAAAAAACGTAAAAACAAGAGATTGGCGACATCAAGATTTTGGACGATATATTTAAGAATTTTCAAATTTTCATAAAGGAGGTTCCAGATAAGGTCAAAAACGACATACTCAGATCTTCACCAAACGTTGCAGGGATACTTTGCATGTCAAGACACGTGGAAAAAACGTACAAAACAAGAGATTGGAGACATCAAGATTTTCGACGAATTTTTTAAGAATTTTCAAATTTTCAGATGGGAGGTTCCAGATAAGGTCAAAAACTACATACTCAGATCTTCACCAACTTTGCAGGGATACATTGGATGTCAAGACACGTGTAAAAAACGTACAAAAAAAAGAGATTGGGGTCATCAAGATTTTGGACGAATTTTTTAAGAATTTTCAAATTTTCAGATGGGAGGTTCCATATAAGGTCAAAAACTACATACTCAGATCTTCACCAAACTTTGCATGGATACATTGGATGTCAAGACACGTGGAAAAAACATACAAAACATAGGATATGGGGACATCAAGATTTTGGTCGAATTTTTTAAGAATTTTCAAATTTTCAGATAGGAGGTTCCATATAAGGTCAAAAACTACATACTCAGATCTTCACCAAACTTTGCATGGATACATTATGTGTCAAGACACGTGGAAAAAACGTACAAAACAAGAGATTGGAGACATCAAGATTTTGGTCGAATTTTTTAAGAATTTTCAAATTTTCAGATAGGAGGTTCCAGATAAGGTCAAAAACTACATACTCAGATCTTCACCAAACTTTGCAGGGATACATTGGATGTCAAGACACGTGGAAAAAACGTACAAAACAAGAGATAGGAGACATCAAGATTTTGGACGATATTTTTAAGAATTTTCAAATTTTCATAAAGGAGGTTCGAGATAAGGTCAAAAACTACATACTCAGATCTTCACCAAACTTTGCAGGGATACATTGGATGTCAAGACACGTGGAAAAAACATACAAGACCTAGGATTTTGGACATCAAGATTTTGGTCAAATTTTTTAAGAATTTTCAAATTTTCAGGTTCCATATAAGGTCAAAAACTACATACTCAGATCTTCACCAAACTTTGCAGGGATACATTGGATGTCAAGACACGTGGAAAAAACGTACAAAACAAGAGATTGGAGACATCAAGATTTTGGACGTATTTTTTAAGAATTTTCAAATTTTCAGAAAGGAGGTTCCATATAAGGTCAAAAACTACATACTCAGATCTTCACCAAACTTTGCAGGGATACATTGAATGTCAAGACACGTGGAAAAAAGGTACAAAACAAGAGATTGGAGACATCAAGATTTTGGACGAATTTTTTAAGAATTTTCAAATTTTCAGATAGGAGGTTCCATAAAAGGTCAAAAACTACATACTCAGATCTTCACCAAACTTTGCATGGATACATTATGTGTCAAGACACGTGGAAAAAACGTACAAAACAAGAGATTGGAGACATCAAGATTTTGGTCGAATTTTTTAAGAATTTTCAAATTTTCAGATGGGAGGTTCCAGATAAGGTCAAAAACTACATACTCAGATCTTCACCAAACTTTGCAGGGATACATTGGATGTCAAGACACGTGGATAAAACGTACAAAACAAGAGATAGGAGACATCAAGATTTTGGACGAATTTTTTAACAATTTTCAAATTTTCAGAAAGGATGCTCCAGATAAGGTCAAAAACGACATACTCAGATCTTCACCAAACTTTGCAGGGATACATTGGATATCAAGACACGTGGAAAAAACGTACAAAACAAGAGATTGGAGACATCAAGATTTTGGACGAATTTTTTAAGAATTTTCAAATTTTCAGATAGGAGGTTCCAGATAAGGTCAAAAACTACATACTCAGATCTTCACCAAACTTTGCAGGGATACATTGGATGTCAAGACACGTGGAAAAAACGTACAAAACAAGAGATTGGGGTCATCAAGATTTTTGACGGATTTTTTAGGTATTTTCAAATTTTCAGATGGGAGGTTTCAGATAAGGTCAAAAACTACATACTCAGATCTTCACCAAACATTGCAGGGATACATTGGATGTCAAGACACGTGGAAAAAACGTACAAAACAAGAGATTGGAGACATCAATATTTTGGACGAATTTTTAAAGAATTTTCAAATTTTCAGATAGGAGGTTCCAGATAAGGTCAAAAACTACATACTCAGATCTTCACCAAACTTTGCAGGAATACTTTGCATGTCAAGACACGTGGAAAAAACGTACAAAACAAGAGATCGGAGGCATCAAGATTTTCGACGAATTTTTTAAGAATTTTCAAATTTTCAGATGGGAGGTTCCAGATAATGTCAAAAACGACATACTCAGATCTTCACCAAACTTTGCAGGGATACATTGGATGTCAAGACACGTGGAAAAAACGTACAAAACAAGAGATTGGGGTCATCAAGATTTTGGACGGATTTTTTAAGAATTTTCAAATGTTCAGATGGGAGGTTCCAGACAAGGTCAAAAACGACATACTCAGATCTTCACCAAACTTTGCATGGATACATTGGATGTCAAGACACGTGGAAAAAACGTACAAAACAAGAAATTGGAGTCATCAAGATTTTGGACGAATTTTTTGAGAATTTTCAAATTTTCAGAAAGGAGGTTCCGTATAAGGTCAAAAACTACATACTCAGATCTTCACCAAACTTTGCAGGGATACATTGGATGTCAAGACACGTGGAAAAAACGTACAAAACAAGAGATTGGAGACATCAAGATTTTCGACAATTTTTTTAAGAATTTTCAAATTTTCAGATGGGAGGTTCCAGATAAGGTCAAAAACGACATACTCAGATCTTCACCAAACTTTGCATGGATACATTGGATGTCAAGACACGTGGAAAAAACGTACAAAACAAGAAATTGGAGACATCAAGATTTTGGACGAATTTTTTAAGAATTTTCAAATTTTCAGAAAGGAGGTTCCGTATAAGGTCAAAAACTACATACTCAGATCTTCACCAAACTTTGCAGGGATACATTGGATGTCAAGACACGTGGAAAAAACGTACAAAACAAGAGATTGGGGACATCAAGATTTTGGACGAATTTTTTAAGAATTTTCAAATTTTCAGATGGGAGGTTCCATATAGGGTCAAAAACTACATACTCAGATCTTCACCAAACTTTGCAGGGATACATTGAATGTCAAGACACGTGGAAAAAACGTACAAAACAAGAGATTGGGGTCATCAAGATTTTGCACGGATTTTTTAGGAATTTTCGAATGTTCAGATGGGAGGTTCCAGATAAGGTCAAAAACTACATACTCAGATCTTCACCAAACTTTGCAGGGATACATTGGATGTCAAGACACGCGGGAAAAACGTACAAAACAAGAGATTGGAGACCAAGATTTTGGACGAATTTTTTAAGAATTCTCAAATTTTCAGATAGGAGGTTCCATATAAGGTCAAAAACTACATACTCAGATCTTCACCAAACTTTGCATGGATACATTATGTGTCAAGACACGTGGAAAAAACGTACAAAACAAGAGATTGGAGACATCAAGATTTTGGTCGAATTTTTTAAGAATTTTCAAATTTTCAGATGGGAGGTTCCAGATAAGGTCAAAAACTACATACTCAGATCTTCACCAAACTTTGCAGGGATACATTGGATGTCAAGACACGTGGAAAAAACGTACAAAACAAGAGATAGGAGACATCAAGATTTTGGACGAATTTTTTAACAATTTTCAAATTTTCAGAAAGGATGTTCCAGATAAGGTCAAAAACGACATACTCAGATCTTCACCAAACTTTGCAGGGATACATTGGATATCAAGACACGTGGAAAAAACGTACAAAACAAGAGATTGGAGACATCAAGATTTTGGACGAATTTTTTAAGAATTTTCAAATTTTCAGATAGGAGGTTCCAGATAAGGTCAAAAACTACATACTCAGATCTTCACCAAACTTTGCAGGGATACATTGGATGTCAAGACACGTGGAAAAACCGTACAAAACAAGAGATTGGAGACATCAAGATTTTGGACGATTTTTTAAAGAATTTTCAAATTTTCAGATGGGAGGTTCCAGATAAGGTCAAAAACGACATACTCAGATCTTCACCAAACTTTGCATGGATACATTGGATGTCAAGACACGTGGAAAAAACATACAAAACATAGGATTGGGGACATCAAGATTTTGGACGAATTTTTTAAGAATTTTCAAATTTTCAGATAGGAGGTTCCATATAATTTCAAAAACTACATACTCAGATCTTCACCAAACTCTGCAGGGATACATTGTATGTCAAGACACGTGGAAAAAACATACAAAACATAGGATTGGGGACATCAAGATTTTGTTAAATTTTTTTAAGAATTTTCAAATTTTCAGATAGGAGGTTCCAAATAAGGTCAAAAACTACATACTCAGATCTTCACCAAACATTGCAGGGATACATTGGATGTCAAGACACGTGGAAAGAACGTACAAAACAAGAGATTGGAGACATCAAGATTTTGGACGAATTTTTTAAGAATTTTCAAATTTTCAGATAGGAGGTTCCAGATAAGGTCAAAAACTACATACTCAGATCTTCACCAAACTTTGCAGGGATACTTTGCATGTCAAGACACGTGGAAAAAACGTACAAAACAAGAGATTGGAGACATCAAGATTTTGGACGAATTTTTTAAGAATTTTCAAATTTTCAGAAAGGATGTTCCAGATAAGGTCAAAAACTACATACTCAGATCTTCACCAAACTTTGCAGGGATACATTGGATGTCAAGACACGTGGAAAAAACATACAAAACATAGGATTGGGGACATCAAGATTTTGGTCGAATTTTTTAAGAATTTTCAAATTTCCAGATAAGAGGTTCCATATAAGGTCAAAAACTACATACTCAGATCTTTACCAAACTTAACAGGGATACATTGGATGTCAAGACACGTGGAAAAAACGTAAAAACAAGAGATTGGCGACATCAAGATTTTGGACGATATTTTTAAGAATTTTCAAATTTTCATAAAGGAGGTTCCAGATAAGGTCAAAAACGACATACTCAGATCTTCACCAAACGTTGCAGGGATACTTTGCATGTCAAGACACGTGGAAAAAACGTACAAAACAAGAGATTGGAGACATCAAGATTTTTGACGAATTTTTTAAGAATTTTCAAATTTTCAGAAAGGATGTTCCAGATAAGGTCAAAAACGACATACTCAGATCTTCACCAAACTTTGCAGGGATACATTGGAGGTCGAGACACGTGGAAAAAACGTACAAAACAAGAGATTGGAGACATCAAGATATTGGACGAATTTTTGAAGAATTTTCAAATTTTCAGATAGGAGGTTCCAGATAAGGTCAAAAACTACATACTCAGATCTTCACCAAACATTGCAGGGATACATTGGATGTCAAGACACGTGGAAAAAACGTACAAAACAAGAGATTGGAGACATCAAGATTCTCGACGAATTTTTGAAGAATTTTCAAATTTTCAGATAGGAGGTTCCAGATAAGGTCAAAAACTACATACTCAGATCTTCACCAAACTTTGCAGGGATACATTGAATGTCAAGACACGTGGAAAAAACGTACAAAACAAGAGATTGGAGACATCAAGATTTTGGACGAATTTTTTAAGAATTTTCAAATTTTCAGAAAGGAGGTTCCATATAAGGTCAAAAACTACATACTCAGATCTTCACCAAACTTTGCAGGGATACATTGAATGTCAAGACACGTGGAAAAAACGTACAAAACAAGAGATTGGGGTCATCAAGATTTTGGACGGATTTTTTAGGAATTTTCAAATTTTCAGATGGGAGGTTCCAGATAAGGTCAAAAACTACATACTCAGATCTTCACCAAACTTTGCAGGGATACATTGGATGTCAAGACACGTGGAAAAAACGTACAAAACAAGAGATTGGAGACATCAAGATTTTGGACGAATTTTTGAAGAATTTTCAAATTTTCAGATAGGAGGTTCCAGATAAGGTCAAAAACTACATACTCAGATCTTCACCAAACATTGCAGGGATACATTGGATGTCAAGACACGTGGAAAAAACGTACAAAACAAGAGATTGGAGACATCAAGATTCTCGACGAATTTTTGAAGAATTTTCAAATTTTCAGATAGGAGGTTCCAGATAAGGTCAAAAACTACATACTCAGATCTTCACCAAACTTTGCAGGGATACATTGAATGTCAAGACACGTGGAAAAAACGTACAAAACAAGAGATTGGAGACATCAAGATTTTGGACGAATTTTTTAAGAATTTTCAAATTTTCAGAAAGGAGGTTCCATATAAGGTCAAAAACTACATACTCAGATCTTCACCAAACTTTGCAGGGATACATTGAATGTCAAGACACGTGGAAAAAACGTACAAAACAAGAGATTGGGGTCATCAAGATTTTGGACGGATTTTTTAGGAATTTTCAAATTTTCAGATGGGAGGTTCCAGATAAGGTCAAAAACTACATACTCAGATCTTCACCAAACTTTGCAGGGATACATTGGATGTCAAGACACGTGGAAAAAACGTACAAAACAAGAGATTGGAGACATCAAGATTTTGGACGAATTTTTTAAGAATTTTCAAATTTTCAGATAGGAGGTTCCATATAAGGTCAAAAACTACATACTCAGATCTTCACCAAACTTTGCAGGGATACATTGGATGTCAAGACACGTGGAAAAAACGTACAAAACAAGAGATAGGAGACATCAAGATTTTGGACGAATTTTTTAACAATTTTCAAATTTTCAGAAAGGATGTTCCAGATAAGGTCAAAAACGACATACTCAGATCTTCACCAAACTTTGCAGGGATACATTGGATATCAAGACACGTGGAAAAAACGTACAAAACAAGAGATTGGAGACATCAAGATTTTGGACGAATTTTTTAAGAATTTTCAAATTTTCAGATAGGAGGTTCGAGATAAGGTCAAAAACTACATACTTAGATCTTCACCAAACTTTGCAGGGATACATTGGATGTCAAGACACGTGGAAAAAACGTACAAAACAAGAGATTGGGGTCATCAAGATTTTGGACGGATTTTTTAGGAATTTTCAAATTTTCAGATGGGAGGTTCCAGATAAGGTCAAAAACTACATACTCAGATCTTCACCAAACATTGCAGGGATGCATTGGATGTCAAGACACGTGGAAAAAACGTACAAAACAAGAGATTGGAGACATCAATATTTTGGACGAATTTTTTAAGAATTTTCAAATTTTCAGATAGGAGGTTCCAGATGAGGTCAAAAACTACATACTCAGATCTTCACCAAACTTTGCAGGAATACTTTGCATGTCAAGACACGTGGAAAAAACGTACAAAACAAGAGATCGGAGACATCAAGATTTTCGACGAATTTTTTAAGAATTTTTAAATTTTCAGATGGGAGGTTCCAGATAAGGTCAAAAACGACATACTCAGATCTTCACCAAACTTTGCATGGATACATTGGATGTCAAGACACGTGGAAAAAACATACAAAACATAGGATTGGGGACATCAAGATTTTGGACGAATTTTTTAAGAATTTTCAAATTTTCAGATAGGAGGTTCCATATAATTTCAAAAACTACATACTCAGATCTTCACCAAACTTTGCAGGGATACATTGGATGTCAAGACACGTGGAAAAAACGTACAAAACAAGAGATTGGAGACATCAAGATTCTCGACGAATTTTTGAAGAATTTTCAAATTTTCAGATAGGAGGTTCCAGATAAGGTCAAAAACTACATACTCAGATCTTCACCAAACTTTGCAGGGATACATTGAATGTCAAGACACGTGGAAAAAACGTACAAAACAAGAGATTGGAGACATCAAGATTTTGGACGAATTTTTTAAGAATTTTCAAATTTTCAGATAGGAGGTTCCAGATAAGGTCAAAAACTACATACTCAGATCTTCACCAAACTTTGCAGGGATACATTGGATGTCGAGACACGTGGAAAAAACGTACAAAACAAGAGATTGGAGACATCAAGATTTTGGACGAATTTTTTAAGAATTTTCAAATTTTCAGAAAGGATGTTCCAGATAAGGTGAAAAACGACATACTCAGATCTTCACCAAACTTTGCAGGGATACATTGGATGTCAAGACACGTGGAAAAAACGTACAAAACAAGAGATTGGGGTCATCAAGATTTTGGACGAATTTTTTAAGAATTTTCAAATTTTCAGAAAGGAGGTTCCATATAAGGTCAAAAACTACATACTCAGATCTTCACCAAACTTTGCAGGGATACATTGGATGTCAAGACACGTGGAAAAAACGTACAAAACAAGAGATTGGAGACATCAAGATTTTCGACAATTTTTTTAGAATTTTCAAATTTTCAGATGGGAGGTTCCAGATAAGGTCAAAAACGACATACTCAGATCTTCACCAAACTTTGCATGGATACATTGGATGTCAAGACACGTGGAAAAAACGTACAAAACAAGAAATTGGAGACATCAAGATTTTGGACGAATTTTTTAAGAATTTTCAAATTTTCAGAAAGGAGGTTCCGTATAAGGTCAAAAACTACATACTCAGATCTTCACCAAACTTTGCAGGGATACATTGGATGTCAAGACACGTGGAAAAAACGTACAAAACAAGAGATTGGGGACATCAAGATTTTGGACGAAATTTTTAAGAATTTTCAAATTTTCAGATGGGAGGTTCCATATAGGGTCAAAAACTACATACTCAGATCTTCACCAAACTTTGCAGGGATACATTGAATGTCAAGACACGTGGAAAAAACGTACAAAACAAGAGATTGGGGTCATCAAGATTTTGCAGGGATTTTTTAGGAATTTTCGAATTTTCAGATGGGAGGTTCCAGATAAGGTCAAAAACTACATACTCAGATCTTCACCAAACTTTGCAGGGATACATTGGATGTCAAGACACGCGGGAAAAACGTACAAAACAAGAGATTGGAGACCAAGATTTTGGACGAATTTTTTAAGAATTCTCAAATTTTCAGATAGGAGGTTCCATATAAGGTCAAAAACTACATACTCAGATCTTCACCAAACTTTGCATGGATACATTATGTGTCAAGACACGTGGAAAAAACGTACAAAACAAGAGATAGGAGACATCAAGATTTTGGACGAATTTTTTAACAATTTTCAAATTTTCAGAAAGGATGTTCCAGATAAGGTCAAAAACGACATACTCAGATCTTCACCAAACTTTGCAGGGATACATTGGATATCAAGACACGTGGAAAAAACGTACAAAACAAGAGATTGGAGACATCAAGATTTTGGACGAATTTTTTAAGAATTTTCAAATTTTCAGATAGGAGGTTCCAGATAAGGTCAAAAACTACATACTCAGATCTTCACCAAACTTTGCAGGGATACATTGGATGTCAAGACACGTGGAAAAACCGTACAAAACAAGAGATTGGAGACATCAAGATTTTGGACGATTTTTTAAAGAATTTTCAAATTTTCAGATGGGAGGTTCCAGATAAGGTCAAAAACGACATACTCAGATCTTCACCAAACTTTGCATGGATACATTGGATGTCAAGACACGTGGAAAAAACATACAAAACATAGGATTGGGGACATCAAGATTTTGGACGAATTTTTTAAGAATTTTCAAATTTTCAGATAGGAGGTTCCATATAATTTCAAAAACTACATACTCAGATCTTCACCAAACTCTGCAGGGATACATTGTATGTCAAGACACGTGGAAAAAACATACAAAACATAGGATTGGGGACATCAAGATTTTGTTAAATTTTTTTAAGAATTTTCAAATTTTCAGATAGGAGGTTCCAAATAAGGTCAAAAACTACATACTCAGATCTTCACCAAACATTGCAGGGATACATTGGATGTCAAGACACGTGGAAAGAACGTACAAAACAAGAGATTTTAGACATCAAGATTTTGGACGAATTTTTTAAGAATTTTCAAATTTTCAGATAGGAGGTTCCAGATAAGGTCAAAAACTACATACTCAGATCTTCACCAAACTTTGCAGGGATACATTGGATGTCAAGACACGTGGAAAAAACGTACAAAACAAGAGATTGGAGACATCAAGATTTTGGACGAATTTTTTAAGAATTTTCAAATTTTCAGAAAGGATGTTCCAGATAAGGTCAAAAACTACATACTCAGATCTTCACCAAACTTTGCAGGGATACATTGGATGTCAAGACACGTGGAAAAAACATACAAAACATAGGATTGGGGACATCAAGATTTTGGTCGAATTTTTTAAGAATTTTCAAATTTCCAGATAAGAGGTTCCATATAAGGTCAAAAACTACATACTCAGATCTTTACCAAACTTAACAGGGATACATTGGATGTCAAGACACGTGGAAAAAACGTAAAAACAAGAGATTGGCGACATCAAGATTTTGGACGATATTTTTAAGAATTTTCAAATTTTCATAAAGGAGGTTCCAGATAAGGTCAAAAACGACATACTCAGATCTTCACCAAACGTTGCAGGGATACTTTGCATGTCAAGACACGTGGAAAAAACGTACAAAACAAGAGATTGGAGACATCAAGATTTTTGACGAATTTTTTAAGAATTTTCAAATTTTCAGAAAGGATGTTCCAGATAAGGTCAAAAACGACATACTCAGATCTTCACCAAACTTTGCAGGGATACATTGGAGGTCGAGACACGTGGAAAAAACGTACAAAACAAGAGATTGGAGACATCAAGATATTGGACGAATTTTTGAAGAATTTTCAAATTTTCAGATAGGAGGTTCCAGATAAGGTCAAAAACTACATACTCAGATCTTCACCAAACATTGCAGGGATACATTGGATGTCAAGACACGTGGAAAAAACGTACAAAACAAGAGATTGGAGACATCAAGATTCTCGACGAATTTTTGAAGAATTTTCAAATTTTCAGATAGGAGGTTCCAGATAAGGTCAAAAACTACATACTCAGATTTTCACCAAACTTTGCAGGGATACATTGAATGTCAAGACACGTGGAAAAAACGTACAAAACAAGAGATTGGAGACATCAAGATTTTGGACGAATTTTTTAAGAATTTTCAAATTTTCAGAAAGGAGGTTCCATATAAGGTCAAAAACTACATACTCAGATCTTCACCAAACTTTGCAGGGATACATTGAATGTCAAGACACGTGGAAAAAACGTACAAAACAAGAGATTGGGGTCATCAAGATTTTGGACGGATTTTTTAGGAATTTTCAAATTTTCAGATGGGAGGTTCCAGATAAGGTCAAAAACTACATACTCAGATCTTCACCAAACTTTGCAGGGATACATTGGATATCAAGACACGTGGAAAAAACGTACAAAACAAGAGATTGGAGACATCAAGATTTTGGACGAATTTTTTAAGAATTTTCAAATTTTCAGATAGGAGGTTCCATATAAGGTCAAAAACTACATACTCAGATCTTCACCAAACTTTGCATGGATACATTATGTGTCAAGACACGTGGAAAAAACGTACAAAACAAGAGATTGGAGACATCAAGATTTTGGTCGAATTTTTTAAGAATTTTCAAATTTTCAGATGGGAGGTTCCAGATAAGGTCAAAAACTACATACTCAGATCTTCACCAAACTTTGCAGGGATACATTGGATGTCAAGACACGTGGAAAAAACGTACAAAACAAGAGATAGGAGACATCAAGATTTTGGACGAATTTTTTAACAATTTTCAAATTTTCAGAAAGGATGTTCCAGATAAGGTCAAAAACGACATACTCAGATCTTCACCAAACTTTGCAGGGATACATTGGATATCAAGACACGTGGAAAAAACGTACTAAACAAGAGATTGGAGACATCAAGATTTTGGACGAATTTTTTAAGAATTTTCAAATTTTCAGATAGGAGGTTCGAGATAAGGTCAAAAACTACATACTTAGATCTTCACCAAACTTTGCAGGGATACATTGGATGTCAAGACACATGGAAAAAACGTACAAAACAAGAGATTGGGGTCATCAAGATTTTGGACGGATTTTTTAGGAATTTTCAAATTTTCAGATGGGAGGTTCCAGATAAGGTCAAAAACTACATACTCAGATCTTCACCAAACATTGCAGGGATGCATTGGATGTCAAGACACGTGGAAAAAACGTACAAAACAAGAGATTGGAGACATCAATATTTTGGACGAATTTTTTAAGAATTTTCAAATTTTCAGATAGGAGGTTCCAGATGAGGTCAAAAACTACATACTCAGATCTTCACCAAACTTTGCAGGAATACTTTGCATGTCAAGACACGTGGAAAAAACGTACAAAACAAGAGATCGGAGACATCAAGATTTTCGACGAATTTTTTAAGAATTTTCAAATTTTCAGATGGGAGGTTCCAGATAAGGTCAAAAACGACATACTCAGATCTTCACCAAACTTTGCATGGATACATTGGATGTCAAGACACGTGGAAAAAACATACAAAACATAGGATTGGGGACATCAAGATTTTGGACGAATTTTTTAAGAATTTTCAAATTTTCAGATAGGAGGTTCCATATAATATCAAAAACTACATACTCAGATCTTCACCAAACTTTGCAGGGATACATTGGATGTCAAGACACGTGGAAAAAACGTACAAAACAAGAGATTGGAGACATCAAGATTCTCGACGAATTTTTGAAGAATTTTCAAATTTTCAGATAGGAGGTTCCAGATAAGGTCAAAAACTACATACTCAGATCTTCACCAAACTTTGCAGGGATACATTGAATGTCAAGACACGTGGAAAAAACGTACAAAACAAGAGATTGGAGACATCAAGATTTTGGACGAATTTTTTAAGAATTTTCAAATTTTCAGATAGGAGGTTCCAGATAAGGTCAAAAACTACATACTCAGATCTTCACCAAACTTTGCAGGGATACATTGGATGTCAAGACACGTGGAAAAAACATACAAAACATAGGATTGGGGACATCAAGATTTTGTTAAATTTTTTTAAGAATTTTCAAATTTTCAGATAGGAGGTTCCAAATAAGGTCAAAAACTACATACTCAGATCTTCACCAAACATTGCAGGGATACATTGGATGTCAAGACACGTGGAAAGAACGTACAAAACAAGAGATTGGAGACATCAAGATTTTGGACGAATTTTTTAAGAATTTTCAAATTTTCAGATAGGAGGTTCCAGATAAGGTCAAAAACTACATACTCAGATCTTCACCAAACTTTGCAGGGATACATTGGATGTCAAGACACGTGGAAAAAACGTACAAAACAAGAGATTGGAGACATCAAGATTTTGGACGAATTTTTTAAGAATTTTCAAATTTTCAGAAAGGATGTTCCAGATAAGGTCAAAAACTACATACTCAGATCTTCACCAAACTTTGCAGGGATACATTGGATGTCAAGACACGTGGAAAAAACATACAAAACATAGGATTGGGGACATCAAGATTTTGGTCGAATTTTTTAAGAATTTTCAAATTTCCAGATAAGAGGTTCCATATAAGGTCAAAAACTACATACTCAGATCTTTACCAAACTTAACAGGGATACATTGGATGTCAAGACACGTGGAAAAAACGTAAAAACAAGAGATTGGCGACATCAAGATTTTGGACGATATTTTTAAGAATTTTCAAATTTTCATAAAGGAGGTTCCAGATAAGGTCAAAAACTACATACTCAGATCTTCACCAAACTTTGCAGGAATACTTTGCATGTCAAGACACGTGGAAAAAACGTACAAAACAAGAGATCGGAGACATCAAGATTTTCGACGAATTTTTTAAGAATTTTCAAATTTTCAGATGGGAGGTTCCAGATAAGGTCAAAAACGACATACTCAGATCTTCACCAAACTTTGCATGGATACATTGGATGTCAAGACACGTGGAAAAAACATACAAAACATAGGATTGGGGACATCAAGATTTTGGACGAATTTTTTAAGAATTTTCAAATTTTCAGATAGGAGGTTCCATATAATATCAAAAACTACATACTCAGATCTTCACCAAACTTTGCAGGGATACATTGGATGTCAAGACACGTGGAAAAAACGTACAAAACAAGAGATTGGAGACATCAAGATTCTCGACGAATTTTTGAAGAATTTTCAAATTTTCAGATAGGAGGTTCCAGATAAGGTCAAAAACTACATACTCAGATCTTCACCAAACTTTGCAGGGATACATTGGATGTCAAGACACGTGGAAAAAACGTACAAAACAAGAGATTGGAGACATCAAGATTTTCGACAATTTTTTTAAGAATTTTCAAATTTTCAGATGGGAGGTTCCAGATAAGGTCAAAAACGACATACTCAGATCTTCACCAAACTTTGCATGGATACATTGGATGTCAAGACACGTGGAAAAAACGTACAAAACAAGAAATTGGAGACATCAAGATTTTGGACGAATTTTTTAAGAATTTTCAAATTTTCAGAAAGGAGGTTCCGTATAAGGTCAAAAACTACATACTCAGATCTTCACCAAACTTTGCAGGGATACATTGGATGTCAAGACACGTGGAAAAAACGTACAAAACAAGAGATTGGGGACATCAAGATTTTGGACGAATTTTTTAAGAATTTTCAAATTTTCAGATGGGAGGTTCCATATAAGGTCAAAAACTACATACTCAGATCTTCACCAAACTTTGCATGGATACATTGGATGTCAAGACACGCGGGAAAAACGTACAAAACAAGAGATTGGAGACCAAGATTTTGGACGAATTTTTTAAGAATTCTCAAATTTTCAGATAGGAGGTTCCATATAAGGTCAAAAACTACATACTCAGATCTTCACCAAACTTTGCATGGATACATTATGTGTCAAGACACGTGGAAAAAACGTACAAAACAAGAGATAGGAGACATCAAGATTTTGGACGAATTTTTTAACAATTTTCAAATTTTCAGAAAGGATGTTCCAGATAAGGTCAAAAACGACATACTCAGATCTTCACCAAACTTTGCAGGGATACATTGGATATCAAGACACGTGGAAAAAACGTACAAAACAAGAGATTGGAGACATCAAGATTTTGGACGAATTTTTTAAGAATTTTCAAATTTTCAGATAGGAGGTTCCAGATAAGGTCAAAAACTACATACTCAGATCTTCACCAAACTTTGCAGGGATACATTGGATGTCAAGACACGTGGAAAAACCGTACAAAACAAGAGATTGGAGACATCAAGATTTTGGACGATTTTTTAAAGAATTTTCAAATTTTCAGATGGGAGGTTCCAGATAAGGTCAAAAACGACATACTCAGATCTTCACCAAACTTTGCATGGATACATTGGATGTCAAGACACGTGGAAAAAACATACAAAACATAGGATTGGGGACATCAAGATTTTGAACGAATTTTTTAAGAATTTTCAAATTTTCAGATAGGAGGTTCCATATAATTTCAAAAACTACATACTCAGATCTTCACCAAACTCTGCAGGGATACATTGTATGTCAAGACACGTGGAAAAAACATACAAAACATAGGATTGGGGACATCAAGATTTTGTTAAATTTTTTTAAGAATTTTCAAATTTTCAGATGGGAGGTTCCAAATAAGGTCAAAAACTACATACTCAGATCTTCACCAAACATTGCAGGGATACATTGGATGTCAAGACACGTGGAAAGAACGTACAAAACAAGAGATTGGAGACATCAAGATTTTGGACGAATTTTTTAAGAATTTTCAAATTTTCAGATAGGAGGTTCCAGATAAGGTCAAAAACTACATACTCAGATCTTCACCAAACTTTGCAGGGATACATTGGATGTCAAGACACGTGGAAAAAACGTACAAAACAAGAGATTGGAGACATCAAGATTTTGGACGAATTTTTTAAGAATTTTCAAATTTTCAGAAAGGATGTTCCAGATAAGGTCAAAAACTACATACTCAGATCTTCACCAAACTTTGCAGGGATACATTGGATGTCAAGACACGTGGAAAAAACATACAAAACATAGGATTGGGGACATCAAGATTTTGGTCGAATTTTTTAAGAATTTTCAAATTTCCAGATAAGAGGTTCCATATAAGGTCAAAAACTACATACTCAGATCTTTACCAAACTTAACAGGGATACATTGGATGTCAAGACACGTGGAAAAAACGTAAAAACAAGAGATTGGCGACATCAAGATTTTGGACGATATTTTTAAGAATTTTCAAATTTTCATAAAGGAGGTTCCAGATAAGGTCAAAAACGACATACTCAGATCTTCACCAAACGTTGCAGGGATACTTTGCATGTCAAGACACGTGGAAAAAACGTACAAAACAAGAGATTGGAGACATCAAGATTTTTGACGAATTTTTTAAGAATTTTCAAATTTTCAGAAAGGATGTTCCAGATAAGGTCAAAAACGACATACTCAGATCTTCACCAAACTTTGCAGGGATACATTGGAGGTCGAGACACGTGGAAAAAACGTACAAAACAAGAGATTGGAGACATCAAGATATTGGACGAATTTTTGAAGAATTTTCAAATTTTCAGATAGGAGGTTCCAGATAAGGTCAAAAACTACATACTCAGATCTTCACCAAACATTGCAGGGATACATTGGATGTCAAGACACGTGGAAAAAACGTACAAAACAAGAGATTGGAGACATCAAGATTCTCGACGAATTTTTGAAGAATTTTCAAATTTTCAGATAGGAGGTTCCAGATAAGGTCAAAAACTACATACTCAGATTTTCACCAAACTTTGCAGGGATACATTGAATGTCAAGACACGTGGAAAAAACGTACAAAACAAGAGATTGGAGACATCAAGATTTTGGACGAATTTTTTAAGAATTTTCAAATTTTCAGAAAGGAGGTTCCATATAAGGTCAAAAACTACATACTCAGATCTTCACCAAACTTTGCAGGGATACATTGAATGTCAAGACACGTGGAAAAAACGTACAAAACAAGAGATTGGGGTCATCAAGATTTTGGACGGATTTTTTAGGAATTTTCAAATTTTCAGATGGGAGGTTCCAGATAAGGTCAAAAACTACATACTCAGATCTTCACCAAACTTTGCAGGGATACATTGGATATCAAGACACGTGGAAAAAACGTACAAAACAAGAGATTGGAGACATCAAGATTTTGGACGAATTTTTTAAGAATTTTCAAATTTTCAGATAGGAGGTTCCATATAAGGTCAAAAACTACATACTCAGATCTTCACCAAACTTTGCATGGATACATTATGTGTCAAGACACGTGGAAAAAACGTACAAAACAAGAGATTGGAGACATCAAGATTTTGGTCGAATTTTTTAAGAATTTTCAAATTTTCAGATGGGAGGTTCCAGATAAGGTCAAAAACTACATACTCAGATCTTCACCAAACTTTGCAGGGATACATTGGATGTCAAGACACGTGGAAAAAACGTACAAAACAAGAGATAGGAGACATCAAGATTTTGGACGAATTTTTTAACAATTTTCAAATTTTCAGAAAGGATGTTCCAGATAAGGTCAAAAACGACATACTCAGATCTTCACCAAACTTTGCAGGGATACATTGGATATCAAGACACGTGGAAAAAACGTACTAAACAAGAGATTGGAGACATCAAGATTTTGGACGAATTTTTTAAGAATTTTCAAATTTTCAGATAGGAGGTTCGAGATAAGGTCAAAAACTACATACTTAGATCTTCACCAAACTTTGCAGGGATACATTGGATGTCAAGACACATGGAAAAAACGTACAAAACAAGAGATTGGGGTCATCAAGATTTTGGACGGATTTTTTAGGAATTTTCAAATTTTCAGATGGGAGGTTCCAGATAAGGTCAAAAACTACATACTCAGATCTTCACCAAACATTGCAGGGATGCATTGGATGTCAAGACACGTGGAAAAAACGTACAAAACAAGAGATTGGAGACATCAATATTTTGGACGAATTTTTTAAGAATTTTCAAATTTTCAGATAGGAGGTTCCAGATGAGGTCAAAAACTACATACTCAGATCTTCACCAAACTTTGCAGGAATACTTTGCATGTCAAGACACGTGGAAAAAACGTACAAAACAAGAGATCGGAGACATCAAGATTTTCGACGAATTTTTTAAGAATTTTCAAATTTTCAGATGGGAGGTTCCAGATAAGGTCAAAAACGACATACTCAGATCTTCACCAAACTTTGCATGGATACATTGGATGTCAAGACACGTGGAAAAAACATACAAAACATAGGATTGGGGACATCAAGATTTTGGACGAATTTTTTAAGAATTTTCAAATTTTCAGATAGGAGGTTCCATATAATATCAAAAACTACATACTCAGATCTTCACCAAACTTTGCAGGGATACATTGGATGTCAAGACACGTGGAAAAAACGTACAAAACAAGAGATTGGAGACATCAAGATTCTCGACGAATTTTTGAAGAATTTTCAAATTTTCAGATAGGAGGTTCCAGATAAGGTCAAAAACTACATACTCAGATCTTCACCAAACTTTGCAGGGATACATTGAATGTCAAGACACGTGGAAAAAACGTACAAAACAAGAGATTGGAGACATCAAGATTTTGGACGAATTTTTTAAGAATTTTCAAATTTTCAGATAGGAGGTTCCAGATAAGGTCAAAAACTACATACTCAGATCTTCACCAAACTTTGCAGGGATACATTGGATGTCAAGACACGTGGAAAAAACATACAAAACATAGGATTGGGGA
Organism: Lepisma saccharinum; assembly: GCF_977018435.1. Classification (NCBI taxonomy): domain Eukaryota; kingdom Metazoa; phylum Arthropoda; class Insecta; order Zygentoma; family Lepismatidae; genus Lepisma; species Lepisma saccharinum. The sequence goes on along the minus strand of NW_028142947.1, from coordinate 376,598 downwards.
CATCAACATTTTGTTAAATTTTTTTAAGAATTTTCAAATTTTCAGATAGGAGGTTCCAAATAAGGTCAAAAACTACATACTCAGATCTTCACCAAACATTGCAGGGATACATTGGATGTCAAGACACGTGGAAAGAACGTACAAAACAAGAGATTGGAGACATCAAGATTTTGGACGAATTTTTTAAGAATTTTCAAATTTTCAGATAGGAGGTTCCAGATAAGGTCAAAAACTACATACTCAGATCTTCACCAAACTTTGCAGGGATACATTGGATGTCAAGACACGTGGAAAAAACGTACAAAACAAGAGATTGGAGACATCAAGATTTTGGACGAATTTTTTAAGAATTTTCAAATTTTCAGAAAGGATGTTCCAGATAAGGTCAAAAACTACATACTCAGATCTTCACCAAACTTTGCAGGGATACATTGGATGTCAAGACACGTGGAAAAAACATACAAAACATAGGATTGGGGACATCAAGATTTTGGTCGAATTTTTTAAGAATTTTCAAATTTCCAGATAAGAGGTTCCATATAAGGTCAAAAACTACATACTCAGATCTTTACCAAACTTAACAGGGATACATTGGATGTCAAGACACGTGGAAAAAACGTAAAAACAAGAGATTGGCGACATCAAGATTTTGGACGATATTTTTAAGAATTTTCAAATTTTCATAAAGGAGGTTCCAGATAAGGTCAAAAACTACATACTCAGATCTTCACCAAACTTTGCAGGAATACTTTGCATGTCAAGACACGTGGAAAAAACGTACAAAACAAGAGATCGGAGACATCAAGATTTTCGACGAATTTTTTAAGAATTTTCAAATTTTCAGATGGGAGGTTCCAGATAAGGTCAAAAACGACATACTCAGATCTTCACCAAACTTTGCATGGATACATTGGATGTCAAGACACGTGGAAAAAACATACAAAACATAGGATTGGGGACATCAAGATTTTGGACGAATTTTTTAAGAATTTTCAAATTTTCAGATAGGAGGTTCCATATAATTTCAAAAACTACATACTCAGATCTTCACCAAACTTTGCAGGGATACATTGGATGTCAAGACACGTGGAAAAAACGTACAAAACAAGAGATTGGAGACATCAAGATTCTCGACGAATTTTTGAAGAATTTTCAAATTTTCAGATAGGAGGTTCCAGATAAGGTCAAAAACTACATACTCAGATCTTCACCAAACTTTGCAGGGATACATTGAATGTCAAGACACGTGGAAAAAACGTACAAAACAAGAGATTGGAGACATCAAGATTTTGGACGAATTTTTTAAGAATTTTCAAATTTTCAGATAGGAGGTTCCAGATAAGGTCAAAAACTACATACTCAGATCTTCACCAAACTTTGCAGGGATACATTGGATGTCGAGACACGTGGAAAAAACGTACAAAACAAGAGATTGGAGACATCAAGATTTTGGACGAATTTTTTAAGAATTTTCAAATTTTCAGAAAGGATGTTCCAGATAAGGTGAAAAACGACATACTCAGATCTTCACCAAACTTTGCAGGGATACATTGGATGTCAAGACACGTGGAAAAAACGTACAAAACAAGAGATTGGGGTCATCAAGATTTTGGACGAATTTTTTAAGAATTTTCAAATTTTCAGAAAGGAGGTTCCATATAAGGTCAAAAACTACATACTCAGATCTTCACCAAACTTTGCAGGGATACATTGGATGTCAAGACACGTGGAAAAAACGTACAAAACAAGAGATTGGAGACATCAAGATTTTCGACAATTTTTTTAAGAATTTTCAAATTTTCAGATGGGAGGTTCCAGATAAGGTCAAAAACGACATACTCAGATCTTCACCAAACTTTGCATGGATACATTGGATGTCAAGACACGTGGAAAAAACGTACAAAACAAGAAATTGGAGACATCAAGATTTTGGACGAATTTTTTAAGAATTTTCAAATTTTCAGAAAGGAGGTTCCGTATAAGGTCAAAAACTACATACTCAGATCTTCACCAAACTTTGCAGGGATACATTGGATGTCAAGACACGTGGAAAAAACGTACAAAACAAGAGATTGGGGACATCAAGATTTTGGACGAAATTTTTAAGAATTTTCAAATTTTCAGATGGGAGGTTCCATATAGGGTCAAAAACTACATACTCAGATCTTCACCAAACTTTGCAGGGATACATTGAATGTCAAGACACGTGGAAAAAACGTACAAAACAAGAGATTGGGGTCATCAAGATTTTGCAGGGATTTTTTAGGAATTTTCGAATTTTCAGATGGGAGGTTCCAGATAAGGTCAAAAACTACATACTCAGATCTTCACCAAACTTTGCAGGGATACATTGGATGTCAAGACACGCGGGAAAAACGTACAAAACAAGAGATTGGAGACCAAGATTTTGGACGAATTTTTTAAGAATTCTCAAATTTTCAGATAGGAGGTTCCATATAAGGTCAAAAACTACATACTCAGATCTTCACCAAACTTTGCATGGATACATTATGTGTCAAGACACGTGGAAAAAACGTACAAAACAAGAGATAGGAGACATCAAGATTTTGGACGAATTTTTTAACAATTTTCAAATTTTCAGAAAGGATGTTCCAGATAAGGTCAAAAACGACATACTCAGATCTTCACCAAACTTTGCAGGGATACATTGGATATCAAGACACGTGGAAAAAACGTACAAAACAAGAGATTGGAGACATCAAGATTTTGGACGAATTTTTTAAGAATTTTCAAATTTTCAGATAGGAGGTTCCAGATAAGGTCAAAAACTACATACTCAGATCTTCACCAAACTTTGCAGGGATACATTGGATGTCAAGACACGTGGAAAAACCGTACAAAACAAGAGATTGGAGACATCAAGATTTTGGACGATTTTTTAAAGAATTTTCAAATTTTCAGATGGGAGGTTCCAGATAAGGTCAAAAACGACATACTCAGATCTTCACCAAACTTTGCATGGATACATTGGATGTCAAGACACGTGGAAAAAACATACAAAACATAGGATTGGGGACATCAAGATTTTGGACGAATTTTTTAAGAATTTTCAAATTTTCAGATAGGAGGTTCCATATAATTTCAAAAACTACATACTCAGATCTTCACCAAACTCTGCAGGGATACATTGTATGTCAAGACACGTGGAAAAAACATACAAAACATAGGATTGGGGACATCAAGATTTTGTTAAATTTTTTTAAGAATTTTCAAATTTTCAGATAGGAGGTTCCAAATAAGGTCAAAAACTACATACTCAGATCTTCACCAAACATTGCAGGGATACATTGGATGTCAAGACACGTGGAAAGAACGTACAAAACAAGAGATTTTAGACATCAAGATTTTGGACGAATTTTTTAAGAATTTTCAAATTTTCAGATAGGAGGTTCCAGATAAGGTCAAAAACTACATACTCAGATCTTCACCAAACTTTGCAGGGATACATTGGATGTCAAGACACGTGGAAAAAACGTACAAAACAAGAGATTGGAGACATCAAGATTTTGGACGAATTTTTTAAGAATTTTCAAATTTTCAGAAAGGATGTTCCAGATAAGGTCAAAAACTACATACTCAGATCTTCACCAAACTTTGCAGGGATACATTGGATGTCAAGACACGTGGAAAAAACATACAAAACATAGGATTGGGGACATCAAGATTTTGGTCGAATTTTTTAAGAATTTTCAAATTTCCAGATAAGAGGTTCCATATAAGGTCAAAAACTACATACTCAGATCTTTACCAAACTTAACAGGGATACATTGGATGTCAAGACACGTGGAAAAAACGTAAAAACAAGAGATTGGCGACATCAAGATTTTGGACGATATTTTTAAGAATTTTCAAATTTTCATAAAGGAGGTTCCAGATAAGGTCAAAAACGACATACTCAGATCTTCACCAAACGTTGCAGGGATACTTTGCATGTCAAGACACGTGGAAAAAACGTACAAAACAAGAGATTGGAGACATCAAGATTTTTGACGAATTTTTTAAGAATTTTCAAATTTTCAGAAAGGATGTTCCAGATAAGGTCAAAAACGACATACTCAGATCTTCACCAAACTTTGCAGGGATACATTGGAGGTCGAGACACGTGGAAAAAACGTACAAAACAAGAGATTGGAGACATCAAGATATTGGACGAATTTTTGAAGAATTTTCAAATTTTCAGATAGGAGGTTCCAGATAAGGTCAAAAACTACATACTCAGATCTTCACCAAACATTGCAGGGATACATTGGATGTCAAGACACGTGGAAAAAACGTACAAAACAAGAGATTGGAGACATCAAGATTCTCGACGAATTTTTGAAGAATTTTCAAATTTTCAGATAGGAGGTTCCAGATAAGGTCAAAAACTACATACTCAGATTTTCACCAAACTTTGCAGGGATACATTGAATGTCAAGACACGTGGAAAAAACGTACAAAACAAGAGATTGGAGACATCAAGATTTTGGACGAATTTTTTAAGAATTTTCAAATTTTCAGAAAGGAGGTTCCATATAAGGTCAAAAACTACATACTCAGATCTTCACCAAACTTTGCAGGGATACATTGAATGTCAAGACACGTGGAAAAAACGTACAAAACAAGAGATTGGGGTCATCAAGATTTTGGACGGATTTTTTAGGAATTTTCAAATTTTCAGATGGGAGGTTCCAGATAAGGTCAAAAACTACATACTCAGATCTTCACCAAACTTTGCAGGGATACATTGGATATCAAGACACGTGGAAAAAAAGTACAAAACAAGAGATTGGAGACATCAAGATTTTGGACGAATTTTTTAAGAATTTTCAAATTTTCAGATAGGAGGTTCCATATAAGGTCAAAAACTACATACTCAGATCTTCACCAAACTTTGCATGGATACATTATGTGTCAAGACACGTGGAAAAAACGTACAAAACAAGAGATTGGAGACATCAAGATTTTGGTCGAATTTTTTAAGAATTTTCAAATTTTCAGATGGGAGGTTCCAGATAAGGTCAAAAACTACATACTCAGATCTTCACCAAACTTTGCAGGGATACATTGGATGTCAAGACACGTGGAAAAAACGTACAAAACAAGAGATAGGAGACATCAAGATTTTGGACGAATTTTTTAACAATTTTCAAATTTTCAGAAAGGATGTTCCAGATAAGGTCAAAAACGACATACTCAGATCTTCACCAAACTTTGCAGGGATACATTGGATATCAAGACACGTGGAAAAAACGTACTAAACAAGAGATTGGAGACATCAAGATTTTGGACGAATTTTTTAAGAATTTTCAAATTTTCAGATAGGAGGTTCGAGATAAGGTCAAAAACTACATACTTAGATCTTCACCAAACTTTGCAGGGATACATTGGATGTCAAGACACATGGAAAAAACGTACAAAACAAGAGATTGGGGTCATCAAGATTTTGGACGGATTTTTTAGGAATTTTCAAATTTTCAGATGGGAGGTTCCAGATAAGGTCAAAAACTACATACTCAGATCTTCACCAAACATTGCAGGGATGCATTGGATGTCAAGACACGTGGAAAAAACGTACAAAACAAGAGATTGGAGACATCAATATTTTGGACGAATTTTTTAAGAATTTTCAAATTTTCAGATAGGAGGTTCCAGATGAGGTCAAAAACTACATACTCAGATCTTCACCAAACTTTGCAGGAATACTTTGCATGTCAAGACACGTGGAAAAAACGTACAAAACAAGAGATCGGAGACATCAAGATTTTCGACGAATTTTTTAAGAATTTTCAAATTTTCAGATGGGAGGTTCCAGATAAGGTCAAAAACGACATACTCAGATCTTCACCAAACTTTGCATGGATACATTGGATGTCAAGACACGTGGAAAAAACATACAAAACATAGGATTGGGGACATCAAGATTTTGGACGAATTTTTTAAGAATTTTCAAATTTTCAGATAGGAGGTTCCATATAATATCAAAAACTACATACTCAGATCTTCACCAAACTTTGCAGGGATACATTGGATGTCAAGACACGTGGAAAAAACGTACAAAACAAGAGATTGGAGACATCAAGATTCTCGACGAATTTTTGAAGAATTTTCAAATTTTCAGATAGGAGGTTCCAGATAAGGTCAAAAACTACATACTCAGATCTTCACCAAACTTTGCAGGGATACATTGAATGTCAAGACACGTGGAAAAAACGTACAAAACAAGAGATTGGAGACATCAAGATTTTGGACGAATTTTTTAAGAATTTTCAAATTTTCAGATAGGAGGTTCCAGATAAGGTCAAAAACTACATACTCAGATCTTCACCAAACTTTGCAGGGATACATTGGATGTCAAGACACGTGGAAAAAACATACAAAACATAGGATTGGGGACATCAAGATTTTGTTAAATTTTTTTAAGAATTTTCAAATTTTCAGATAGGAGGTTCCAAATAAGGTCAAAAACTACATACTCAGATCTTCACCAAACATTGCAGGGATACATTGGATGTCAAGACACGTGGAAAGAACGTACAAAACAAGAGATTGGAGACATCAAGATTTTGGACGAATTTTTTAAGAATTTTCAAATTTTCAGATAGGAGGTTCCAGATAAGGTCAAAAACTACATACTCAGATCTTCACCAAACTTTGCAGGGATACATTGGATGTCAAGACACGTGGAAAAAACGTACAAAACAAGAGATTGGAGACATCAAGATTTTGGACGAATTTTTTAAGAATTTTCAAATTTTCAGAAAGGATGTTCCAGATAAGGTCAAAAACTACATACTCAGATCTTCACCAAACTTTGCAGGGATACATTGGATGTCAAGACACGTGGAAAAAACATACAAAACATAGGATTGGGGACATCAAGATTTTGGTCGAATTTTTTAAGAATTTTCAAATTTCCAGATAAGAGGTTCCATATAAGGTCAAAAACTACATACTCAGATCTTTACCAAACTTAACAGGGATACATTGGATGTCAAGACACGTGGAAAAAACGTAAAAACAAGAGATTGGCGACATCAAGATTTTGGACGATATTTTTAAGAATTTTCAAATTTTCATAAAGGAGGTTCCAGATAAGGTCAAAAACTACATACTCAGATCTTCACCAAACTTTGCAGGAATACTTTGCATGTCAAGACACGTGGAAAAAACGTACAAAACAAGAGATCGGAGACATCAAGATTTTCGACGAATTTTTTAAGAATTTTCAAATTTTCAGATGGGAGGTTCCAGATAAGGTCAAAAACGACATACTCAGATCTTCACCAAACTTTGCATGGATACATTGGATGTCAAGACACGTGGAAAAAACATACAAAACATAGGATTGGGGACATCAAGATTTTGGACGAATTTTTTAAGAATTTTCAAATTTTCAGATAGGAGGTTCCATATAATATCAAAAACTACATACTCAGATCTTCACCAAACTTTGCAGGGATACATTGGATGTCAAGACACGTGGAAAAAACGTTCAAAACAAGAGATTGGAGACATCAAGATTCTCGACGAATTTTTGAAGAATTTTCAAATTTTCAGATAGGAGGTTCCAGATAAGGTCAAAAACTACATACTCAGATCTTCACCAAACTTTGCAGGGATACATTGGATGTCAAGACACGTGGAAAAAACGTACAAAACAAGAGATTGGAGACATCAAGATTTTCGACAATTTTTTTAAGAATTTTCAAATTTTCAGATGGGAGGTTCCAGATAAGGTCAAAAACGACATACTCAGATCTTCACCAAACTTTGCATGGATACATTGGATGTCAAGACACGTGGAAAAAACGTACAAAACAAGAAATTGGAGACATCAAGATTTTGGACGAATTTTTTAAGAATTTTCAAATTTTCAGAAAGGAGGTTCCGTATAAGGTCAAAAACTACATACTCAGATCTTCACCAAACTTTGCAGGGATACATTGGATGTCAAGACACGTGGAAAAAACGTACAAAACAAGAGATTGGGGACATCAAGATTTTGGACGAATTTTTTAAGAATTTTCAAATTTTCAGATGGGAGGTTCCATATAGGGTCAAAAACTACATACTCAGATCTTCACCAAACTTTGCAGGGATACATTGAATGTCAAGACACGTGGAAAAAACGTACAAAACAAGAGATTGGGGTCATCAAGATTTTGCAGGGATTTTTTAGGAATTTTCGAATTTTCAGATGGGAGGTTCCAGATAAGGTCAAAAACTACATACTCAGATCTTCACCAAACTTTGCAGGGATACATTGGATGTCAAGACACGCGGGAAAAACGTACAAAACAAGAGATTGGAGACCAAGATTTTGGACGAATTTTTTAAGAATTCTCAAATTTTCAGATAGGAGGTTCCATATAAGGTCAAAAACTACATACTCAGATCTTCACCAAACTTTGCATGGATACATTATGTGTCAAGACACGTGGAAAAAACGTACAAAACAAGAGATAGGAGACATCAAGATTTTGGACGAATTTTTTAACAATTTTCAAATTTTCAGAAAGGATGTTCCAGATAAGGTCAAAAACGACATACTCAGATCTTCACCAAACTTTGCAGGGATACATTGGATATCAAGACACGTGGAAAAAACGTACAAAACAAGAGATTGGAGACATCAAGATTTTGGACGAATTTTTTAAGAATTTTCAAATTTTCAGATAGGAGGTTCCAGATAAGGTCAAAAACTACATACTCAGATCTTCACCAAACTTTGCAGGGATACATTGGATGTCAAGACACGTGGAAAAACCGTACAAAACAAGAGATTGGAGACATCAAGATTTTGGACGATTTTTTAAAGAATTTTCAAATTTTCAGATGGGAGGTTCCAGATAAGGTCAAAAACGACATACTCAGATCTTCACCAAACTTTGCATGGATACATTGGATGTCAAGACACGTGGAAAAAACATACAAAACATAGGATTGGGGACATCAAGATTTTGGACGAATTTTTTAAGAATTTTCAAATTTTCAGATAGGAGGTTCCATATAATTTCAAAAACTACATACTCAGATCTTCACCAAACTCTGCAGGGATACATTGTATGTCAAGACACGTGGAAAAAACATACAAAACATAGGATTGGGGACATCAAGATTTTGTTAAATTTTTTTAAGAATTTTCAAATTTTCAGATGGGAGGTTCCAAATAAGGTCAAAAACTACATACTCAGATCTTCACCAAACATTGCAGGGATACATTGGATGTCAAGACACGTGGAAAGAACGTACAAAACAAGAGATTGGAGACATCAAGATTTTGGACGAATTTTTTAAGAATTTTCAAATTTTCAGATAGGAGGTTCCAGATAAGGTCAAAAACTACATACTCAGATCTTCACCAAACTTTGCAGGGATACATTGGATGTCAAGACACGTGGAAAAAACGTACAAAACAAGAGATTGGAGACATCAAGATTTTGGACGAATTTTTTAAGAATTTTCAAATTTTCAGAAAGGATGTTCCAGATAAGGTCAAAAACTACATACTCAGATCTTCACCAAACTTTGCAGGGATACATTGGATGTCAAGACACGTGGAAAAAACATACAAAACATAGGATTGGGGACATCAAGATTTTGGTCGAATTTTTTAAGAATTTTCAAATTTCCAGATAAGAGGTTCCATATAAGGTCAAAAACTACATACTCAGATCTTTACCAAACTTAACAGGGATACATTGGATGTCAAGACACGTGGAAAAAACGTAAAAACAAGAGATTGGCGACATCAAGATTTTGGACGATATTTTTAAGAATTTTCAAATTTTCATAAAGGAGGTTCCAGATAAGGTCAAAAACGACATACTCAGATCTTCACCAAACGTTGCAGGGATACTTTGCATGTCAAGACACGTGGAAAAAACGTACAAAACAAGAGATTGGAGACATCAAGATTTTTGACGAATTTTTTAAGAATTTTCAAATTTTCAGAAAGGATGTTCCAGATAAGGTCAAAAACGACATACTCAGATCTTCACCAAACTTTGCAGGGATACATTGGAGGTCGAGACACGTGGAAAAAACGTACAAAACAAGAGATTGGAGACATCAAGATATTGGACGAATTTTTGAAGAATTTTCAAATTTTCAGATAGGAGGTTCCAGATAAGGTCAAAAACTACATACTCAGATCTTCACCAAACATTGCAGGGATACATTGGATGTCAAGACACGTGGAAAAAACGTACAAAACAAGAGATTGGAGACATCAAGATTCTCGACGAATTTTTGAAGAATTTTCAAATTTTCAGATAGGAGGTTCCAGATAAGGTCAAAAACTACATACTCAGATTTTCACCAAACTTTGCAGGGATACATTGAATGTCAAGACACGTGGAAAAAACGTACAAAACAAGAGATTGGAGACATCAAGATTTTGGACGAATTTTTTAAGAATTTTCAAATTTTCAGAAAGGAGGTTCCATATAAGGTCAAAAACTACATACTCAGATCTTCACCAAACTTTGCAGGGATACATTGAATGTCAAGACACGTGGAAAAAACGTACAAAACAAGAGATTGGGGTCATCAAGATTTTGGACGGATTTTTTAGGAATTTTCAAATTTTCAGATGGGAGGTTCCAGATAAGGTCAAAAACTACATACTCAGATCTTCACCAAACTTTGCAGGGATACATTGGATATCAAGACACGTGGAAAAAACGTACAAAACAAGAGATTGGAGACATCAAGATTTTGGACGAATTTTTTAAGAATTTTCAAATTTTCAGATAGGAGGTTCCATATAAGGTCAAAAACTACATACTCAGATCTTCACCAAACTTTGCATGGATACATTATGTGTCAAGACACGTGGAAAAAACGTACAAAACAAGAGATTGGAGACATCAAGATTTTGGTCGAATTTTTTAAGAATTTTCAAATTTTCAGATGGGAGGTTCCAGATAAGGTCAAAAACTACATACTCAGATCTTCACCAAACTTTGCAGGGATACATTGGATGTCAAGACACGTGGAAAAAACGTACAAAACAAGAGATAGGAGACATCAAGATTTTGGACGAATTTTTTAACAATTTTCAAATTTTCAGAAAGGATGTTCCAGATAAGGTCAAAAACGACATACTCAGATCTTCACCAAACTTTGCAGGGATACATTGGATATCAAGACACGTGGAAAAAACGTACTAAACAAGAGATTGGAGACATCAAGATTTTGGACGAATTTTTTAAGAATTTTCAAATTTTCAGATAGGAGGTTCGAGATAAGGTCAAAAACTACATACTTAGATCTTCACCAAACTTTGCAGGGATACATTGGATGTCAAGACACATGGAAAAAACGTACAAAACAAGAGATTGGGGTCATCAAGATTTTGGACGGATTTTTTAGGAATTTTCAAATTTTCAGATGGGAGGTTCCAGATAAGGTCAAAAACTACATACTCAGATCTTCACCAAACATTGCAGGGATGCATTGGATGTCAAGACACGTGGAAAAAACGTACAAAACAAGAGATTGGAGACATCAATATTTTGGACGAATTTTTTAAGAATTTTCAAATTTTCAGATAGGAGGTTCCAGATGAGGTCAAAAACTACATACTCAGATCTTCACCAAACTTTGCAGGAATACTTTGCATGTCAAGACACGTGGAAAAAACGTACAAAACAAGAGATCGGAGACATCAAGATTTTCGACGAATTTTTTAAGAATTTTCAAATTTTCAGATGGGAGGTTCCAGATAAGGTCAAAAACGACATACTCAGATCTTCACCAAACTTTGCATGGATACATTGGATGTCAAGACACGTGGAAAAAACATACAAAACATAGGATTGGGGACATCAAGATTTTGGACGAATTTTTTAAGAATTTTCAAATTTTCAGATAGGAGGTTCCATATAATATCAAAAACTACATACTCAGATCTTCACCAAACTTTGCAGGGATACATTGGATGTCAAGACACGTGGAAAAAACGTACAAAACAAGAGATTGGAGACATCAAGATTCTCGACGAATTTTTGAAGAATTTTCAAATTTTCAGATAGGAGGTTCCAGATAAGGTCAAAAACTACATACTCAGATCTTCACCAAACTTTGCAGGGATACATTGAATGTCAAGACACGTGGAAAAAACGTACAAAACAAGAGATTGGAGACATCAAGATTTTGGACGAATTTTTTAAGAATTTTCAAATTTTCAGATAGGAGGTTCCAGATAAGGTCAAAAACTACATACTCAGATCTTCACCAAACTTTGCAGGGATACATTGGATGTCAAGACACGTGGAAAAAACATACAAAACATAGGATTGGGGACATCAAGATTTTGTTAAATTTTTTTAAGAATTTTCAAATTTTCAGATAGGAGGTTCCAAATAAGGTCAAAAACTACATACTCAGATCTTCACCAAACATTGCAGGGATACATTGGATGTCAAGACACGTGGAAAGAACGTACAAAACAAGAGATTGGAGACATCAAGATTTTGGACGAATTTTTTAAGAATTTTCAAATTTTCAGATAGGAGGTTCCAGATAAGGTCAAAAACTACATACTCAGATCTTCACCAAACTTTGCAGGGATACATTGGATGTCAAGACACGTGGAAAAAACGTACAAAACAAGAGATTGGAGACATCAAGATTTTGGACGAATTTTTTAAGAATTTTCAAATTTTCAGAAAGGATGTTCCAGATAAGGTCAAAAACTACATACTCAGATCTTCACCAAACTTTGCAGGGATACATTGGATGTCAAGACACGTGGAAAAAACATACAAAACATAGGATTGGGGACATCAAGATTTTGGTCGAATTTTTTAAGAATTTTCAAATTTCCAGATAAGAGGTTCCATATAAGGTCAAAAACTACATACTCAGATCTTTACCAAACTTAACAGGGATACATTGGATGTCAAGACACGTGGAAAAAACGTAAAAACAAGAGATTGGCGACATCAAGATTTTGGACGATATTTTTAAGAATTTTCAAATTTTCATAAAGGAGGTTCCAGATAAGGTCAAAAACTACATACTCAGATCTTCACCAAACTTTGCAGGAATACTTTGCATGTCAAGACACGTGGAAAAAACGTACAAAACAAGAGATCGGAGACATCAAGATTTTCGACGAATTTTTTAAGAATTTTCAAATTTTCAGATGGGAGGTTCCAGATAAGGTCAAAAACGACATACTCAGATCTTCACCAAACTTTGCATGGATACATTGGATGTCAAGACACGTGGAAAAAACATACAAAACATAGGATTGGGGACATCAAGATTTTGGACGAATTTTTTAAGAATTTTCAAATTTTCAGATAGGAGGTTCCATATAATATCAAAAACTACATACTCAGATCTTCACCAAACTTTGCAGGGATACATTGGATGTCAAGACACGTGGAAAAAACGTACAAAACAAGAGATTGGAGACATCAAGATTCTCGACGAATTTTTGAAGAATTTTCAAATTTTCAGATAGGAGGTTCCAGATAAGGTCAAAAACTACATACTCAGATCTTCACCAAACTTTGCAGGGATACATTGAATGTCAAGACACGTGGAAAAAACGTACAAAACAAGAGATTGGGGTCATCAAGATTTTGGACGGATTTTTTAGGAATTTTCAAATTTTCAGATGGGAGGTTCCAGATAAGGTCAAAAACTACATACTCAGATCTTCACCAAACTTTGCAGGGATACATTGGATATCAAGACACGTGGAAAAAACGTACAAAACAAGAGATTGGAGACATCAAGATTTTGGACGAATTTTTTAAGAATTTTCAAATTTTCAGATAGGAGGTTCCATATAAGGTCAAAAACTACATACTCAGATCTTCACCAAACTTTGCATGGATACATTATGTGTCAAGACACGTGGAAAAAACGTACAAAACAAGAGATTGGAGACATCAAGATTTTGGTCGAATTTTTTAAGAATTTTCAAATTTTCAGATGGGAGGTTCCAGATAAGGTCAAAAACTACATACTCAGATCTTCACCAAACTTTGCAGGGATACATTGGATGTCAAGACACGTGGAAAAAACGTACAAAACAAGAGATAGGAGACATCAAGATTTTGGACGAATTTTTTAACAATTTTCAAATTTTCAGAAAGGATGTTCCAGATAAGGTCAAAAACGACATACTCAGATCTTCACCAAACTTTGCAGGGATACATTGGATATCAAGACACGTGGAAAAAACGTACTAAACAAGAGATTGGAGACATCAAGATTTTGGACGAATTTTTTAAGAATTTTCAAATTTTCAGATAGGAGGTTCGAGATAAGGTCAAAAACTACATACTTAGATCTTCACCAAACTTTGCAGGGATACATTGGATGTCAAGACACATGGAAAAAACGTACAAAACAAGAGATTGGGGTCATCAAGATTTTGGACGGATTTTTTAGGAATTTTCAAATTTTCAGATGGGAGGTTCCAGATAAGGTCAAAAACTACATACTCAGATCTTCACCAAACATTGCAGGGATGCATTGGATGTCAAGACACGTGGAAAAAACGTACAAAACAAGAGATTGGAGACATCAATATTTTGGACGAATTTTTTAAGAATTTTCAAATTTTCAGATAGGAGGTTCCAGATGAGGTCAAAAACTACATACTCAGATCTTCACCAAACTTTGCAGGAATACTTTGCATGTCAAGACACGTGGAAAAAACGTACAAAACAAGAGATCGGAGACATCAAGATTTTCGACGAATTTTTTAAGAATTTTCAAATTTTCAGATGGGAGGTTCCAGATAAGGTCAAAAACGACATACTCAGATCTTCACCAAACTTTGCATGGATACATTGGATGTCAAGACACGTGGAAAAAACATACAAAACATAGGATTGGGGACATCAAGATTTTGGACGAATTTTTTAAGAATTTTCAAATTTTCAGATAGGAGGTTCCATATAATATCAAAAACTACATACTCAGATCTTCACCAAACTTTGCAGGGATACATTGGATGTCAAGACACGTGGAAAAAACGTACAAAACAAGAGATTGGAGACATCAAGATTCTCGACGAATTTTTGAAGAATTTTCAAATTTTCAGATAGGAGGTTCCAGATAAGGTCAAAAACTACATACTCAGATCTTCACCAAACTTTGCAGGGATACATTGAATGTCAAGACACGTGGAAAAAACGTACAAAACAAGAGATTGGAGACATCAAGATTTTGGACGAATTTTTTAAGAATTTTCAAATTTTCAGATAGGAGGTTCCAGATAAGGTCAAAAACTACATACTCAGATCTTCACCAAACTTTGCAGGGATACATTGGATGTCAAGACACGTGGAAAAAACATACAAAACATAGGATTGGGGACATCAAGATTTTGTTAAATTTTTTTAAGAATTTTCAAATTTTCAGATAGGAGGTTCCAAATAAGGTCAAAAACTACATACTCAGATCTTCACCAAACATTGCAGGGATACATTGGATGTCAAGACACGTGGAAAGAACGTACAAAACAAGAGATTGGAGACATCAAGATTTTGGACGAATTTTTTAAGAATTTTCAAATTTTCAGATAGGAGGTTCCAGATAAGGTCAAAAACTACATACTCAGATCTTCACCAAACTTTGCAGGGATACATTGGATGTCAAGACACGTGGAAAAAACGTACAAAACAAGAGATTGGAGACATCAAGATTTTGGACGAATTTTTTAAGAATTTTCAAATTTTCAGAAAGGATGTTCCAGATAAGGTCAAAAACTACATACTCAGATCTTCACCAAACTTTGCAGGGATACATTGGATGTCAAGACACGTGGAAAAAACATACAAAACATAGGATTGGGGACATCAAGATTTTGGTCGAATTTTTTAAGAATTTTCAAATTTCCAGATAAGAGGTTCCATATAAGGTCAAAAACTACATACTCAGATCTTTACCAAACTTAACAGGGATACATTGGATGTCAAGACACGTGGAAAAAACGTAAAAACAAGAGATTGGCGACATCAAGATTTTGGACGATATTTTTAAGAATTTTCAAATTTTCATAAAGGAGGTTCCAGATAAGGTCAAAAACTACATACTCAGATCTTCACCAAACTTTGCAGGAATACTTTGCATGTCAAGACACGTGGAAAAAACGTACAAAACAAGAGATCGGAGACATCAAGATTTTCGACGAATTTTTTAAGAATTTTCAAATTTTCAGATGGGAGGTTCCAGATAAGGTCAAAAACGACATACTCAGATCTTCACCAAACTTTGCATGGATACATTGGATGTCAAGACACGTGGAAAAAACATACAAAACATAGGATTGGGGACATCAAGATTTTGGACGAATTTTTTAAGAATTTTCAAATTTTCAGATAGGAGGTTCCATATAATATCAAAAACTACATACTCAGATCTTCACCAAACTTTGCAGGGATACATTGGATGTCAAGACACGTGGAAAAAACGTACAAAACAAGAGATTGGAGACATCAAGATTCTCGACGAATTTTTGAAGAATTTTCAAATTTTCAGATAGGAGGTTCCAGATAAGGTCAAAAACTACATACTCAGATCTTCACCAAACTTTGCAGGGATACATTGGAGGTCGAGACACGTGGAAAAAACGTACAAAACAAGAGATTGGAGACATCAAGATATTGGACGAATTTTTGAAGAATTTTCAAATTTTCAGATAGGAGGTTCCAGATAAGGTCAAAAACTACATACTCAGATCTTCACCAAACATTGCAGGGATACATTGGATGTCAAGACACGTGGAAAAAACGTACAAAACAAGAGATTGGAGACATCAAGATTCTCGACGAATTTTTGAAGAATTTTCAAATTTTCAGATAGGAGGTTCCAGATAAAGTCAAAAACTACATACTCAGATTTTCACCAAACTTTGCAGGGATACATTGAATGTCAAGACACGTGGAAAAAACGTACAAAACAAGAGATTGGAGACATCAAGATTTTGGACGAATTTTTTAAGAATTTTCAAATTTTCAGAAAGGAGGTTCCATATAAGGTCAAAAACTACATACTCAGATCTTCACCAAACTTTGCAGGGATACATTGAATGTCAAGACACGTGGAAAAAACGTACAAAACAAGAGATTGGGGTCATCAAGATTTTGGACGGATTTTTTAGGAATTTTCAAATTTTCAGATGGGAGGTTCCAGATAAGGTCAAAAACTACATACTCAGATCTTCACCAAACTTTGCAGGGATACATTGGATATCAAGACACGTGGAAAAAACGTACAAAACAAGAGATTGGAGACATCAAGATTTTGGACGAATTTTTTAAGAATTTTCAAATTTTCAGATAGGAGGTTCCATATAAGGTCAAAAACTACATACTCAGATCTTCACCAAACTTTGCATGGATACATTATGTGTCAAGACACGTGGAAAAAACGTACAAAACAAGAGATTGGAGACATCAAGATTTTGGTCGAATTTTTTAAGAATTTTCAAATTTTCAGATGGGAGGTTCCAGATAAGGTCAAAAACTACATACTCAGATCTTCACCAAACTTTGCAGGGATACATTGGATGTCAAGACACGTGGAAAAAACGTACAAAACAAGAGATAGGAGACATCAAGATTTTGGACGAATTTTTTAACAATTTTCAAATTTTCAGAAAGGATGTTCCAGATAAGGTCAAAAACGACATACTCAGATCTTCACCAAACTTTGCAGGGATACATTGGATATCAAGACACGTGGAAAAAACGTACTAAACAAGAGATTGGAGACATCAAGATTTTGGACGAATTTTTTAAGAATTTTCAAATTTTCAGATAGGAGGTTCGAGATAAGGTCAAAAACTACATACTTAGATCTTCACCAAACTTTGCAGGGATACATTGGATGTCAAGACACGTGGAAAAAACGTACAAAACAAGAGATTGGGGTCATCAAGATTTTGGACGGATTTTTTAGGAATTTTCAAATTTTCAGATGGGAGGTTCCAGATAAGGTCAAAAACTACATACTCAGATCTTCACCAAACATTGCAGGGATGCATTGGATGTCAAGACACGTGGAAAAAACGTACAAAACAAGAGATTGGAGACATCAATATTTTGGACGAATTTTTTAAGAATTTTCAAATTTTCAGATAGGAGGTTCCAGATGAGGTCAAAAACTACATACTCAGATCTTCACCAAACTTTGCAGGAATACTTTGCATGTCAAGACACGTGGAAAAAACGTACAAAACAAGAGATCGGAGACATCAAGATTTTCGACGAATTTTTTAAGAATTTTCAAATTTTCAGATGGGAGGTTCCAGATAAGGTCAAAAACGACATACTCAGATCTTCACCAAACTTTGCATGGATACATTGGATGTCAAGACACGTGGAAAAAACATACAAAACATAGGATTGGGGACATCAAGATTTTGGACGAATTTTTTAAGAATTTTCAAATTTTCAGATAGGAGGTTCCATATAATATCAAAAACTACATACTCAGATCTTCACCAAACTTTGCAGGGATACATTGGATGTCAAGACACGTGGAAAAAACGTACAAAACAAGAGATTGGAGACATCAAGATTCTCGACGAATTTTTGAAGAATTTTCAAATTTTCAGATAGGAGGTTCCAGATAAGGTCAAAAACTACATACTCAGATCTTCACCAAACTTTGCAGGGATACATTGAATGTCAAGACACGTGGAAAAAACGTACAAAACAAGAGATTGGAGACATCAAGATTTTGGACGAATTTTTTAAGAATTTTCAAATTTTCAGATAGGAGGTTCCACATGAGGTCAAAAACTACATACTCAGATCTTCACCAAACTTTGCATGGATACATTGGATGTCAAGACACGTGGAAAAAACATACAAAACATAGGATTGGGGACATCAAGATTTTGGTCGAATTTTTTAAGAATTTTCAAATTTCCAGATAAGAGGTTCCATATAAGGTCAAAAACTACATACTCAGATCTTTACCAAACTTAACAGGGATACATTGGATGTCAAGACACGTGGAAAAAACGTAAAAACAAGAGATTGGCGACATCAAGATTTTGGACGATATATTTAAGAATTTTCAAATTTTCATAAAGGAGGTTCCAGATAAGGTCAAAAACGACATACTCAGATCTTCACCAAACGTTGCAGGGATACTTTGCATGTCAAGACACGTGGAAAAAACGTACAAAACAAGAGATTGGAGACATCAAGATTTTCGACGAATTTTTTAAGAATTTTCAAATTTTCAGATGGGAGGTTCCAGATAAGGTCAAAAACTACATACTCAGATCTTCACCAACTTTGCAGGGATACATTGGATGTCAAGACACGTGGAAAAAACGTACAAAAAAAGAGATTGGGGTCATCAAGATTTTGGACGAATTTTTTAAGAATTTTCAAATTTTCAGATGGGAGGTTCCACATGAGGTCAAAAACTACATACTCAGATCTTCACCAAACTTTGCATGGATACATTGGATGTCAAGACACGTGGAAAAAACATACAAAACATAGGATATGGGGACATCAAGATTTTGGTCGAATTTTTTAAGAATTTTCAAATTTTCAGATAGGAGGTTCCATATAAGGTCAAAAACTACATACTCAGATCTTCACCAAACTTTGCATGGATACATTATGTGTCAAGACACGTGGAAAAAACGTACAAAACAAGAGATTGGAGACATCAAGATTTTGGTCGAATTTTTTAAGAATTTTCAAATTTTCAGATAGGAGGTTCCAGATAAGGTCAAAAACTACATACTTAGATCTTCACCAAACTTTGCAGGGATACATTGGATGTCAAGACACGTGGAAAAAACGTACAAAACAAGAGATTGGGGTCATCAAGATTTTGGACGGATTTTTTAGGAATTTTCAAATTTTCAGATGGGAGGTTCCAGATAAGGTCAAAAACTACATACTCAGATCTTCACCAAACTTTGCAGGGATGCATTGGATGTCAAGACACGTGGAAAAAACGTACAAAACAAGAGATTGGAGACATCAATATTTTGGACGAATTTTTTAAGAATTTTCAAATTTTCAGATAGGAGGTTCCAGATGAGGTCAAAAACTACATACTCAGATCTTCACCAAACTTTGCAGGAATACTTTGCATGTCAAGACACGTGGAAAAAACGTACAAAACAAGAGATCGGAGACATCAAGATTTTCGACGAATTTTTTAAGAATTTTCAAATTTTCAGATGGGAGGTTCCAGATAAGGTCAAAAACGACATACTCAGATCTTCACCAAACTTTGCATGGATACATTGGATGTCAAGACACGTGGAAAAAACATACAAAACATAGGATTGGGGACATCAAGATTTTGGACGAATTTTTTAAGAATTTTCAAATTTTCAGATAGGAGGTTCCATATAATATCAAAAACTACATACTCAGATCTTCACCAAACTTTGCAGGGATACATTGGATGTCAAGACACGTGGAAAAAACGTACAAAACAAGAGATTGGAGACATCAAGATTCTCGACGAATTTTTGAAGAATTTTCAAATTTTCAGATAGGAGGTTCCAGATAAGGTCAAAAACTACATACTCAGATCTTCACCAAACTTTGCAGGGATACATTGAATGTCAAGACACGTGGAAAAAACGTACAAAACAAGAGATTGGAGACATCAAGATTTTGGACGAATTTTTTAAGAATTTTCAAATTTTCAGATAGGAGGTTCCACATGAGGTCAAAAACTACATACTCAGATCTTCACCAAACTTTGCATGGATACATTGGATGTCAAGACACGTGGAAAAAACATACAAAACATAGGATTGGGGACATCAAGATTTTGGTCGAATTTTTTAAGAATTTTCAAATTTCCAGATAAGAGGTTCCATATAAGGTCAAAAACTACATACTCAGATCTTTACCAAACTTAACAGGGATACATTGGATGTCAAGACACGTGGAAAAAACGTAAAAACAAGAGATTGGCGACATCAAGATTTTGGACGATATATTTAAGAATTTTCAAATTTTCATAAAGGAGGTTCCAGATAAGGTCAAAAACGACATACTCAGATCTTCACCAAACGTTGCAGGGATACTTTGCATGTCAAGACACGTGGAAAAAACGTACAAAACAAGAGATTGGAGACATCAAGATTTTCGACGAATTTTTTAAGAATTTTCAAATTTTCAGATGGGAGGTTCCAGATAAGGTCAAAAACTACATACTCAGATCTTCACCAACTTTGCAGGGATACATTGGATGTCAAGACACGTGGAAAAAACGTACAAAAAAAGAGATTGGGGTCATCAAGATTTTGGACGAATTTTTTAAGAATTTTCAAATTTTCAGATGGGAGGTTCCACATGAGGTCAAAAACTACATACTCAGATCTTCACCAAACTTTGCATGGATACATTGGATGTCAAGACACGTGGAAAAAACATACAAAACATAGGTTATGGGGACATCAAGATTTTGGTCGAATTTTTTAAGAATTTTCAAATTTTCAGATAGGAGGTTCCATATAAGGTCAAAAACTACATACTCAGATCTTCACCAAACTTTGCATGGATACATTATGTGTCAAGACACGTGGAAAAAACGTACAAAACAAGAGATTGGAGACATCAAGATTTTGGTCGAATTTTTTAAGAATTTTCAAATTTTCAGATAGGAGGTTCCAGATAAGGTCAAAAACTACATACTTAGATCTTCACCAAACTTTGCAGGGATACATTGGATGTCAAGACACGTGGAAAAAACGTACAAAACAAGAGATTGGGGTCATCAAGATTTTGGACGGATTTTTTAGGAATTTTCAAATTTTCAGATGGGAGGTTCCAGATAAGGTCAAAAACTACATACTCAGATCTTCACCAAACATTGCAGGGATGCATTGGATGTCAAGACACGTGGAAAAAACGTACAAAACAAGAGATTGGAGACATCAATATTTTGGACGAATTTTTTAAGAATTTTCAAATTTTCAGATAGGAGGTTCCAGATGAGGTCAAAAACTACATACTCAGATCTTCACCAAACTTTGCAGGAATACTTTGCATGTCAAGACACGTGGAAAAAACGTACAAAACAAGAGATCGGAGACATCAAGATTTTCGACGAATTTTTTAAGAATTTTCAAATTTTCAGATGGGAGGTTCCAGATAAGGTCAAAAACGACATACTCAGATCTTCACCAAACTTTGCATGGATACATTGGATGTCAAGACACGTGGAAAAAACATACAAAACATAGGATTGGGGACATCAAGATTTTGGACGAATTTTTTAAGAATTTTCAAATTTTCAGATAGGAGGTTCCATATAATATCAAAAACTACATACTCAGATCTTCACCAAACTTTGCAGGGATACATTGGATGTCAAGACACGTGGAAAAAACGTACAAAACAAGAGATTGGAGACATCAAGATTCTCGACGAATTTTTGAAGAATTTTCAAATTTTCAGATAGGAGGTTCCAGATAAGGTCAAAAACTACATACTCAGATCTTCACCAAACTTTGCAGGGATACATTGAATGTCAAGACACGTGGAAAAAACGTACAAAACAAGAGATTGGAGACATCAAGATTTTGGACGAATTTTTTAAGAATTTTCAAATTTTCAGATAGGAGGTTCCACATGAGGTCAAAAACTACATACTCAGATCTTCACCAAACTTTGCATGGATACATTGGATGTCAAGACACGTGGAAAAAACATACAAAACATAGGATTGGGGACATCAAGATTTTGGTCGAATTTTTTAAGAATTTTCAAATTTCCAGATAAGAGGTTCCATATAAGGTCAAAAACTACATACTCAGATCTTTACCAAACTTAACAGGGATACATTGGATGTCAAGACACGTGGAAAAAACGTAAAAACAAGAGATTGGCGACATCAAGATTTTGGACGATATATTTAAGAATTTTCAAATTTTCATGAAGGAGGTTCCAGATAAGGTCAAAAACGACATACTCAGATCTTCACCAAACGTTGCAGGGATACTTTGCATGTCAAGACACGTGGAAAAAACGTACAAAACAAGAGATTGGAGACATCAAGATTTTCGACGAATTTTTTAAGAATTTTCAAATTTTCAGATGGGAGGTTCCAGATAAGGTCAAAAACTACATACTCAGATCTTCACCAACTTTGCAGGGATACATTGGATGTCAAGACACGTGGAAAAAACGTACAAAAAAAAGAGATTGGGGTCATCAAGATTTTGGACGAATTTTTTAAGAATTTTCAAATTTTCAGATGGGAGGTTCCACATGAGGTCAAAAACTACATACTCAGATCTTCACCAAACTTTGCATGGATACATTGGATGTCAAGACACGTGGAAAAAACATACAAAACATAGGATATGGGGACATCAAGATTTTGGTCGAATTTTTTAAGAATTTTCAAATTTTCAGATAGGAGGTTCCATATAAGGTCAAAAACTACATACTCAGATCTTCACCAAACTTTGCATGGATACATTATGTGTCAAGACACGTGGAAAAAACGTACAAAACAAGAGATTGGAGACATCAAGATTTTGGTCGAATTTTTTAAGAATTTTCAAATTTTCAGATAGGAGGTTCCAGATAAGGTCAAAAACTACATACTCAGATCTTCACCAAACTTTGCAGGGATACATTGGATGTCAAGACACGTGGAAAAAACGTACAAAACAAGAGATAGGAGACATCAAGATTTTGGACGATATTTTTAAGAATTTTCAAATTTTCATAAAGGAGGTTCGAGATAAGGTCAAAAACTACATACTCAGATCTTCACCAAACTTTGCAGGGATACATTGGATGTCAAGACACGTGGAAAAAACATACAAGACCTAGGATTGGGGACATCAAGATTTTGGTCAAATTTTTTAAGAATTTTCAAATTTTCAGGTTCCATATAAGGTCAAAAACTACATACTCAGATCTTCACCAAACTTTGCAGGGATACATTGGATGTCAAGACACGTGGAAAAAACGTACAAAACAAGAGATTGGAGACATCAAGATTTTGGACGTATTTTTTAAGAATTTTCAAATTTTCAGAAAGGAGGTTCCATATAAGGTCAAAAACTACATACTCAGATCTTCACCAAACTTTGCAGGGATACATTGAATGTCAAGACACGTGGAAAAAAGGTACAAAACAAGAGATTGGAGACATCAAGATTTTGGACGAATTTTTTAAGAATTTTCAAATTTTCAGATAGGAGGTTCCATAAAAGGTCAAAAACTACATACTCAGATCTTCACCAAACTTTGCATGGATACATTATGTGTCAAGACACGTGGAAAAAACGTACAAAACAAGAGATTGGAGACATCAAGATTTTGGTCGAATTTTTTAAGAATTTTCAAATTTTCAGATGGGAGGTTCCAGATAAGGTCAAAAACTACATACTCAGATCTTCACCAAACTTTGCAGGGATACATTGGATGTCAAGACACGTGGAAAAAACGTACAAAACAAGAGATAGGAGACATCAAGATTTTGGACGAATTTTTTAACAATTTTCAAATTTTCAGAAAGGATGCTCCAGATAAGGTCAAAAACGACATACTCAGATCTTCACCAAACTTTGCAGGGATACATTGGATATCAAGACACGTGGAAAAAACGTACAAAACAAGAGATTGGAGACATCAAGATTTTGGACGAATTTTTTAAGAATTTTCAAATTTTCAGATAGGAGGTTCCAGATAAGGTCAAAAACTACATACTCAGATCTTCACCAAACTTTGCAGGGATACATTGGATGTCAAGACACGTGGAAAAAACGTACAAAACAAGAGATTGGGGTCATCAAGATTTTTGACGGATTTTTTAGGTATTTTCAAATTTTCAGATGGGAGGTTCCAGATAAGGTCAAAAACTACATACTCAGATCTTCACCAAACATTGCAGGGATACATTGGATGTCAAGACACGTGGAAAAAACGTACAAAACAAGAGATTGGAGACATCAAGATTTTCGACGAATTTTTTAAGAATTTTCAAATTTTCAGATGGGAGGTTCCAGATAATGTCAAAAACGACATACTCAGATCTTCACCAAACTTTGCAGGGATACATTGGATGTCAAGACACGTGGAAAAAACGTACAAAACAAGAGATTGGGGTCATCAAGATTTTGGACGGATTTTTTAAGAATTTTCAAATGTTCAGATGGGAGGTTCCAGACAAGGTCAAAAACGACATACTCAGATCTTCACCAAACTTTGCATGGATACATTGGATGTCAAGACACGTGGAAAAAACGTACAAAACAAGAAATTGGAGACATCAAGATTTTGGACGAATTTTTTGAGAATTTTCAAATTTTCAGAAAGGAGGTTCCGTATAAGGTCAAAAACTACATACTCAGATCTTCACCAAACTTTGCAGGGATACATTGGATGTCAAGACACGTGGAAAAAACGTACAAAACAAGAGATTGGGGTCATCAAGATTTTGGACGAATTTTTTAAGAATTTTCAAATTTTCAGAAAGGAGGTTCCATATAAGGTCAAAAACTACATACTCAGATCTTCACCAAACTTTGCAGGGATACATTGGATGTCAAGACACGTGGAAAAAACGTACAAAACAAGAGATTGGAGACATCAAGATTTTCGACAATTTTTTTAAGAATTTTCAAATTTTCAGATGGGAGGTTCCAGATAAGGTCAAAAACGACATACTCAGATCTTCACCAAAGTTTGCATGGATACATTGGATGTCAAGACACGTGGAAAAAACGTACAAAACAAGAAATTGGAGACATCAAGATTTTGGACGAATTTTTTAAGAATTTTCAAATTTTCAGAAAGGAGGTTCCGTATAAGGTCAAAAACTACATACTCAGATCTTCACCAAACTTTGCAGGGATACATTGGATGTCAAGACACGTGGAAAAAACGTACAAAACAAGAGATTGGGGACATCAAGATTTTGGACGAATTTTTTAAGAATTTTCAAATTTTCAGATGGGAGGTTCCATATAGGGTCAAAAACTACATACTCAGATCTTCACCAAACTTTGCAGGGATACATTGAATGTCAAGACACGTGGAAAAAACGTACAAAACAAGAGATTGGGGTCATCAAGATTTTGCACGGATTTTTTAGGAATTTTCGAATTTTCAGATGGGAGGTTGCAGATAAGGTCAAAAACTACATACTCAGATCTTCACCAAACTTTGCAGGGATACATTGGATGTCAAGACACGCGGGAAAAACGTACAAAACAAGAGATTGGAGACCAAGATTTTGGACGAATTTTTTAAGAATTCTCAAATTTTCAGATAGGAGGTTCCATATAAGGTCAAAAACTACATACTCAGATCTTCACCAAACTTTGCATGGATACATTATGTGTCAAGACACGTGGAAAAAACGTACAAAACAAGAGATTGGAGACATCAAGATTTTGGTCGAATTTTTTAAGAATTTTCAAATTTTCAGATGGGAGGTTCCAGATAAGGTCAAAAACTACATACTCAGATCTTCACCAAACTTTGCAGGGATACATTGGATGTCAAGACACGTGGAAAAAACGTACAAAACAAGAGATAGGAGACATCAAGATTTTGGACGAATTTTTTAACAATTTTCAAATTTTCAGAAAGGATGTTCCAGATAAGGTCAAAAACGACATACTCAGATCTTCACCAAACTTTGCAGGGATACATTGGATATCAAGACACGTGGAAAAAACGTACAAAACAAGAGATTGGAGACATCAAGATTTTGGACGAATTTTTTAAGAATTTTCAAATTTTCAGATAGGAGGTTCCAGATAAGGTCAAAAACTACATACTCAGATCTTCACCAAACTTTGCAGGGATACATTGGATGTCAAGACACGTGGAAAAACCGTACAAAACAAGAGATTGGAGACATCAAGATTTTGGACGATTTTTTAAAGAATTTTCAAATTTTCAGAAATGCGGTTCCAGATAAGGTCAAAAACTACATACTCAGATCTTCACCAAACTTTGCAGGAATACTTTGCATGTCAAGACACGTGGAAAAAACGTACAAAACAAGAGATCGGAGACATCAAGATTTTCGACGAATTTTTTAAGAATTTTCAAATTTTCAGATGGGAGGTTCCAGATAATGTCAAAAACGACATACTCAGATCTTCACCAAACTTTGCAGGGATACATTGGATGTCAAGACACGTGGAAAAAACGTACAAAACAAGAGATTGGGGTCATCAAGATTTTGGCCGAATTTTTTAAGAATTTTCAAATGTTCAGATGGGAGGTTCCAGACAAGGTCAAAAACGACATACTCAGATCTTCACCAAACTTTGCATGGATACATTGGATGTCAAGACACGTGGAAAAAACGTACAAAACAAGAAATTGGAGACATCAAGATTTTGGACGAATTTTTTGAGAATTTTCAAATTTTCAGAAAGGAGGTTCCGTATAAGGTCAAAAACTACATACTCAGATCTTCACCAAACTTTGCAGGGATACATTGGATGTCAAGACACGTAAAAAAAACGTACAAAACAAGAGATTGGGGTCATCAAGATTTTGGACGAATTTTTTAAGAATTTTCAAATTTTCAGAAAGGAGGTTCCATATAAGGTCAAAAACTACATACTCAGATCTTCACCAAACTTTGCAGGGATACATTGGATGTCAAGACACGTGGAAAAAACGTACAAAACAAGAGATTGGAGACATCAAGATTTTCGACAATTTTTTTAAGAATTTTCAAATTTTCAGATGGGAGGTTCCAGATAAGGTCAAAAACGACATACTCAGATCTTCACCAAACTTTGCATGGATACATTGGATGTCAAGACACGTGGAAAAAACGTACAAAACAAGAAATTGGAGACATCAAGATTTTGGAAGAATTTTTTAAGAATTTTCAAATTTTCAGAAAGGAGGTTCCGTATAAGGTCAAAAACTACATACTCAGATCTTCACCAAACTTTGCAGGGATACATTGGATGTCAAGACACGTGGAAAAAACGTACAAAACAAGAGATTGGGGACATCAAGATTTTGGACGAATTTTTTAAGAATTTTCAAATTTTCAGATGGGAGGTTCCATATAGGGTCAAAAACTACATACTCAGATCTTCACCAAACTTTGCAGGGATACATTGAATGTCAAGACACGTGGAAAAAACGTACAAAACAAGAGATTGGGGTCATCAAGATTTTGCACGGATTTTTTAGGAATTTTCGAATTTTCAGATGGGAGGTTCCAGATAAGGTCAAAAACTACATACTCAGATCTTCACCAAACTTTGCAGGGATACATTGGATGTCAAGACACGCGGGAAAAACGTACAAAACAAGAGATTGGAGACCAAGATTTTGGACGAATTTTTTAAGAATTCTCAAATTTTCAGATAGGAGGTTCCATATAAGGTCAAAAACTACATACTCAGATCTTCACCAAACTTTGCATGGATACATTATGTGTCAAGACACGTGGAAAAAACGTACAAAACAAGAGATTGGAGACATCAAGATTTTGGTCGAATTTTTTAAGAATTTTCAAATTTTCAGATGGGAGGTTCCAGATAAGGTCAAAAACTACATACTCAGATCTTCACCAAACTTTGCAGGGATACATTGGATGTCAAGACACGTGGAAAAAACGTACAAAACAAGAGATAGGAGACATCAAGATTTTGGACGAATTTTTTAACAATTTTCAAATTTTCAGAAAGGATGTTCCAGATAAGGTCAAAAACGACATACTCAGATCTTCACCAAACTTTGCAGGGATACATTGGATATCAAGACACGTGGAAAAAACGTACAAAACAAGAGATTGGAGACATCAAGATTTTGGACGAATTTTTTAAGAATTTTCAAATTTTCAGATAGGAGGTTCCAGATAAGGTCAAAAACTACATACTCAGATCTTCACCAAACTTTGCAGGGATACATTGGATGTCAAGACACGTGGAAAAACCGTACAAAACAAGAGATTGGAGACATCAAGATTTTGGACGATTTTTTAAAGAATTTTCAAATTTTCAGAAATGCGGTTCCAGATAAGGTCAAAAACTACATACTCAGATCTTCACCAAACTTTGCAGGGATACATTGGATGTCAAGACACGTGGAAAAAACGTACAAAACAATAGATTGGGGTCAACAAGATTTTGGACGGATTTTTTAGGAATTTTCAAATTTTCAGATGGGAGGTTCCAGATAAGGTCAAAAACTACATACTCAGATCTTCACCAAACTCTGCAGGGATACATTGTATGTCAAGACACGTGGAAAAAACATACAAAACATAGGATTGGGGACATCAATATTTTGTTAAATTTTTTTAAGAATTTTCAAATTTTCAGATAGGAGGTTCCATATAAGGTCAAAAACTACATACTCAGATCTTCACTAAACTATGCAGGGATACATTGGATGTCAAGACACGTGGAAAGAACGTACAAAACAAGAGATTGGAGACATCAAGATTTTGGACGATTTTTTTAAGAATTTTCAAATTTTCAGATAGGAGGTTCCATATAAGGTCAAAAACTACATACTCAGATCTTCACCAAACATTGCAGGGATACATTGGATGTCAAGACACGTGGAAAAAACGTACAAAACAAGA
Organism: Lepisma saccharinum; assembly: GCF_977018435.1. Lineage (NCBI taxonomy): Eukaryota > Metazoa > Arthropoda > Insecta > Zygentoma > Lepismatidae > Lepisma > Lepisma saccharinum. The sequence goes on along the minus strand of NW_028142947.1, from coordinate 347,030 downwards.
GATTGGAGACATCAAGATTTTGGTCGAATTTTTTAAGAATTTTCAAATTTTCAGATAGGAGGTTCCATATAAGGTCAAAAACTACATACTCAGATCTTCACCAAACTTTGCATGGATACATTATGTGTCAAGACACGTGGAAAAAACGTACAAAACAAGAGATTGGAGACATCAAGATTTTGGTCGAATTTTTTAAGAATTTTCAAATTTTCAGATGGGAGGTTCCAGATAAGGTCAAAAACTACATACTCAGATCTTCACCAAACTTTGCAGGGATACATTGGATGTCAAGACACGTGGAAAAAACGTACAAAACAAGAGATAGGAGACATCAAGATTTTGGACGAATTTTTTAACAATTTTCAAATTTTCAGAAAGGATGTTCCAGATAAGGTCAAAAACGACATACTCAGATCTTCACCAAACTTTGCAGGGATACATTGGATATCAAGACACGTGGAAAAAACGTACAAAACAAGAGATTGGAGACATCAAGATTTTGGAAGAATTTTTTAAGAATTTTCAAATTTTCAGATAGGAGGTTCCAGATAAGGTCAAAAACTACATACTCAGATCTTCACCAAACTTTGCAGGGATACATTGGATGTCAAGACACGTGGAAAAAACGTACAAAACAAGAGATTGGGGTCATCAAGATTTTGGACGGATTTTTTAGGAATTTTCAAATTTTCAGATGGGAGGTTCCAGATAAGGTCAAAAACTACATACTCAGATCTTCACCAAACATTGCAGGGATACATTAGATGTCAAGACACGTGGAAAAAACGTACAAAACAAGAGATTGGAGACATCAAGATTTTGGACGAATTTTTTAAGAATTTTCAAATTTTCAGATAGGAGGTTCCAGATGAGGTCAAAAACTACATACTCAGATCTTCACCAAACTTTGCAGGAATACTTTGCATGTCAAGACACGTGGAAAAAACGTACAAAACAAGAGATCGGAGACATCAAGATTTTCGACGAATTTTTTAAGAATTTTCAAATTTTCCGATGGGAGGTTCCAGACAAGGTCAAAAACGACATACTCAGATCTTCACCAAACTTTGCATGGATACATTGGATGTCAAGACACGTGGAAAAAACGTACAAAACAAGAAATTGGAGACATCAAGATTTTGGACGAATTTTTTAAGAATTTTCAAATTTTCAGAAAGGAGGTTCCGTATAAGGTCAAAAACTACATACTCAGATCTTCACCAAACTTTGCAGGGATACATTGGATGTCAAGACACGTGGAAAAAACGTACAAAACAAGAGATTGGCGTCATCAAGATTTTGGACGAATTTTTTAAGAATTTTCAAATTTTCAGAAAGGAGGTTCCATATAAGGTCAAAAACAACATACTCAGATCTTCACCAAACTTTGCAGGGATACATTGGATGTCAAGACACGTGGAAAAAACGTACAAAACAAGAGATTGGAGACATCAAGATTTTCGAGAAATTTTTTAAGAATTTTCAAATTTTCAGATGGGAGGTTCCAGATAAGGTCAAAAACGACATACTCAGATCTTCACCAAACTTTGCATGGATACATTATGTGTCAAGACACGTGGAAAAAACGTACAAAACAAGAGATTGGAGACATCAAGATTTTGGTCGAATTTTTTAAGAATTTTCAAATTTTCAGATGGGAGGTTCCAGATAAGGTCAAAAACTACATACTCAGATCTTCACCAAACTTTGCAGGGATACATTGGATGTCAAGACACGTGGAAAAAACGTACAAAACAAGAGATAGGAGACATCAAGATTTTGGACGAATTTTTTAAGAATTTTCAAATTTTCAGAAAGGATGTTCCAGATAAGGTCGTCAAAAACGACATACTCAGATCTTCACCAAACTTTGCAGGGATACATTGGATATCAAGACACGTGGAAAAAACGTACAAAACAAGAGATTGGAGACATCAAGATTTTGGACGAATTTTTTAAGAATTTTCAAATTTTCAGATAGGAGGTTCCAGATAAGGTCGAAAACTACATACTCAGATCTTCACCAAACTTTGCAGGGATACATTGGATGTCAAGACACGTGGAAAAACCGTACAAAACAAGAGATTGGAGACATCAAGATTTTGGACGATTTTTTAAAGAATTTTCAAATTTTCAGAAATGCGGTTCCAGATAAGGTCAAAAACTACATACTCAGATCTTCACCAAACTTTGCAGGGATACATTGGATGTCAAGACACGTGGAAAAAACGTACAAAACAAGAGATTGGGGTCAACAAGATTTTGGACGGATTTTTTAGGAATTTTCAAATTTTCAGATGGGAGGTTCCAGATAAGGTCAAAAACTACATACTCAGATCTTCACCAAACTCTGCAGGGATACATTGTATGTCAAGACACGTGGAAAAAACATACAAAACATAGGATTGGGGACATCAAGATTTTGTTAAATTTTTTTTAAGAATTTTCAAATTTTCAGATAGGAGGTTCCATATAAGGTCAAAAACTACATACTCAGATCTTCACCAAACATTGCAGGGATACATTGGATGTCAAGACACGTGGAAAGAACGTACAAAACAAGAGATTGGAGACATCAAGATTTTGGACGAATTTTTTAAGAATTTTCAAATTTTCAGATAGGAGGTTCCAGATAAGGTCAAAAACTACATACTCAGATCTTCACCAAACGTTGCAGGGATACTTTGCATGTCAAGACACGTGGAAAAAAACGTACAAAACAAGAGATTGGAGACATCAAGATTTTGGACGAATTTTTTAAGAATTTTCAAATTTTCAGAAAGGATGTTCCAGATAAGGTCAAAAACGACATACTCAGATCTTCACCAAATTTTGCAGGGATACATTGGATGTCAAGACACGTGGAAAAAACATACAAAACATAGGATTGGGGACATCAAGATTTTGGTCGAATTTTTTAAGAATTTTCAAATTTCCAGATAAGAGGTTCCATATAAGGTCAAAAACTACATACTCAGATCTTTACCAAACTTAACAGGGATTCATTGGATGTCAAGACACGTGGAAAAAACGTAAAAACAAGAGATTGGCGACATCAAGATTTTGGACGATATTTTTAAGAATTTTCAAATTTTCATAAAGGAGGTTCCAGATAAGGTCAAAAACGACATACTCAGATCTTCACCAAACGTTGCAGGGATACTTTGCATGTCAAGACACGTGGAAAAAACGTACAAAACAAGAGATTGGAGACATCAAGATTTTCGACGAATTTTTTAAGAATTTTCAAATTTTCAGATGGGAGGTTCCAGATAAGGTCAAAAACTACATACTCAGATCTTCACCAACTTTGCAGGGATACATTGGATGTCAAGACACGTGGAAAAAACGTACAAAAAAAAGAGATTGGGGTCATCAAGATTTTGGACGAATTTTTTAAGAATTTTCAAATTTTCAGATGGGAGGTTCCATATAAGGTCAAAAACTACATACTCAGATCTTCACCAAACTTTGCATGGATACATTGGATGTCAAGACACGTGGAAAATACATACAAAACATAGGATTGGGGACATCAAGATTTTGGTCGAATTTTTTAAGAATTTTCAAATTTTCAGATAGGAGGTTCCATATAAGGTCAAAAACTACATACTCAGATCTTCACCAAACTTTGCATGGATACATTATGTGTCAAGACACGTGGAAAAAACGTACAAAACAAGAGATTGGAGACATCAAGATTTTGGTCGAATTTTTTAAGAATTTTCAAATTTTCAGATAGGTGTTTCCAGATAAGGTCAAAAACTACATACTCAGATCTTCACCAAACTTTGCAGGGATACATTGGATGTCAAGACACGTGGAAAAAACGTACAAAACAAGAGATAGGAGACATCAAGATTTTGGACGATATTTTTAAGAATTTTCAAATTTTCATAAAGGAGGTTCGAGATAAGGTCAAAAACTACATACTCAGATCTTCACCAAACTTTGCAGGGATACATTGGATGTCAAGACACGTGGAAAAAACATACAAGATATAGGATTGGGGACATCAAGATTTTGGTCAAATTTTTTAAGAATTTTCAAATTTTCAGGTTCCATATAAGTTCAAAAACTACATACTCAGATCTTCACCAAACTTTGCAGGGATACATTGGATGTCAAGACACGTGGAAAAAACGTACAAAACAAGAGATTGGAGACATCAAGATTTTGGACGAATTTTTTAAGAATTTTCAAATTTTCAGAAAGGAGGTTCCATATAAGGTCAAAAACTACATACTCAGATCTTCACCAAACTTTGCAGGGATACATTGAATGTCAAGACACGTGGAAAAAAGGTACAAAACAAGAGATTGGAGACATCAAGATTTTGGACGAATTTTTTAAGAATTTTCAAATTTTCAGATAGGAGGTTCCATAAAAGGTCAAAAACTACATACTCAGATCTTCACCAAACTTTGCATGGATACATTATGTGTCAAGACACGTGGAAAAAACGTACAAAACAAGAGATTGGAGACATCAAGATTTTGGTCGAATTTTTTAAGAATTTTCAAATTTTCAGATGGGAGGTTCCAGATAAGGTCAAAAACTACATACTCAGATCTTCACCAAACTTTGCAGGGATACATTGGATGTCAAGACACGTGGAAAAAACGTACAAAACAAGAGATAGGAGACATCAAGATTTTGGACGAATTTTTTAACAATTTTCAAATTTTCAGAAAGGATGCTCCAGATAAGGTCAAAAACGACATACTCAGATCTTCACCAAACTTTGCAGGGATACATTGGATATCAAGACACGTAAAAAAAACGTACAAAACAAGAGATTGGAGACATCAAGATTTTGGACGAATTTTTTAAGAATTTTCAAATTTTCAGATAGGAGGTTCCAGATAAGGTCAAAAACTACATACTCAGATCTTCACCAAACTTTGCAGGGATACATTGGATGTCAAGACACGTGGAAAAAACGTACAAAACAAGAGATTGGAGACATCAATATTTTGGACGAATTTTTAAAGAATTTTCAAATTTTCAGATAGGAGGTTCCAGATGAGGTCAAAAACTACATACTCAGATCTTCACCAAACTTTGCAGGAATACTTTGCATGTCAAGACACGTGGAAAAAACGTACAAAACAAGAGATCGGAGACATCAAGATTTTCGACGAATTTTTTAAGAATTTTCAAATTTTCAGATGGGAGGTTCCAGATAAGGTCAAAAACGACATACTCAGATCTTCACCAAACTTTGCAGGGATACATTGGATGTCAAGACACGTGGAAAAAACGTACAAAACAAGAGATTGGGGTCATCAAGATTTTGGAGGATTTTTTAAGAATTTTCAAATGTTCAGATGGGAGGTTCCAGACAAGGTCAAAAACGACATACTCAGATCTTCACCAAACTTTGCATGGATACATTGGATGTCAAGACACGTGGAAAAAACGTACAAAACAAGAAATTGGAGACATCAAGATTTTGGACGAATTTTTTGAGAATTTTCAAATTTTCAGAAATAAGGTTCCGTATAAGGTCAAAAACTACATACTCAGATCTTCACCAAACTTTGCAGGGATACATTGGATGTCAAGACACGTGGAAAAAACGTACAAAACAAGAGATTGGGGTCATCAAGATTTTGGACGAATTTTTTAAGAATTTTCAAATTTTCAGAAAGGAGGTTCCATATAAGGTCAAAAACTACATACTCAGATCTTCACCAAACTTTGCAGGGATACATTGGATGTCAAGACACGTGGAAAAAACGTACAAAACAAGAGATTGGAGACATCAAGATTTTCGACAATTTTTTTAAGAATTTTCAAATTTTCAGATGGGAGGTTCCAGATAAGGTCGAAAACGACATACTCAGATCTTCACCAAACTTTGCATGGATACATTGGATGTCAAGACACGTGGAAAAAACGTACAAAACAAGAAATTGGAGACATCAAGATTTTGGACGAATTTTTTAAGAATTTTCAAATTTTCAGAAAGGAGGTTCCGTATAAGGTCAAAAACGACATACTCAGATCTTCACCAAACTTTGCAGGGATACATTGGATGTCAAGACACGTGGAAAAAACGTACAAAACAAGAGATTGGGGACATCAAGATTTTGGACGAATTTTTTAAGAATTTTCAAATTTTCAGATGGGAGGTTCCATATAGGGTCAAAAACTACATACTCAGATCTTCACCAAACTTTGCAGGGATACATTGAATGTCAAGACACGTGGAAAAAACGTACAAAACAAGAGATTGGGGTCATCAAGATTTTGCACGGATTTTTTAGGAATTTTCGAATTTTCAGATGGGAGGTTCCAGATAAGGTCAAAAACTACATACTCAGATCTTCACCAAACTTTGCAGGGATACATTGGATGTCAAGACACGCGGAAAAAACGTACAAAACAAGAGATTGGAGACCAAGATTTTGGACGAATTTTTTAAGAATTCTCAAATTTTCAGATAGGAGGTTCCATATAAGGTCAAAAACTACATACTCAGATCTTCACCAAACTTTGCATGGATACATTATATGTCAAGACACGTGGAAAAAACGTACAAAGCAAGAGATTGGAGACATCAAGATTTTGGTCGAATTTTTTAAGAATTTTCAAATTTTCAGATGGGAGGTTCCAGATAAGGTCAAAAACTACATACTCAGATCTTCACCAAACTTTGCAGGGATACATTGGATGTCAAGACACGTGGAAAAAACGTACAAAACAAGAGATAGGAGACATCAAGATTTTGGACGAATTTTTTAACAATTTTCAAATTTTCAGAAAGGATGTTCCAGATAAGGTCAAAAACGACATACTCAGATCTTCACCAAACTTTGCAGGGATACATTGGATATCAAGACACGTGGAAAAAACGTACAAAACAAGAGATTGGAGACATCAAGATTTTGGACGAATTTTTTAAGAATTTTCAAATTTTCAGATAGGAGGTTCCAGATAAGGTCAAAAACTACATACTCAGATCTTCACCAAACTTTGCAGGGATACATTGGATGTCAAGACACGTGGAAAAACCGTACAAAACAAGAGATTGGAGACATCAAGATTTTGGACGATTTTTTAAAGAATTTTCAAATTTTCAGAAATGCGGTTCCAGATAAGGTCAAAAACTACATACTCAGATCTTCACCAAACTTTGCAGGGATACATTGGATGTCAAGACACGTGGAAAAAACGTACAAAACAATAGATTGGGGTCAACAAGATTTTGGACGAATTTTTTAAGAATTTTCAAATTTTCAGATGGGAGGTTCCAGATAAGGTCAAAAACTACATACTCAGATCTTCACCAAACTCTGCAGGGATACATTGTATGTCAAGACACGTGGAAAAAACATACAAAACATAGGATTGGGGACATCAAGATTTTGTTAAATTTTTTTAAGAATTTTCAAATTTTCAGATAGGAGGTTCCAGATAAGGTCAAAAACGACATACTCAGATCTTCACCAAACTTTGCATGGATACATCGGATGTCAAGACACGTGTAAAAAACGTACAAAACAAGAGATTGGGGACATCAAGATTTTGGACGAATTTTTTAAGAATTTTCAAATTTTCAGAAAGGAGGTTCCATATAAGTTCAAAAACTACATACTCAGATCTTCACCAAACTTTGCAGGGATACATTGGATGTCAAGACACGTGGAAAAAACGTACAAAACAAGAGATTGGAGACATCAAGATTTTGGACGAATTTTTTAAGAATTTTCAAATTTTCAGAAAGGATGTTCCACATAAGGTCAAAAACGACAAACTCAGATCTTCACCAAACTTTGCAGGGATACATTGGATGTCAAGACACGTGGAAAAAACATACAAAACATAGGATTGGGGATATCAAGATTTTGGTCAAATTTTTTAAGAATTTTCAAATTTTCAGATAGGAGGTTCCATATAAGGTCAAAAACTACATACTCAGATCTTCACCAAACTTTGCAGGGATACATTGGATGTCAAGACACGTGGAAAAAACATACAAAACATAGGATTGGGGATATCAAGATTTTGGTCAAATTTTTTAAGAATTTTCAAATTTTCAGATAGGAGGTTCCATATAAGGTCAAAAACTACATACTCAGATCTTCACCAAACATTGCAGGGATACATTGGATGTCAAGAAACGTGGAAAAAACGTACAAAACAAGAGATTGGAGACATCAAGATTTTGGACGAATTTTTTAAGAATTTTCAAATTTTCAGATAGGAGGTTCCAGATAAGGTCAAAAACTACATACTCAGATCTTCACCAAACGTTGCAGGGATACTTTGCATGTCAAGACACGTGGAAAAAACGTACAAAACAAGAGATTGGAGACATCAAGATTTTCGACGAATTTTTTAAGAATTTTCAAATTTTCAGAAAGGAGGCTCCATATAAGGTCAAAAACTACATACTCAGATCTTCACCAAACTTTGCAGGGATACATTGGATGTCAAGACACGTGGAAAAAACGTACAAAACAAGAGAGTGGAGACATCAAGATTTTGGACGAATTTTTGAAGAATTTTCAAATTTTCAGAAAGGAGGTTCCAGATAAGGTCAAAAACTACATACTCAGATCTTCACCAAACTTTGCAGGGATACATTGGATGTCAAGACACGTGGAAAAAACGTACAAAACAAGAGATTGGTGTCATCAAGATTTTGGACGGATTTTTTAGGAATTTTCAAATTTTCAGATGAGAGGTTCCAGATAAGGTCAAAAACTACATACTCAGATCTTCACCAAACATGGCAGGGATACATTGGATGTGAAGACACGTGAAAAAAACGTACAAAACAAGAGATTGGAGACATCAAGATTTTGGACGAATTTTTTAAGAATTTTCAAATTTTCAGAAAGGATGTTCCAGATAAGGTCAAAAACGACATACTCAGATCTTCACCAAACTTTGCAGGGATACATTGGATGTCAAGACACGTGGAAAAAACGTACAAAACAAGAGATTGGAGACATCAAGATTTTGGACGAATTTTTCAAGAATTCTCAAATTTTCAGATAGGAGGTTCCATATAAGGTAAAAAACTACATACTCAGAACTTCACCAAACTTTGCATGGATACATTGGATGTCAAGACACGTGGAAAAAACACAAGACATAGGATTGGAGACATCAAGATTTTGGTCGAATTTTTTAAGAATTTTCAAATTTTCAGAAAGGAGGTTCCATATAAGGTCAAAAACTACATACTCAGATCTTCACCAAACTTTGCAGGGATACATTGGATGTCAAGACACGTGGAAAAAAAGTACAAAACAAGAGAGTGGAGACATCAAGATTTTAGACGGATTTTTTAGGAATTTTCAAATTTTCAGATGGGAGGTTCCATATAATTTCAAAAACTACATACTCAGATCTTCACCAAACTTTGCAGGGATACATTGGATGTCAAGACACGTGGAAAAAACGTACAAAACAAGAGATTGGGGTCAACAAGATTTTGGACGAATTTTTTAAGAATTTTCAAATTTTCAGATGGGAGGTTCCAGATAAGGTCAAAAACTACATACTCAGATCTTCACCAAACTCTGCAGGGATACATTGTATGTCAAGACACGTGGAAAAAACATACAAAACATAGGATTGGGGACATCAAGATTTTGTTAAATTTTTTTAAGAATTTTCAAATTTTCAGATAGGAGGTTCCAGATAAGGTCAAAAACGACATACTCAGATCTTCACCAAACTTTGCATGGATACATCGGATGTCAAGACACGTGTAAAAAACGTACAAAACAAGAGATTGGGGACATCAAGATTTTGGACGAATTTTTTAAGAATTTTCAAATTTTCAGAAAGGAGGTTCCATATAAGTTCAAAAACTACATACTCAGATCTTCACCAAACTTTGCAGGGATACATTGGATGTCAAGACACGTGGAAAAAACGTACAAAACAAGAGATTGGAGACATCAAGATTTTGGACGAATTTTTTAAGAATTTTCAAATTTTCAGAAAGGATGTTCCACATAAGGTCAAAAACGACAAACTCAGATCTTCACCAAACTTTGCAGGGATACATTGGAGGTCAAGACACGTGGAAAAAACGTACAAAACAAGAGATTGAAGACATCAAGATTTTGGACGAATTTTTTAAAAATTTTCAAATTTTCAGATAGGAGGTTCCAGATAAGGTCAAAAACTACATACTCAGATCTTCACCAAACTTTGCAGGGATACATTGGATGTCAAGACACGTGGAAAAAACATACAAAACATAGGATTGGGGATATCAAGATTTTGGTCAATTTTTTTAAGAATTTTCAAATTTTCAGATAGGAGGTTCCATATAAGGTCAAAAACTACATACTCAGATCTTCACCAAACATTGCAGGGATACATTGGATGTCAAGAAACGTGGAAAAAACGTACAAAACAAGAGATTGGAGACATCAAGATTTTGGACGAATTTTTTAAGAATTTTCAAATTTTCAGATAGGAGGTTCCAGATAAGGTCAAAAACTACATACTCAGATCTTCACCAAACGTTGCAGGGATACTTTGCATGTCAAGACACGTGGAAAAAACGTACAAAACAAGAGATTGGAGACATCAAGATTTTCGACGAATTTTTTAAGAATTTTCAAATTTTCAGAAAGGAGGCTCCATATAAGGTCAAAAACTACATACTCAGATCTTCACCAAACTTTGCAGGGATACATTGGATGTCAAGACACGTGGAAAAAACGTACAAAACAAGAGAGTGGAGACATCAAGATTTTGGACGAATTTTTGAAGAATTTTCAAATTTTCAGAAAGGAGGTTCCAGATAAGGTCAAAAACTACATACTCAGATCTTCACCAAACTTTGCAGGGATACATTGGATGTCAAGACACGTGGAAAAAACGTACAAAACAAGAGATTGGTGTCATCAAGATTTTGGACGGATTTTTTAGGAATTTTCAAATTTTCAGATGAGAGGTTCCAGATAAGGTCAAAAACTACATACTCAGATCTTCACCAAACATGGCAGGGATACATTGGATGTGAAGACACGTGAAAAAAACGTACAAAACAAGAGATTGGAGACATCAAGATTTTGGACGAATTTTTTAAGAATTTTCAAATTTTCAGAAAGGATGTTCCAGATAAGGTCAAAAACGACATACTCAGATCTTCACCAAACTTTGCAGGGATACATTGGATGTCAAGACACGTGGAAAAAACGTACAAAACAAGAGATTGGAGACATCAAGATTTTGGACGAATTTTTCAAGAATTCTCAAATTTTCAGATAGGAGGTTCCATATAAGGTAAAAAACTACATACTCAGAACTTCACCAAACTTTGCATGGATACATTGGATGTCAAGACACGTGGAAAAAACACAAGACATAGGATTGGAGACATCAAGATTTTGGTCGAATTTTTTAAGAATTTTCAAATTTTCAGAAAGGAGGTTCCATATAAGGTCAAAAACTACATACTCAGATCTTCACCAAACTTTGCAGGGATACATTGGATGTCAAGACACGTGGAAAAAACGTACAAAACAAGAGATTGGAGACATCAAGATTTTGGACGAATTTTTTAAGAATTTTCAAATTTTCAGAAAGGATGTTCCAGATAAGGTCAAAAACTACATACTCAGATCTTCACCAAACTTTGCAGGGATACATTGGATGTCAAGACACGTGGAAAAAACATACAAAACATAGGATTGGGGATATCAAGATTTTGGTCAAATTTTTTAAGAATTCTCAAATTTTCAGATAGGAGGTTCCATATAAGGTCAAAAACTACATACTCAGATCTTCACCAAACATTGCAGGGATACATTGGATGTCAAGAAACGTGGAAAAAACGTACAAAACAAGAGATTGGAGACATCAAGATTTTGGACGAATTTTTGAAGAATTTTCAAATTTTCAGATAGGAGGTTCCATATAAGGTCAAAAACTACATACTCAGATCTTCACCAAACTTTGCAGGGATACATTGGATGTCAAGACACGTGGAAAAAACGTACAAAACAAGAGATTGGAGACATCAAGATTTTGGACGATTTTTTTAAGAATTTTCAAACTTTCAGAAAGGATGTTCCAGATAAGGTCAAAAACGACATACTCAGATCTTCACCAAACTTTGCAGGGATACATTGGAAGTCAAGACACGTGGAAAAAACGTACAAAACAAGAGATTGAAGACATCAAGATTTTGGACGAATTTTTTAAAAATTTTCAAATTTTCAGATAGGAGGTTCCAGATAAGGTCAAAAACTACATACTCAGATCTTCACCAAACTTTGCAGGGATACATTGGATGTCAAGACACGTGGAAAAAACATACAAAACATAGGATTGGGGATATCAAGATTTTGGACGAATTTTTTAAGAATTTTCAAATTTTCAGATAGGAGGTTCCATATAAGGTCAAAAACTACATACTCAGATCTTCACCAAACATTGCAGGGATACATTGGATGTCAAGAAACGTGGAAAGAACGTACAAAACAAGAGATTGGAGACATCAAGATTTTGGACGATTTTTTTAAGAATTTTCAAATTTTCAGATAGGAGGTTCCATATAAGGTCAAAAACTACATACTCAGATCATCACCAAACATTGCAGGGATACATTGGATGTCAAGACACGTGGAAAAAACGTACAAAACAAGAGATTGGAGACATCAAGATTTTGGACGAATTTTTTAAGAATTTTCAAATTTTCAGATAGGAGGTTCCAGATAAGGTCAAAAACTACATACTCAGATCTTCACCAAACGTTGCAGGGATACTTTGCATGTCAAGACACGTGGAAAAAACGTACAAAACAAGAGATTTGAGACATCAAGATTTTCGACGAATTTTTTAAGAATTTTCAAATTTTCAGATGGGAGGTTCCAGATAAGGTCAAAAACTACATACTCAGATCTTCACCAAACTCTGCAGGGATACATTGGATGTCAAGACACGTGGAAAAAACATACAAAACATAGGATTGGGGACATCAAGATTTTGGTCAAATTTTTTAAGAATTTTCAAATTTTCAGATAGGAGGTTCCATATAAGGTCAAAAACTACATACTCAGATCTTCACCAAACTTTGCATGGATACATTATGTGTCAAGACACGTGGAAAAAACGTACAAAACAAGAGATTGGAGACATCAAGATTTTGGTCGAATTTTTTAAGAATTTTCAAATTTTCAGATGGTAGGTTCCAGATAAGGTCAAAAACTACATACTCAGATCTTCACCAAACTTTGCAGGGATACATTGGATGTCAAGACACGTGGAAAAAACGTACAAAACAAGAGATAGGAGACATCAAGATTTTGGACGAATTTTTTAACAATTTTCAAATTTTCAGAAAGGATGTTCCAGATAAGGTCAAAAACGACATACTCAGATCTTCACCAAACTTTGCAGGGATACATTGGATATCAAGACACGTGGAAAAAACGTACAAAACAAGAGATTGGAGACATCAAGATTTTGGACGAATTTTTTAAGAATTTTCAAATTTTCAGATAGGAGGTTCCAGATAAGGTCAAAAACTACATACTCAGATCTTCACCAAACTTTGCAGGGATACATTGGATGTCAAGACACGTGGAAGAAACGTACAAAACAAGAGATTGGGGTCATCAAGGTTTTTGGACGGATTTTTTAGGAATTTTCAAATTTTCAGATGGGAGGTTCCAGATAAGGTCAAAAACTACATACTCAGATCTTCACCAAACATTGCAGGGAAACATTGGATGTCAAGACACGTGGAAAAAACGTACAAAACAAGAGATTGGAGACATCAAGATTTTGGAAGAATTTTTTAAGAATTTTCAAATTTTCAGATAGGAGGTTCCAGATAAGGTCAAAAACTACATACTCAGATCTTCACCAAACTTTGCAGGATACTTTGCATGTCAAGACACGTGGAAAAAACGTACAAAACAAGAGATCGGAGACATCAAGATTTTCGACGAATTTTTTAAGAATTTTCAAATTTTCAGATGGGAGGTTCCAGACAAGGTCAAAAACGACATACTCAGATCTTCACCAAACTTTGCATGGATACATTGGATGTCAAGACACGTGGAAAAAACGTACAAAACAAGAAATTGGAGACATCAAGATTTTGGACGAATTTTTTAAGAATTTTCAAATTTTCAGAAAGGAGGTTCCGTATAAGGTCAAAAACTACATACTCAGATCTTCACCAAACTTTGCAGGGATACATTGGATGTCAAGGCACGTGGAAAAAACGTACAAAACAAGAGATTGGGGTCATCAAGATTTTGGACGAATTTTTTAAGAATTTTCAAATTTTCAGATGGGAGGTTCCAGACAAGGTCAAAAACGACATACTCAGATCTTCACCAAACTTTGCATGGATACATTGGATATCAAGACACGTGGAAAAAACGTACAAAACAAGAGATTGGAGACATCAAGATTTTGGACGAATTTTTTAAGAATTTTCAAATTTTCAGATAGGAGGTTCCAGATAAGGTCAAAAACTACATACTCAGATCTTCACCAAACTTTGCAGGGATACATTGGATGTCAAGACACGTGGAAAAACCGTACAAAACAAGAGATTGGAGACATCAAGATTTTGGACGATTTTTTAAAGAATTTTCAAATTTTCAGAAATGCGGTTCCAGATAAGGTCAAAAACTACATACTCAGATCTTCACCAAACTTTGCAGGGATACATTGGATGTCAAGACACGTGGAAAAAACGTACAAAACAATAGATTTTGGTCAACAAGATTTTGGACGGATTTTTTAGGAATTTTCAAATTTTCAGATGGGAGGTTCCAGATAAGGTCAAAAACTTCATACTCAGATCTTCACCAAACTCTGCAGGGATACATTGTATGTCAAGACACGTGGAAAAAACATACAAAACATAGGATTGGGGACATCAAGATTTTGTTAAATTTTTTTAAGAATTTTCAAATTTTCAGATAGGAGGTTCCATATAAGGTCAAAAACTACATACTCAGATCTTCACTAAACTATGCAGGGATACATTGGATGTCAAGACACGTGGAAAGAACGTACAAAACAAGAGATTGGAGACATCAAGATTTTGGACGATTTTTTTAAGAATTTTCAAATTTTCAGATAGGAGGTTCCATATAAGGTCAAAAACTACATACTCAGATCTTCACCAAACATTGCAGGGATACATTGGATGTCAAGACACGTGGAAAAAACGTACAAAACAAGAGATTGGAGACATCAAGATTTTGGACGAATTTTTTAAGAATTTTCAAATTTTCAGATAGGAGGTTCCAGATAAGGTCAAAAACTACATACTCAGATCTTCACCAAACGTTGCAGGGATACTTTGCATGTCAAGACACGTGGAAAAAACGTACAAAACAAGAGATTGGAGACATCAAGATTTTCGACGAATTTTTTAAGAATTTTCAAATTTTCAGATGGGAGGTTCCAGATAAGGTCAAAAACTACATACTCAGATCTTCACCAAAACTCTGCAGGGATACATTGGATGTCAAGACACGTGGAAAAAACATACAAAACATAGGATTGGGGACATCAAGATTTTGGTCAAATTTTTTAAGAATTTTCAAATTTTCAGATAGGAGGTTCCATATAAGGTCAAAAACTACATACTCAGATCTTCACCAAACTTTGCATGGATACATTATGTGTCAAGACACGTGGAAAAAACGTACAAAACAAGAGATTGGAGACATCAAGATTTTGGTCGAATTTTTTAAGAATTTTCAAATTTTCAGATGGGAGGTTCCAGATAAGGTCAAAAACTACATACTCAGATCTTCACCAAACTTTGCAGGGATACATTGGATGTCAAGACACGTGGAAAGAACGTACAAAACAAGAGATAGGAGACATCAAGATTTTGGACGAATTTTTTAACAATTTTCAAATTTTCAGAAAGGATGTTCCAGATAAGGTCAAAAACGACATACTCAGATCTTCACCAAACTTTGCAGGGATACATTGGATATCAAGACACGTGGAAAAAACGTACAAAACAAGAGATTGGAGACATCAAGATTTTGGACGAATTTTTTAAGAATTTTCAAATTTTCAGATAGGAGGTTCCAGATAAGGTCAAAAACTACATACTCAGATCTTCACCAAACTTTGCAGGGATACATTGGATGTCAAGACACGTGGAAAAAACGTACAAAACAAGAGATTGGGGTCATCAAGGTTTTTGGACGGATTTTTTAGGAATTTTCAAATTTTCAGATGGGAGGTTCCAGATAAGGTCAAAAACTACATACTCAGATCTTCACCAAACATTGCAGGGATACATTGGATGTCAAGACACGTGGAAAAAACGTACAAAACAAGAGATTGGAGACATCAAGATTTTGGACGAATTTTTTAAGAATTTTCAAATTTTCAGATAGGAGGTTCCAGATGAGGTCAAAAACTACATACTCAGATCTTCACCAAACTTTGCAGGATACTTTGCATGTCAAGACACGTGGAAAAAACGTACAAAACAAGAGATCGGAGACATCAAGATTTTCGACGAATTTTTTAAGAATTTTCAAATTTTCAGATGGGAGGTTCCAGACAAGGTCAAAAACGACATACTCAGATCTTCACCAAACTTTGCATGGATACATTGGATGTCAAGACACGTGGAAAAAACGTACAAAACAAGAAATTGGAGACATCAAGATTTTGGACGAATTTTTTAAGAATTTTCAAATTTTCAGAAAGGAGGTTCCGTATAAGGTCAAAAACTACATACTCAGATCTTCACCAAACTTTGCAGGGATACATTGGATGTCAAGGCACGTGGAAAAAACGTACAAAACAAGAGATTGGGGTCATCAAGATTTTGGACGAATTTTTTAAGAATTTTCAAATTTTCAAAAAGGAGGTTCCATATAAGGTCAAAAACTACATACTCAGATCTTCACCAAACTTTGCAGGGATACATTGGATGTCAAGACACGTGGAAAAAACGTACAAAACAAGAGATTGGAGACATCAAGATTTTCGACAAATTTTTTAAGAATTTTCAAATTTTCAGATGGGAGGTTCCAGATAAGGTCAAAAACGACATACTCAGATCTTCACCAAACTTTGCATGGATACATTGGATAACAAGACACGTGGAAAAAACGTACAAAACAAGAAATTGGAGACATCAAGATTTTGGACGAATTTTTTAAGAATTTTCAAATTTTCAGAAAGGAGGTTCCGTATAAGGTAAAAAACTACATACTCAGATCTTCACCAAACTTTGCAGGGATACATTGAATGTCAAGACACGTGGAAAAAACGTACAAAACAAGAGATTGGGGTCATCAAGATTTTGCACGGATTTTTTAGGAATTTTCGAATTTTCAGATGGGAGGTTCCAGATAAGGTCAAAAACTACATACTCAGATCTTCACCAAACTTTGCAGGGATACATTGGATGTCAAGACACGCGGAAAAAACGTACAAAACAAGAGATTGGAGACCAAGATTTTGGACGAATTTTTTAAGAATTCTCAAATTTTCAGATAGGAGGTTCCATATAAGGTCAAAAACTACATACTCAGATCTTCACCAAACCTTGCATGGATACATTATGTGTCAAGACACGTGGAAAGAACGTACAAAACAAGAGATTGGAGACATCAAGATTTTGGTCGAATTTTTTAAGAATTTTCAAATTTTCAGATGGGAGGTTCCAGATAAGGTCAAAAACTACATACTCAGATCTTCACCAAACTTTGCAGGGATACATTGGATGTCAAGACACGTGGAAAAAACGTACAAAACAAGAGATAGGAGACATCAAGATTTTGGACGAATTTTTTAACAATTTTCAAATTTTCAGAAAGGATGTTCCAGATAAGGTCAAAAACGACATACTCAGATCTTCACCAAACTTTGCAGGGATACATTGGATATCAAGACACGTGGAAAAAACGTACAAAACAAGTGATTGGAGACATCAAGATTTTGGACGAATTTTTGAAGAATTTTCAAATTTTCAGATAGGAGGTTCCAGATAAGGTCGAAAACTACATACTCAGATCTTCACCAAACTTTGCAGGGATACATTGGATGTCAAGACACGTGGAAAAACCGTACAAAACAAGAGATTGGAGACATCAAGATTTTGGACGATTTTTTAAAGAATTTTCAAATTTTCAGAAATGCGGTTCCAGATAAGGTCAAAAACTACATACTCAGATCTTCACCAAACTTTGCAGGGATACATTGGATGTCAAGACACGTGGAAAAAACGTACAAAACAAGAGATTAGGGTCAACAAGATTTTGGACGGATTTTTTAGGAATTTTCAAATTTTCAGATGGGAGGTTCCAGATAAGGTCAAAAACTACATACTCAGATCTTCACCAAACTCTGCAGGGATACATTGTATGTCAAGACACGTGGAAAAAACATACAAAACATAGGATTGGGGACATCAAGATTTTGTTAATTTTTTTTAAGAATTTTCAAATTTTCAGATAGGAGGTTCCATATAAGGTCAAAAACTACATACTCAGATCTTCACCAAACATTGCAGGGATACATTGGATGTCAAGACACGTGGAAAGAACGTACAAGACAAGAGATTGGAGACATCAAGATTTTGGACGAATTTTTTAAGAATTTTCAAATTTTCAGATAGGAGGTTCCAGATAAGGTCAAAAACTACATACTCAGATCTTCACCAAACGTTGCAGGGATACTTTGCATGTCAAGACACGTGGAAAAAACGTACAAAACAAGAGATTGGAGACATCAAGATTTTCGACGAATTTTTTAAGAATTTTCAAATTTTCAGATGGGAGGTTCCAGATAAGGTCAAAAACTACATACTCAGATCTTCACCAAACTCTGCAGGGATACATTGGATGTCAAGACACGTGGAAAAAACATACAAAACATAGGATTGGGGACATCAAGATTTTGGTCAAATTTTTTAAGAATTTTCAAATTTTCAGATAGGAGGTTCCATATAAGGTCAAAAACTACATACTCAGATCTTCACCAAACTTTGCATGGATACATTATGTGTCAAGACACGTGGAAAAAACGTACAAAACAAGAGATTGGAGACATCAAGATTTTGGTCGAATTTTTTAAGAATTTTAAAATTTCAGATGGGAGGTTCCAGATAAGGTCAAAAACTACATACTCAGATCTTCACCAAACTTTGCAGGTATACATTGGATGTCAAGACACGTGGAAAAATGTACAAAACAAGAGATAGGAGACATCAAGATTTTGGACGAATTTTTTAACAATTTTCAAATTTTCAGAAAGGATGTTCCAGATAAGGTCAAAAACGACATACTCAGATCTTCACCAAACTTTGCAGGGATACATTGGATATCAAGACACGTGGAAAAAACGTACAAAACAAGAGATTGGAGACATCAAGATTTTGGACGAATTTTTTTAAGAATTTTCAAATTTTCAGATAGGAGGTTCCAGATAAGGTCAAAAACTACATACTCAGATCTTCACCAAACTTTGCAGGGATACATTGGATGTCAAGACACGTGGAAAAAACGTACAAAACAAGAGATTGGGGTCATCAAGATTTTGGACGGATTTTTTAGGAATTTTCAAATTTTCAGATGGGAGGTTCCAGATAAGGTCAAAAACTACATACTCAGATCTTCACCAAACATTGCAGGGATACATTGGATGTCAAGACACGTGGAAAAAACGTACAAAACAAGAGATTGGAGACATCAAGATTTTGGACGAATTTTTTAAGAATTTTCAAATTTTCAGATAGGAGGTTCCAGATGAGGTCAAAAACTACATACTCAGATCTTCACCAAACTTTGCAGGAATACTTTGCATGTCAAGACACGTGGAAAAAACGTACAAAACAAGAGATCGGAGACATCAAGATTTTTGACGAATTTTTTAAGAATTTTCAAATTTTCAGATCGGAGGTTCCAGATAAGGTCAAAAACGACATACTCAGATCTTCACCAAACTTTGCAGGGATACATTGGATATCAAGACACGTGGAAAAAACGTACAAAACAAGAGATTGGAGACATCAAGATTTTGGACGAATTTTTTA
Organism: Lepisma saccharinum; assembly: GCF_977018435.1. Lineage (NCBI taxonomy): Eukaryota > Metazoa > Arthropoda > Insecta > Zygentoma > Lepismatidae > Lepisma > Lepisma saccharinum. The sequence continues at coordinate 327,007 of NW_028142947.1, read as the reverse complement.
AGAATTTTCAAATTTTCAGATAGGAGGTTCCAGATAAGGTCAAAAACTACATACTCAGATCTTCACCAAACTTTGCAGGGATACATTGGATGTCAAGACACGTTAAAAAAACGTACAAAACAAGAGATTGGAGACATCAAGATTTTGGACGATTTTTTAAAGAATTTTCAAATTTTCAGATGGGAGGTTCCAGATAAGGTCAAAAACTACATACTCAGATCTTCACCAAACTTTGCAGGGATACATTGGATGTCAAGACACGTGGAAAAAACGTACAAAACAAGAGATTGGGGTCAACAAGATTTTGGACGGATTTTTTAGGAATTTTCAAATTTTCAGATGGGAGGTTCCAGATAAGGTCAAAAACTACATACTCAGATCTTCACCAAACTCTGCAGGGATACATTGTATGTCAAGACACGTGGAAAAAACATACAAAACATAGGATTGGGGACATCAAGATTTTGTTAATTTTTTTTAAGATTTTTCAAATTTTCAGATAGGAGGTTCCATATAAGGTCAAAAACTACATACTCAGATCTTCACCAAACATTGCAGGGATACATTGGATGTCAAGACACGTGGAAAGAACGTACAAAACAAGAGATTGGAGACATCAAGATTTTGGACGAATTTTTTAAGAATTTTCAAATTTTCAGATAGGAGGTTCCATATAAGGTCAAAAACTACATACTCAGATCTTCACCAAACATTGCAGGGATACATTGGATGTCAACACACGTGGAAAAAACGTACAAAACAAGAGATTGGAGACATCAAGATTTTGGACGAATTTTTTAAGAATTTTCAAATTTTCAGATAGGAGGTTCCAGATAAGGTCAATAACTACATACTCAGATCTTCACCAAACTTTGAATGGATACATTATGTGTCAAGACACGTGGAAAAAACGTACAAAACAAGAGATTGGAGACATCAAGATTTTGGTCGAATTTTTTAAGAATTTTCAAATTTTCAGATGGGAGGTTCCAGATAAGGTCAAAAACTACATACTCAGATCTTCACCAAACTTTGCAGGGATACATTGGATGTCAAGACACGTGGAAAAAACGTACAAAACAAGAGATAGGAGACATCAAGATTTTGGACGAATTTTTTAACAATTTTCAAATTTTCAGAAAGGATGTTCCAGATAAGGTCAAAAACGACATACTCAGTTCTTCACCAAACTTTGCAGGGATACATTGGATATCAAGACACGTGGAAAAAACGTACAAAACAAGAGATTGGAGACATCAAGATTTTGGACGAATTTTTTAAGAATTTTCAAATTTTCAGATAGGAGGTTCCAGATAAGGTCAAAAACTACATACTCAGATCTTCACCAAACTTTGCAGGGTACATTGGATGTCAAGACACGTGGAAAAAACGTACAAAACAAGAGATTGGGTTCATCAAGATTTTGGACGGATTTTTTAGGAATTTTCAAATTTTCAGATGGGAGGTTCCAGATAAGGTCAAAAACTACATACTCAGATCTTCACCAAACATTGCAGGGATACATTGGATGTCAAGACACGTGGAAAAAACGTACAAAACAAGAGATTGGAGACATCAAGATTTTGGACGAATTTTTTAAGAATTTTCAAATTTTCAGATAGGAGGTTCCAGATGAGGTCAAAAACTACATACTCAGATCTTCACCAAACATTGCAGGAATACTTTGCATGTCAAGACACGTGGAAAAAACGTACAAAACAAGAGATCGGAGACATCAAGATTTTCGACGAATTTTTTAAGAATTTTCAAATTTTCAGATGGGAGGTTCCATATAAGGTCAAAAACTACATACTCAGATCTTCACCAAACTTTGCATGGATACATTGGATGTCAAGACACGTGGAAAAAACGTACAAAACAAGAAATTGGAGACATCAAGATTTTGGACGAATTTTTTAAGAATTTTCAAATTTTCAGAAAGGAGGTTCCGTATAAGGTCAAAAACTACATACTCAGATCTTCACCAAACTTTGCAGGGATACATTGGATGTCAAGACACGTGGAAAAAACGTACAAAACAAGAGATTGGGGTCATCAAGATTTTGGACGAATTTTTTAAGAATTTTCAAATTTTCAGAAAGGAGGTTCCATATAAGGTCAAAAACTACATACTCAGATCTTCACCAAACTTTGCAGGGATACATTGGATGTCAAGACACGTGGAAAAAAGGTACAAAACAAGAGATTGGAGACATCAAGATTTTCGACAAATTTTTTAAGAATTTTCAAATTTTCAGATGGGAGGTTCCAGATAAGGTCAAAAACGACATACTCAGATCTTCACCAAACTTTGCAGGGATACATTGAATGTCAAGACACGTGGAAAAAACGTACAAAACAAGAGATTGGGGTCATCAAGATTTTGCACGGATTTTTTAGGAATTTTCGAATTTTCAGATGGGAGGTTCCAGATAAGGTCAAAAACTACATACTCAGATCTTCACCAAACTTTGCATGGATACATTATGTGTCAAGACACGTGGAAAAAACGTACAAAACAAGAGATTGGAGACATCAAGATTTTGGTCGAATTTTTTAAGATTTTTCAAATTTTCAGATGGGAGGTTCCAGATAAGGTCAAAAACTACATACTCAGATCTTCACCAAACTTTGCAGGGATACATTGGATGTCAAGACACGTGGAAAAAACGTACAAAACAAGAGATAGGAGACATCAAGATTTTGGACGAATTTTTTAACAATTTTCAAATTTTCAGAAAGGATGTTCCAGATAAGGTCAAAAACGACAAACTCAGATCTTCACCAAACTTTGCAGGGATACATTGGATGTCAAGACACGTGGAAAAAACGTACAAAACAAGAGATTGGAGACATCAAGATTTTGGACGAATTTTTTAAGAATTTTCAAATTTTCAGATAGGAGGTTCCAGATAAGGTCAAAAACTACATACTCAGATCTTCACCAAACTTTGCAGGGATACATTGGATGTCAAGACACGTGGAAAAACCGTACAAAACAAGAGATTGGAGACATCAAGATTTTGGACGATTTTTTAAAGAATTTTCAAATTTTCAGAAATGCGGTTCCAGATAAGGTCAAAAACTACATACTCAGATCTTCACCAAACTTTGCAGGGATACATTGGATGTCAAGACACGTGGAAAAAACGTACAAAACAAGAGATTGGAGACATCAAGATTTTGGACGGATTTTTTAGGAATTTTCAAATTTTCAGATGGGAGGTTCCAGATAAGGTCAAAAACTACATACTCAGATCTTCACCAAACTCTGCAGGGATACATTGTATGTCAAGACACGTGGAAAAAACATACAAAACATAGGATTTGGGACATCAAGATTTTGTTAAATTTTTTTAAGAATTTTCAAATTTTCAGATGGGAGGTTCCATATAAGGTCAAAAACTACATACTCAGATCTTCACCAAACATTGCAGGGTTACATTGGATGTCAAGACACGTGGAAAGAACGTACAAAACAAGAGATTGGAGACATCAAGATTTTGGACGAATTTTTTAAGAATTTTCAAATTTTCAGATAGGAGGTTCCATATAAGGTCAAAAACTACATACTCAGATCTTCACCAAACATTGCAGGGATACATTGGATGTCAAGACACGTGGAAAAAACGTACAAAACAAGAGATTGGAGACATCAAGATTTTGGAGGATTTTTTTAAGAATTTTCAAATTTTCAGATAGGAGGTTCCAGATAAGGTCAAAAACTACATACTCAGATCTTCACCAAACGTTTCAGGGATACTTTGCATGTCAAGACACGTGGAAAAAACGTACAAAACAAGAGATTGGAGACATCAAGATTTTCGACGATTTTTTTAAGAATTTTCAAATTTTCAGATGGGAGGTTCCAGATAAGGTCAAAAACTACATACTCAGATCTTCACCAAACTCTGCAGGGATACATTGGATGTCAAGACACGTGGAAAAAACATACAAAACATAGGATTGGGGACATCAAGATTTTGGTCAAATTTTTTAAGAATTTTCAAATTTTCAGATAGGAGGTTCCATATAAGGTCAAAAACTACATACTCAGATCTTCACCAAACTTTGCAGGGATACATAATGTGTCAAGACACGTGGAAAAAACGTACAAAACAAGAGATTGGAGACATCAAGATTTTGGACGAATTTTTTAAGAATTTTCAAATTTTCAGATAGGAGGTTCCAGATGAGGTCAAAAACTACATACTCAGATCTTCACCAAACTTTGCAGGAATACTTTGCATGTCAAGACACGTGGAAAAAACGTACAAAACAAGAGATCGGAGACATCAAGATTTTCGACGAATTTTTTAAGAATTTTCAAATTTTCAGATGGGAGGTTCCAGATAAGGTCAAAAACGACATACTCAGATCTTCACCAAACTTTGCATGGATACATTGGATATCAAGACACGTGGAAAAAACATACAAAACATAGGATTGGTGACATCAAGATTTTCGACGAATTTTTTAAGAATTTTCAAATTTTCAGATAGGAGGTTCCATATAAGGTCAAAAACTACATGCTCAGATCTTCACCAAACTTTGCAGGGATACATTGGATGTCAAGACACGTGGAAAAAACGTACAAAACAAGAGATTGGAGACATCAAGATTATGGACGAATTTTTTGAGAATTTTCAAATTTTCAGAAAGGAGGTTCCATATAAGGTCAAAAACTACATACTCAGATCTTCACCAAACTTTGCAGGGATACATTGGATGTCAAGAAACGTGGAAAAAACGTACAAAACAAGAGATTGGAGACATCAAGATTTTCGACGAATTTTTTAAGAATTTTCAAATTTTCAGAAAGGATGTTCCAGATAAGGTCAAAAACGACATACTCAGATCTTCACTAACTTTGCAGGGATATATTGGAGGTCGAGACACGTGGAAAAAACGTACAAAACAAGAGATTGGAGACATCAAGATTTTGGACGAATTTTTGAAGAATTTTCAAATTTTCAGATAGGAGGTTCCAGATAAGGTCAAAAACTACATACTCAGATCTCCACCAAACATTGCAGGGATACATTGGATGTCAAGACACGTGGAAAAAACGTACAAAGCAAGAGATTGGAGACATCAAGATTTTCGACGAATTTTTGAAGAATTTTCAAATTTTCAGATAGGAGGTTCCAGATAAGGTCAAAAACTACATACTCAGATCTTCACCAAACGTTGCAGGGATACTTTGCATGTCAAGACACGTGGAAAAAACGTACAAAACAAGAGATTGGAGACATCAAGATTTTCGACGAATTTTTTAAGAATTTTCAAATTTTCGGATGGGAGGTTCCAGATAAGGTCAAAAACGACATACTCAGATCTTCACCAAACTTTGCATGGATACATTGGATGTCAAGACACGTGGAAAAAACGTACAAAACAAGAGATTGGAGACATCAAGATTTTGGACGAATTTTTTAAGAATTCTCAAATTTTCAGAAAGGAGGTTCCATATAAGGTCAAAAACTACATACTCAGATCTTCACCAAACTTTGCAGGGATACATTGGATGTCAAGACACGTGGAAAAAACGTACAAAACAAGAGATTGGGGTCTTCAAGATTTTGGACGAATTTTTTAAGAATTTTCAAATTTTCAGAAAGGAGGTTCCATATAAGGTCAAAAACTACATACTCAGATCTTCACCAAACTTTGCAGGGATACATTGAATTTCAAGACACGTGGAAAAAACGTACAAAACAAGAGATTGTGGTCATCAAGATTTTGGACGGATTTTTTAGGAATTTTCAAATTTTCAGATGGGAGGTTCCAGATAAGGTCAAAAACTACATACTCAGATCTTCACCAAACTTTGCAGGGATACATTGGATGTCAAGACACGTGGAAAAAACGTACAAAACAAGAGATTGGAGACATCAAGATTTTGGACGAATTTTTTAAGAATTTTCAAATTTTCAGATAGGAGGTTCCATATAAGGTCAAAAACTACATACTCAGATCTTCACCAAACTTTGCATGGATACATTATGTGTCAAGACACGTGGAAAAAACGTACAAAACAAGAGATTGGAGACATCAAGATTTTGGTCGAATTTTTTAAGAATTTTCAAATTTTCAGATGGGAGGTTCCAGATAAGGTCAAAAACTACATACTCAGATCTTCACCAAACTTTGCAGGGATACATTGGATGTCAAGACACGTGGAAAAAACGTACAAAACAAGAGATAGGAGACATCAAGATTTTGGACGAATTTTTTAACAATTTTCAAATTTTCAGAAAGGATGTTCCAGATAAGGTCAAAAACGACATACTCAGATCTTCACCAAACTTTGCATTGATACATTGGATATCAAGACACGTGGAAAAAACGTACAAAACAAGAGATTGGAGACATCAAGATTTTGGACGAATTTTTTAAGAATTTTCAAATTTTCAGATAGGAGGTTCCAGATAAGGTCAAAAACTACATACTCAGATCTTCACCAAACTTTGCAGGGATACATTGGATGTCAAGACACGTGGAAAAAACGTACAAAACAAGAGATTGGAGACATCAAGATTTTGGACGAATTTTTTAAGAATTTTCAAATTTTCAGATAGGAGGTTCCAGATGAGGTCAAAAACTACATACTCAGATCTTCACCAAACTTTGCAGGAATACTTTGCATGTCAAGACACGTGGAAAAAACGTACAAAACAAGAGATCGGAGACATCAAGATTTTCGACGAATTTTTTAAGAATTTTCAAATTTTCAGATGGGAGGTTCCAGATAAGGTCAAAAACGACATACTCAGATCTTCACCAAACTTTGCATGGATACATTGGATATCAAGACACGTGGAAAAAACATACAAAACATAGGATTGGTGACATCAAGATTTTCGACGAATTTTTTAAGAATTTTCAAATTTTCAGATAGGAGGTTCCATATAAGGTCAAAAACTACATGCTCAGATCTTCACCAAACTTTGCAGGGATACATTGGATGTCAAGACACGTGGAAAAAACGTACAAAACAAGAGATTGGAGACATCAAGATTATGGACGAATTTTTTGAGAATTTTCAAATTTTCAGAAAGGAGGTTCCATATAAGGTCAAAAACTACATACTCAGATCTTCACCAAACTTTGCAGGGATACATTGGATGTCAAGAAACGTGGAAAAAACGTACAAAACAAGAGATTGGAGACATCAAGATTTTCGACGAATTTTTTAAGAATTTTCAAATTTTCAGAAAGGATGTTCCAGATAAGGTCAAAAACGACATACTCAGATCTTCACTAACTTTGCAGGGATATATTGGAGGTCGAGACACGTGGAAAAAACGTACAAAACAAGAGATTGGAGACATCAAGATTTTGGACGAATTTTTGAAGAATTTTCAAATTTTCAGATAGGAGGTTCCAGATAAGGTCAAAAACTACATACTCAGATCTCCACCAAACATTGCAGGGATACATTGGATGTCAAGACACGTGGAAAAAACGTACAAAGCAAAAAATTGGAGACATCAAGATTTTCGACGAATTTTTGAAGAATTTTCAAATTTTCAGATAGGAGGTTCCAGATAAGGTCAAAAACTACATACTCAGATCTTCACCAAACGTTGCAGGGATACTTTGCATGTCAAGACACGTGGAAAAAACGTACAAAACAAGAGATTGGAGACATCAAGATTTTCGACGAATTTTTTAAGAATTTTCAAATTTTCGGATGGGAGGTTCCAGATAAGGTCAAAAACGACATACTCAGATCTTCACCAAACTTTGCATGGATACATTGGATGTCAAGACACGTGGAAAAAACGTACAAAACAAGAGATTGGAGACATCAAGATTTTGGACGAATTTTTTAAGAATTCTCAAATTTTCAGAAAGGAGGTTCCATATAAGGTCAAAAACTACATACTCAGATCTTCACCAAACTTTGCAGGGATACATTGGATGTCAAGACACGTGGAAAAAACGTACAAAACAAGAGATTGGGGTCTTCAAGATTTTGGACGAATTTTTTAAGAATTTTCAAATTTTCAGAAAGGAGGTTCCATATAAGGTCAAAAACTACATACTCAGATCTTCACCAAACTTTGCAGGGATACATTGAATTTCAAGACACGTGGAAAAAACGTACAAAACAAGAGATTGTGGTCATCAAGATTTTGGACGGATTTTTTAGGAATTTTCAAATTTTCAGATGGGAGGTTCCAGATAAGGTCAAAAACTACATACTCAGATCTTCACCAAACTTTGCAGGGATACATTGGATGTCAAGACACGTGGAAAAAACGTACAAAACAAGAGATTGGAGACATCAAGATTTTGGACGAATTTTTTAAGAATTTTCAAATTTTCAGATAGGAGGTTCCATATAAGGTCAAAAACTACATACTCAGATCTTCACCAAACTTTGCATGGATACATTATGTGTCAAGACACGTGGAAAAAACGTACAAAACAAGAGATTGGAGACATCAAGATTTTGGTCGAATTTTTTAAGAATTTTCAAATTTTCAGATGGGAGGTTCCAGATAAGGTCAAAAACTACATACTCAGATCTTCACCAAACTTTGCAGGGATACATTGGATGTCAAGACACGTGGAAAAAACGTACAAAACAAGAGATAGGAGACATCAAGATTTTGGACGAATTTTTTAACAATTTTCAAATTTTCAGAAAGGATGTTCCAGATAAGGTCAAAAACGACATACTCAGATCTTCACCAAACTTTGCATTGATACATTGGATATCAAGACACGTGGAAAAAACGTACAAAACAAGAGATTGGAGACATCAAGATTTTGGACGAATTTTTTAAGAATTTTCAAATTTTCAGATAGGAGGTTCCAGATAAGGTCAAAAACTACATACTCAGATCTTCACCAAACTTTGCAGGGATACATTGGATGTCAAGACACGTGGAAAAAACGTACAAAACAAGAGATTGGAGACATCAAGATTTTGGACGAATTTTTTAAGAATTTTCAAATTTTCAGATAGGAGGTTTAAGATGAGGTCAAAAACTACATACTCAGATCTTCACCAAACTTTGCAGGAATACTTTGCATGTCAAGACACGTGGAAAAAACGTACAAAACAAGAGATCGGAGACATCAAGATTTTCGACGAATTTTTTAAGAATTTTCAAATTTTCAGATGGGAGGTTCCAGATAAGGTCAAAAACGACATACTCAGATCTTCACCAAACTTTGCATGGATACATTGGATGTCAAGACACGTGGAAAAAACATACAAAACATAGGATTGGTGACATCAAGATTTTCGACGAATTTTTTAAGAATTTTCAAATTTTCAGATAGGAGGTTCAATATAAGGTCAAAAACTACATGCTCAGATCTTCACCAAACTTTGCAGGGATACATTGGATGTCAAGACACGTGGAAAAAACGTACAAAACAAGAGATTGGAGACATCAAGATTATGGACGAATTTTTTGAGAATTTTCAAATTTTCAGAAAGGAGGTTCCATATAAGGTCAAAAACTACATACTCAGATCTTCACCAAACTTTGCAGGGATACATTGGATGTCAAGAAACGTGGAAAAAACGTACAAAACAAGAGATTGGAGACATCAAGATTTTCGACGAATTTTTTAAGAATTTTCAAATTTTCAGAAAGGATATTCCAGATAAGGTCAAAAACGACATACTCAGATCTTCACTAACTTTGCAGGGATATATTGGAGGTCGAGACACGTGGAAAAAACGTACAAAACAAGAGATTGGAGACATCAAGATTTTGGACGAATTTTTGAAGAATTTTCAAATTTTCAGATAGGAGGTTCCAGATAAGGTCAAAAACTACATACTCAGATCTCCACCAAACATTGCAGGGATACATTGGATGTCAAGACACGTGGAAAAAACGTACAAAGCAAGAGATTGGAGACATCAAGATTTTCGACGAATTTTTGAAGAATTTTCAAATTTTCAGATAGGAGGTTCCATATAAGGTCAAAAACTACATACTCAGATCTTCACCAAACGTTGCAGGGATACTTTGCATGTCAAGACACGTGGAAAAAACGTACAAAACAAGAGATTGGAGACATCAAGATTTTCGACGAATTTTTTAAGAATTTTCAAATTTTCGGATGGGAGGTTCCAGATAAGGTCAAAAACGACATACTCAGATCTTCACCAAACTTTGCATGGATACATTGGATGTCAAGACACGTGGAAAAAACGTACAAAACAAGAGATTGGAGACATCAAGATTTTGGACGAATTTTTTAAGAATTCTCAAATTTTCAGAAAGGAGGTTCCATATAAGGTCAAAAACTACATACTCAGATCTTCACCAAACTTTGCAGGGATACATTGGATGTCAAGACACGTGGAAAAAACGTACAAAACAAGAGATTGGGGTCTTCAAGATTTTGGACGAATTTTTTAAGAATTTTCAAATTTTCAGAAAGGAGGTTCCATATAAGGTCAAAAACTACATACTCAGATCTTCACCAAACTTTGCAGGGATACATTGAATTTCAAGACACGTGGAAAAAACGTACAAAACAAGAGATTGTGGTCATCAAGATTTTGGACGGATTTTTTAGGAATTTTCAAATTTTCAGATGGGAGGTTCCAGATAAGGTCAAAAACTACATACTCAGATCTTCACCAAACTTTGCAGGGATACATTGGATGTCAAGACACGTGGAAAAAACGTACAAAACAAGAGATTGGAGACATCAAGATTTTGGACGAATTTTTTAAGAATTTTCAAATTTTCAGATAGGAGGTTCCATATAAGGTCAAAAACTACATACTCAGATCTTCACCAAACTTTGCATGGATACATTATGTGTCAAGACACGTGGAAAAAACGTACAAAACAAGAGATTGGAGACATCAAGATTTTGGTCGAATTTTTTAAGAATTTTCAAATTTTCAGATGGGAGGTTCCAGATAAGGTCAAAAACTACATACTCAGATCTTCACCAAACTTTGCAGGGATACATTGGATGTCAAGACACGTGGAAAAAACGTACAAAACAAGAGATAGGAGACATCAAGATTTTGGACGAATTTTTTAACAATTTTCAAATTTTCAGAAAGGATGTTCCAGATAAGGTCAAAAACGACATACTCAGATCTTCACCAAACTTTGCATTGATACATTGGATATCAAGACACGTGGAAAAAACGTACAAAACAAGAGATTGGAGACATCAAGATTTTGGACGATTTTTTAAAGAATTTTCAAATTTTCAGAAATGCGGTTCCAGATAAGGTCAAAAACTACATACTCAGATCTTCACCAAACTTTGCAGGGATACATTGGATGTCAAGACACGTGGAAAAAACGTACAAAACAAGAGATTGGAGACATCAAGATTTTGGACGGATTTTTTAGGAATTTTCAAATTTTCAGATGGGAGGTTCCAGATAAGGTCAAAAACTACATACTCAGATCTTCACCAAACTCTGCAGGGATACATTGTATGTCAAGACACGTGGAAAAAACATACAAAACATAGGATTTGGGACATCAAGATTTTGTTAAATTTTTTTAAGAATTTTCAAATTTTCAGATGGGAGGTTCCATATAAGGTCAAAAACTACATACTCAGATCTTCACCAAACATTGCAGGGTTACATTGGATGTCAAGACACGTGGAAAGAACGTACAAAACAAGAGATTGGAGACATCAAGATTTTGGACGAATTTTTTAAGAATTTTCAAATTTTCAGATAGGAGGTTCCATATAAGGTCAAAAACTACATACTCAGATCTTCACCAAACATTGCAGGGATACATTGGATGTCAAGACACGTGGAAAAAACGTACAAAACAAGAGATTGGAGACATCAAGATTTTGGAGGATTTTTTTAAGAATTTTAAAATTTTCAGATAGGAGGTTCCAGATAAGGTCAAAAACTACATACTCAGATCTTCACCAAACGTTTCAGGGATACTTTGCATGTCAAGACACGTGGAAAAAACGTACAAAACAAGAGATTGGAGACATCAAGATTTTCGACGATTTTTTTAAGAATTTTCAAATTTTCAGATGGGAGGTTCCAGATAAGGTCAAAAACTACATACTCAGATCTTCACCAAACTCTGCAGGGATACATTGGATGTCAAGACACGTTGAAAAAACATACAAAACATAGGATTGGGGACATCAAGATTTTGGTCAAATTTTTTAAGAATTTTCAAATTTTCAGATAGGAGGTTCCATATAAGGTCAAAAACTACATACTCAGATCTTCACCAAACTTTGCAGGGATACATTATGTGTCAAGACACGTGGAGAAAACGTACAAAACAAGAGATTGAAGACATCAAGATTTTGGTCGAATTTTTTAAGAATTTTCAAATTTTCAGATGGGAGGTTCCAGATAAGGTCAAAAACTACATACTCAGATCTTCACCAAACTTTGCAGGGATACATTGGATGTCAAGACACGTGGAAAAAACGTACAAAACAAGAGATAGGAGACATCAAGATTTTGGACGAATTTTTTAACAATTTTCAAATTTTCAGAAAGGATGTTCCAGATAAGGTCAAAAACGACATACTCAGATCTTCACCAAACTTTGCAGGGATACATTGGATGTCAAGACACGTGGAAAAAACGTACAAAACAAGAGATTGGAGACATCAAGATTTTGGACGAATTTTTTAAGAATTTTCAAATTTTCAGATAGGAGGTTCCAGATGAGGTCAAAAACTACATACTCAGATCTTCACCAAACTTTGCAGGAATACTTTGCATGTCAAGACACGTGGAAAAAACGTACAAAACAAGAGATCGGAGACATCAAGATTTTCGACGAATTTTTTAAGAATTTTCAAATTTTCAGATGGGAGGTTCCAGATAAGGTCAAAAACGACATACTCAGATCTTCACCAAACTTTGCATGGATACATTGGATGTCAAGACACGTGGAAAAAACATACAAAACATAGGATTGGTGACATCAAGATTTTCGACGAATTTTTTAAGAATTTTCAAATTTTCAGATAGGAGGTTCCATATAAGGTCAAAAACTACATGCTCAGATCTTCACCAAACTTTGCAGGGATACATTGGATGTCAAGACACGTGGAAAAAACGTACAAAACAAGAGATTGGAGACATCAAGATTATGGACGAATTTTTTAAGAATTTTCAAATTTTCAGATAGGAGGTTCCAGATGAGGTCAAAAACTACATACTCAGATCTTCACCAAACTTTGCAGGAATACTTTGCATGTCAAGACACGTGGAAAAAACGTACAAAACAAGAGATCGGAGACATCAAGATTTTCGACGAATTTTTTAAGAATTTTCAAATTTTCAGATGGGAGGTTCCAGATAAGGTCAAAAACGACATACTCAGATCTTCACCAAACTTTGCATGGATACATTGGATGTCAAGACACGTGGAAAAAACATACAAAACATAGGATTGGTGACATCAAGATTTTCGACGAATTTTTTAAGAATTTTCAAATTTTCAGATAGGAGGTTCCATATAAGGTCAAAAACTACATGCTCAGATCTTCACCAAACTTTGCAGGGATACATTGGATGTCAAGACACGTGGAAAAAACGTACAAAACAAGAGATTGGAGACATCAAGATTATGGACGAATTTTTTGAGAATTTTCAAATTTTCAGAAAGGAGGTTCCATATAAGGTCAAAAACTACATACTCAGATCTTCACCAAACTTTGCAGGGATACATTGGATGTCAAGAAACGTGGAAAAAACGTACAAAACAAGAGATTGGAGACATCAAGATTTTCGACGAATTTTTTAAGAATTTTCAAATTTTCAGAAAGGATATTCCAGATAAGGTCAAAAACGACATACTCAGATCTTCACTAACTTTGCAGGGATATATTGGAGGTCGAGACACGTGGAAAAAACGTACAAAACAAGAGATTGGATACATCAAGATTTTGGACGAATTTTTGAAGAATTTTCAAATTTTCAGATAGGAGGTTCCAGATAAGGTCAAAAACTACATACTCAGATCTCCACCAAACATTGCAGGGATACATTGGATGTCAAGACACGTGGAAAAAACGTACAAAGCAAGAGATTGGAGACATCAAGATTTTCGACGAATTTTTGAAGAATTTTCAAATTTTCAGATAGGAGGTTCCAGATAAGGTCAAAAACTACATACTCAGATCTTCACCAAACGTTGCAGGGATACTTTGCATGTCAAGACACGTGGAAAAAACGTACAAAACAAGAGATTGGAGACATCAAGATTTTCGACGAATTTTTTAAGAATTTTCAAATTTTCGGATGGGAGGTTCCAGATAAGGTCAAAAACGACATACTCAGATCTTCACCAAACTTTGCATGGATACATTGGATGTCAAGACACGTGGAAAAAACGTACAAAACAAGAGATTGGAGACATCAAGATTTTGGACGAATTTTTTAAGAATTCTCAAATTTTCAGAAAGGAGGTTCCATATAAGGTCAAAAACTACATACTCAGATCTTCACCAAACTTTGCAGGGATACATTGGATGTCAAGACACGTGGAAAAAACGTACAAAACAAGAGATTGGGGTCTTCAAGATTTTGGACGAATTTTTTAAGAATTTTCAAATTTTCAGAAAGGAGGTTCCATATAAGGTCAAAAACTACATACTCAGATCTTCACCAAACTTTGCAGGGATACATTGAATTTCAAGACACGTGGAAAAAACGTACAAAACAAGAGATTGTGGTCATCAAGATTTTGGACGGATTTTTTAGGAATTTTCAAATTTTCAGATGGGAGGTTCCAGATAAGGTCAAAAACTACATACTCAGATCTTCACCAAACTTTGCAGGGATACATTGGATGTCAAGACACGTGGAAAAAACGTACAAAACAAGAGATTGGAGACATCAAGATTTTGGACGAATTTTTTAAGAATTTTCAAATTTTCAGATAGGAGGTTCCATATAAGGTCAAAAACTACATACTCAGATCTTCACCAAACTTTGCATGGATACATTATGTGTCAAGACACGTGGAAAAAACGTACAAAACAAGAGATTGGAGACATCAAGATTTTGGTCGAATTTTTTAAGAATTTTCAAATTTTCAGATGGGAGGTTCCAGATAAGGTCAAAAACTACATACTCAGATCTTCACCAAACTTTGCAGGGATACATTGGATGTCAAGACACGTGGAAAAAACGTACAAAACAAGAGATAGGAGACATCAAGATTTTGGACGAATTTTTTAACAATTTTCAAATTTTCAGAAAGGATGTTCCAGATAAGGTCAAAAGCGACATACTCAGATCTTCACCAAACTTTGCATTGATACATTGGATATCAAGACACGTGGAAAAAACGTACAAAACAAGAGATTGGAGACATCAAGATTTTGGACGAATTTTTTAAGAATTTTCAAATTTTCAGATAGGAGGTTCCAGATAAGGTCAAAAACTACATACTCAGATCTTCACCAAACTTTGCAGGGATACATTGGATGTCAAGACACGTGGAAAAAACGTACAAAACAAGAGATTGGAGACATCAAGATTTTGGACGAATTTTTTAAGAATTTTCAAATTTTCAGATAGGAGGTTCCAGATGAGGTCAAAAACTACATACTCAGATCTTCACCAAACTTTGCAGGAATACTTTGCATGTCAAGACACGTGGAAAAAACGTACAAAACAAGAGATCGGAGACATCAAGATTTTCGACGAATTTTTTAAGAATTTTCAAATTTTCAGATGGGAGGTTCCACATAAGGTCAAAAACGACATACTCAGATCTTCACCAAACTTTGCAGGGATCCATTGGAGGTCGAGACACGTGGAAAAAACGTACAAAACAAGAGATTGGAGACATCAAGATTTTGGACGAATTTTTTAAGAATTTTCAAATTTTCAGATAGGAGGTTCCAGATAAGGTCAAAAACTACATACTCAGATCTTCACCAAACTTTGCAGGGATACGTTGGATGTCAAGACACGTGGAAAAACCGTACAAAACAAGAGATTGGAGACATCAAGATTTTGGACGATTTTTTAAAGAATTTTCAAATTTTCAGAAATGCGGTTCCAGATAAGGTCAAAAACTACATACTCAGATCTTCACCAAACTTTGCAGGGATACATTGGATGTCAAGACACGTGGAAAAAACGTACAAAACAAGAGATTGGAGACATCAAGATTTTGGACGGATTTTTTAGGAATTTTCAAATTTTCAGATGGGAGGTTCCAGATAAGGTCAAAAACTACATACTCAGATCTTCACCAAACTCTGCAGGGATACATTGTATGTCAAGACACGTGGAAAAAACATACAAAACATAGGATTTGGGACATCAAGATTTTGTTAAATTTTTTTAAGAATTTTCAAATTTTCAGATGGGAGGTTCCATATAAGGTCAAAAACTACATACTCAGATCTTCACCAAACATTGCAGGGTTACATTGGATGTCAAGACACGTGGAAAGAACGTACAAAACAAGAGATTGGAGACATCAAGATTTTGGACGAATTTTTTAAGAATTTTCAAATTTTCAGATAGGAGGTTCCATATAAGGTCAAAAACTACATACTCAGATCTTCACCAAACATTGCAGGGATACATTGGATGTCAAGACACGTGGAAAAAACGTACAAAACAAGAGATTGGAGACATCAAGATTTTGGAGGATTTTTTTAAGAATTTTCAAATTTTCAGATAGGAGGTTCCAGATAAGGTCAAAAACTACATACTCAGATCTTCACCAAACGTTTCAGGGATACTTTGCATGTCAAGACACGTGGAAAAACGTACAAAACAAGAGATTGGAGACATCAAGATTTTCGACGATTTTTTTAAGAATTTTCAAATTTTCAGATGGGAGGTTCCAGATAAGGTCAAAAACTACATACTCAGATCTTCACCAAACTCTGCAGGGATACATTGGATGTCAAGACACGTGGAAAAAACATACAAAACATAGGATTGGGGACATCAAGATTTTGGTCAAATTTTTTAAGAATTTTCAAATTTTCAGATAGGAGGTTCCATATAAGGTCAAAAACTACATACTCAGATCTTCACCAAACTTTGCAGGGATACATTATGTGTCAAGACACGTGGAAAAAACGTACAAAACAAGAGATTGAAGACATCAAGATTTTGGTCGAATTTTTTAAGAATTTTCAAATTTTCAGATGGGAGGTTCCAGATAAGGTCAAAAACTACATACTCAGATCTTCACCAAACTTTGCAGGGATACATTGGATGTCAAGACACGTGGAAAAAACGTACAAAACAAGAGATAGGAGACATCAAGATTTTGGACGAATTTTTTAACAATTTTCAAATTTTCAGAAAGGATGTTCCAGATAAGGTCAAAAACGACATACTCAGATCTTCACCAAACTTTGCAGGGATACATTGGATGTCAAGACACGTGGAAAAAACGTACAAAACAAGAGATTGGAGACATCAAGATTTTGGACGAATTTTTTAAGAATTTTCAAATTTTCAGATAGGAGGTTCCAGATGAGGTCAAAAACTACATACTCAGATCTTCACCAAACTTTGCAGGAATACTTTGCATGTCAAGACACGTGGAAAAAACGTACAAAACAAGAGATCGGAGACATCAAGATTTTCGACGAATTTTTTAAGAATTTTCAAATTTTCAGATGGGAGGTTCCAGATAAGGTCAAAAACGACATACTCAGATCTTCACCAAACTTTGCATGGATACATTGGATGTCAAGACACGTGGAAAAAACATACAAAACATAGGATTGGTGACATCAAGATTTTCGACGAATTTTTTAAGAATTTTCAAATTTTCAGATAGGAGGTTCCATATAAGGTCAAAAACTACATGCTCAGATCTTCACCAAACTTTGCAGGGATACATTGGATGTCAAGACACGTGGAAAAAACGTACAAAACAAGAGATTGGAGACATCAAGATTATGGACGAATTTTTTGAGAATTTTCAAATTTTCAGAAAGGAGGTTCCATATAAGGTCAAAAACTACATACTCAGATCTTCACCAAACTTTGCAGGGATACATTGGATGTCAAGAAACGTGGAAAAAACGTACAAAACAAGAGATTGGAGACATCAAGATTTTCGACGAATTTTTTAAGAATTTTCAAATTTTCAGAAAGGATGTTCCAGATAAGGTCAAAAACGACATACTCAGATCTTCACTAACTTTGCAGGGATATATTGGAGGTCGAGACACGTGGAAAAAACGTACAAAACAAGAGATTGGAGACATCAAGATTTTGGACGAATTTTTGAAGAATTTTCAAATTTTCAGATAGGAGGTTCCAGATAAGGTCAAAAACTACATACTCAGATCTCCACCAAACATTGCAGGGATACATTGGATGTCAAGACACGTGGAAAAAACGTACAAAGCAAGAGATTGGAGACATCAAGATTTTCGACGAATTTTTGAAGAATTTTCAAATTTTCAGATAGGAGGTTCCAGATAAGGTCAAAAACTACATACTCAGATCTTCACCAAACTTTGCAGGGATACATTGGATGTCAAGACACGTGGAAAAAACGTACAAAACAAGAGATAGGAGACATCAAGATTTTGGACGAATTTTTTAACAATTTTCAAATTTTCAGAAAGGATGTTCCAGATAAGGTCAAAAACGACATACTCAGATCTTCACCAAACTTTGCAGGGATACATTGGATGTCAAGACACGTGGAAAAAACGTACAAAACAAGAGATTGGAGACATCAAGATTTTGGACGAATTTTTTAAGAATTTTCAAATTTTCAGATAGGAGGTTCCAGATGAGGTCAAAAACTACATACTCAGATCTTCACCAAACTTTGCAGGAATACGTTGGATGTCAAGACACGTGGAAAAACCGTACAAAACAAGAGATTGGAGACATCAAGATTTTGGACGATTTTTTAAAGAATTTTCAAATTTTCAGAAATGCGGTTCCAGATAAGGTCAAAAACTACATACTCAGATCTTCACCAAACTTTGCAGGGATACATTGGATGTCAAGACACGTGGAAAAAACGTACAAAACAAGAGATTGGAGACATCAAGATTTTGGACGGATTTTTTAGGAATTTTCAAATTTTCAGATGGGAGGTTCCAGATAAGGTCAAAAACTACATACTCAGATCTTCACCAAACTCTGCAGGGATACATTGTATGTCAAGACACGTGGAAAAAACATACAAAACATAGGATTTGGGACATCAAGATTTTGTTAAATTTTTTTAAGAATTTTCAAATTTTCAGATGGGAGGTTCCATATAAGGTCAAAAACTACATACTCAGATCTTCACCAAACATTGCAGGGTTACATTGGATGTCAAGACACGTGGAAAGAACGTACAAAACAAGAGATTGGAGACATCAAGATTTTGGACGAATTTTTTAAGAATTTTCAAATTTTCAGATAGGAGGTTCCATATAAGGTCAAAAACTACATACTCAGATCTTCACCAAACATTGCAGGGATACATTGGATGTCAAGACACGTGGAAAAAACGTACAAAACAAGAGATTGGAGACATCAAGATTTTGGAGGATTTTTTTAAGAATTTTCAAATTTTCAGATAGGAGGTTCCAGATAAGGTCAAAAACTACATACTCAGATCTTCACCAAACGTTTCAGGGATACTTTGCATGTCAAGACACGTGGAAAAAACGTACAAAACAAGAGATTGGAGACATCAAGATTTTCGACGATTTTTTTAAGAATTTTCAAATTTTCAGATGGGAGGTTCCAGATAAGGTCAAAAACTACATACTCAGATCTTCACCAAACTCTGCAGGGATACATTGGATGTCAAGACACGTGGAAAAAACATACAAAACATAGGATTGGGGACATCAAGATTTTGGTCAAATTTTTTAAGAATTTTCAAATTTTCAGATAGGAGGTTCCATATAAGGTCAAAAACTACATACTCAGATCTTCACCAAACTTTGCAGGGATACATTATGTGTCAAGACACGTGGAAAAAACGTACAAAACAAGAGATTGAAGACATCAAGATTTTGGTCGAATTTTTTAAGAATTTTCAAATTTTCAGATGGGAGGTTCCAGATAAGGTCAAAAACTACATACTCAGATCTTCACCAAACTTTGCAGGGATACATTGGATGTCAAGACACGTGGAAAAAACGTACAAAACAAGAGATAGGAGACATCAAGATTTTGGACGAATTTTTTAACAATTTTCAAATTTTCAGAAAGGATGTTCCAGATAAGGTCAAAAACGACATACTCAGATCTTCACCAAACTTTGCAGGGATACATTGGATGTCAAGACACGTGGAAAAAACGTACAAAACAAGAGATTGGAGACATCAAGATTTTGGACGAATTTTTTAAGAATTTTCAAATTTTCAGATAGGAGGTTCCAGATGAGGTCAAAAACTACATACTCAGATCTTCACCAAACTTTGCAGGAATACCTTGCATGTCAAGACACGTGGAAAAAACGTACAAAACAAGAGATCGGAGACATCAAGATTTTCGACGAATTTTTTAAGAATTTTCAAATTTTCAGATGGGAGGTTCCAGATAAGGTCAAAAACGACATACTCAGATCTTCACCAAACTTTGCATGGATACATTGGATGTCAAGACACGTGGAAAAAACATACAAAACATAGGATTGGTGACATCAAGATTTTCGACGAATTTTTTAAGAATTTTCAAATTTTCAGATAGGAGGTTCCATATAAGGTCAAAAACTACATGCTCAGATCTTCACCAAACTTTGCAGGGATACATTGGATGTCAAGACACGTGGAAAAAACGTACAAAACAAGAGATTGGAGACATCAAGATTATGGACGAATTTTTTTAGAATTTTCAAATTTTCAGAAAGGAGGTTCCATATAAGGTCAAAAACTACATACTCAGATCTTCACCAAACTTTGCAGGGATACATTGGATGTCAAGAAACGTGGAAAAAACGTACAAAACAAGAGATTGGAGACATCAAGATTTTCGACGAATTTTTTAAGAATTTTCAAATTTTCAGAAAGGATGTTCCAGATAAGGTCAAAAACGACATACTCAGATCTTCACTAACTTTGCAGGGATATATTGGAGGTCGAGACACGTGGAAAAAACGTACAAAACAAGAGATTGGAGACATCAAGATTTTGGACGAATTTTTGAAGAATTTTCAAATTTTCAGATAGGAGGTTCCAGATAAGGTCAAAAACTACATACTCAGATCTCCACCAAACATTGCAGGGATACATTGGATGTCAAGACACGTGGAAAAAACGTACAAAGCAAGAGATTGGAGACATCAAGATTTTCGACGAATTTTTGAAGAATTTTCAAATTTTCAGATAGGAGGTTCCAGATAAGGTCAAAAACTACATACTCAGATCTTCACCAAACGTTGCAGGGATACTTTGCATGTCAAGACACGTGGAAAAAACGTACAAAACAAGAGATTGGAGACATCAAGATTTTCGACGAATTTTTTAAGAATTTTCAAATTTTCGGATGGGAGGTTCCAGATAAGGTCAAAAACGACATACTCAGATCTTCACCAAACTTTGCATGGATACATTGGATGTCAAGACACGTGGAAAAAACGTACAAAACAAGAGATTGGAGACATCAAGATTTTGGACGAATTTTTTAAGAATTCTCAAATTTTCAGAAAGGAGGTTCCATATAAGGTCAAAAACTACATACTCAGATCTTCACCAAACTTTGCAGGGATACATTGGATGTCAAGACACGTGGAAAAAACGTACAAAACAAGAGATTGGGGTCTTCAAGATTTTGGACGAATTTTTTAAGAATTTTCAAATTTTCAGAAAGGAGGTTCCATATAAGGTCAAAAACTACATACTCAGATCTTCACCAAACTTTGCAGGGATACATTGAATTTCAAGACACGTGGAAAAAACGTACAAAACAAGAGATTGTGGTCATCAAGATTTTGGACGGACTTTTTAGGAATTTTCAAATTTTCAGATGGGAGGTTCCAGATAAGGTCAAAAACTACATACTCAGATCTTCACCAAACTTTGCAGGGATACATTGGATGTCAAGACACGTGGAAAAAACGTACAAAACAAGAGATTGGAGACATCAAGATTTTGGACGAATTTTTTAAGAATTTTCAAATTTTCAGATAGGAGGTTCCATATAAGGTCAAAAACTACATACTCAGATCTTCACCAAACTTTGCATTAATACATTATGTGTCAAGACACGTGGAAAAAACGTACAAAACAAGAGATTGGAGACATCAAGATTTTGGTCGAATTTTTTAAGAATTTTCAAATTTTCAGATGGGAGGTTCCAGATAAGGTCAAAAACTACATACTCAGATCTTCACCAAACTTTGCAGGGATACATTGGATGTCAAGACACGTGGAAAAAACGTACAAAACAAGAGATAGGAGACATCAAGATTTTGGACGAATTTTTTAACAATTTTCAAATTTTCAGAAAGGATGTTCCAGATAAGGTCAAAAACGACATACTCAGATCTTCACCAAACTTTGCATTGATACATTGGATATCAAGACACGTGGAAAAAACGTACAAAACAAGAGATTGGAGACATCAAGATTTTGGACGAATTTTTTAAGAATTTTCAAATTTTCAGATAGGAGGTTCCAGATAAGGTCAAAAACTACATACTCAGATCTTCACCAAACTTTGCAGGGATACATTGGATGTCAAGACACGTGGAAAAAACGTACAAAACAAGAGATTGGAGACATCAAGATTTTGGACGAATTTTTTAAGAATTTTCAAATTTTCAGATAGGAGGTTCCAGATGAGGTCAAAAACTACATACTCAGATCTTCACCAAACTTTGCAGGAATACTTTGCATGTCAAGACACGTGGAAAAAACGTACAAAACAAGAGATCGGAGACATCAAGATTTTCGACGAATTTTTTAAGAATTTTCAAATTTTCAGATGGGAGGTTCCACATAAGGTCAAAAACGACATACTCAGATCTTCACCAAACTTTGCAGGGATCCATTGGAGGTCGAGACACGTGGAAAAAACGTACAAAACAAGAGATTGGAGACATCAAGATTTTGGACGAATTTTTTAAGAATTTTCAAATTTTCAGATAGGAGGTTCCATATAAGGTCAAAAACTACATACTCAGATCTTCACCACACTTTGCAGGGATACATTGGATGTCAAGACACGTGGAAAAAACGTACAAAACAAGAGATTGGAGACATCAAGATTTTGGACGATTTTTTTAAGAATTTTCAAATTTTCAGAAATGCGGTTCCAGATAAGGTCAAAAACTACATACACAGATCTTCACCAAACTTTGCAGGGATACATTGGATGTCAAGACACTTGGAAAAAACGTACAAAACAAGAGATTCGGGTCAACAAGATTTTGGACGGATTTTTTAGGAATTTTCAAATTTTCAGATGGGAGGTTCCAGATAAGGTCAAAAACTACATACTCAGATCTTCACCAAACTCTGCAGGGATACATTGTATGTCAAGACACGTGGAAAAAACATACAAAACATAGGATTGGGGACATCAAGATTTTGTTAAATTCTTTTAAGAATTTTCAAATTTTCAGATAGGAGGTTCCATATAAGGTCAAAAACTACATACTCAGATCTTCACCAAACATTGCAGGGATACATTGGATGTCAAGACACGTGGAAAGAACGTACAAAACAAGAGATTGGAGACATCAAGATTTTGGACGAATTTTTTAAGAATTTTCAAATTTTCAGATAGGAGGCTCCATATAAGGTCAAAAACTACATACTCAGATCTTCACCAAACATTGCAGGGATACATTGGATGTCAAGACACGTGGAAAAAACGTACAAAACAAGAGATTGGAGACATCAAGATTTTGGACGAATTTTTTAAGAATTTTCAAATTTTCAGATAGGAGGTTCCAGATAAGGTCAAAAACTACATACTCAGATCTTCACCAAACGTTGCAGGGATACTTTGCATGTCAAGACACGTGGAAAAAACGTACAAAACAAGAGATTGGAGACATCAAGATTTTCGACGAATTTTTTAAGAATTTTCAAATTTTCAGATGGGAGGTTCCAGATAAGGTCAAAAACTACATACTCAGATCTTCACCAAACTTTGCATGGATACATTGGATGTCAAGACACGTGGAAAAAACATACAAAACATAGGATTGGGGACATCAAGATTTTGGTCAAATTTTTTAAGAATTTTCAAATTTTCAGATAGGAGGTTCCATATAAGGTCAAAAACTACATACTCAGATCTTCACCAAACTTTGCATGGATACATTATGTGTCAAGACACGTGGAAAAAACGTACAAAACAAGAGATTGGAGACATCAAGATTTTGGTCGAATTTTTAAAGAATTTGCAAATTTTCAGATGGGAGGTTCCAGATAAGGTCAAAAACTACATACTCAGATCTTCACCAAACTTTGCATGGATACATTATGTGTCAAGACACGTGGAAAAAACGTACAAAAGAAGAGATTGGAGACATCAAGATTTTGGACGAATTTTTTAAGAATTTTCAAATTTTCAGATAGGAGGTTCCAGATAAGGTCAAAAACTACATACTCAGATCTTCACCAAACTTTGCAGGGATACATTGGATGTCAAGACACGTGGAAAAAACGTACAAAACAAGAGATTGGAGACATCAAGATTTTGGACGATTTTTTTAAGAATTTTCAAATTTTCAGAAATGCGGTTCCAGATAAGGTCAAAAACTACATACTCAGATCTTCACCAAACTTTGCAGGGATACATTGGATGTCAAGACACGTGGAAAAAAAGTACAAAACAAGAGATTGGGGTCAACAAAATTTTGGACGGATTTTTTAGGAATTTTCAAATTTTCAGATGGGAGGTTCCAGATAAGGTCAAAAACTACATACTCAGATCTTCACCAAACTCTGCAGGGATACATTGTATGTCAAGACACGTGGAAAAAACATACAAAACATAGGATTGGGGACATCAAGATTTTGTTAAATTTTTTTAAGAATTTTCAAATTTTCAGATAGGAGGTTCCATATAAGGTCAAAAACTACATACTCAGATCTTCACCAAACATTGCAGGGATACATTGGATGTCAAGACACGTGGAAAGAACGTACAAAACAAGAGATTGGAGACATCAAGATTTTGGACGAATTTTTTAAGAATTTTCAAATTTTCAGATAGGAGGTTCCATATAAGGTCAAAAACTACATACTCAGATCTTCACCAAACATTGCAGGGATACATTGGATGTCAAGACACGTGGAAAAAACGTACAAAACAAGAGATTGGAGACATCAAGATTTTGGACGAATTTTTTAAGAATTTTCAAATTTTCAGATAGGAGGTTCCAGATGAGGTCAAAAACTACATACTCAGATCTTCACCAAACGTTGCAGGGATACTTTGCATGTCAAGACACGTGGAAAAAACGTACAAAACAAGAGATTGGAGACATCAAGATTTTCGACGAATTTTTTAAGAATTTTCAAATTTTCAGATGGGAGGTTCCAGATAAGGTCAAAAACTACATACTCAGATCTTCACCAAACTCTGCAGGGATACATTGGATGTCAAGACACGTGGAAAAAACATACAAAACATAGGATTGGGGACATCAAGATTTTGGTCAAATTTTTTAAGAATTTTCAAATTTTCAGATAGGAGGTTCCATATAAGGTCAAAAACTACATACTCAGATCTTCACCAAACTTTGCATGGATACATTATGTGTCAAGACACGTGGAAAAAACGTACAAAAGAAGAGATTGGAGACATCAAGATTTTGGTCGAATTTTTTAAGAATTTTCAAATTTTCAGATGGGAGGTTCCAGATAAGGTCAAAAACTACATACTCAGATCTTCACCAAACTTTGCAGGGATACATTGGATGTCAAGACACGTGGAAAAAACGTACAAAACAAGAGATAGGAGACATCAAGATTTTGGACGAATTTTTTAACAATTTTCAAATTTTCAGAAAGGATGTTCCAGATAAGGTCAAAAACGACATACTCAGATCTTCACCAAACTTTGCAGGGTACATTGGATATCAAGACACGTGGAAAAAACGTACAAAACAAGAGATTGGAGACATCAAGATTTTGGACGAATTTTTTAAGAATTTTCAAATTTTCAGATAGGAGGTTCCAGATAAGGTCAAAAACTACATACTCAGATCTTCACCAAACTTTGCAGGGATACATTGGATGTCAAGACACGTGGAAAAAACGTACAAAACAAGAGATTGGGGTCATCAAGATTTTGGACGGATTTTTTAGGAATTTTCAAATTTTCAGATGGGAGGTTCCAGATAAGGTCAAAAACTACATACTCAGATCTTCACCAAACATTGCAGGGATACATTGGATGTCAAGACACGTGGAAAAAACGTACAAAACAAGAGATTGGAGACATCAATATTTTGGACGAATTTTTAAAGAATTTTCAAATTTTCAGATAGGAGGTTCCAGATAAGGTCAAAAACTACATAGTCAGATCTTCACCAAACTTTGCAGGAATACTTTGCATGTCAAGACACGTGGAAAAAACGTACAAAACAAGAGATCGGAGACATCAAGATTTTCGACGAATTTTTTAAGAATTTTCAAATTTTCAGATGGGAGGTTCCAGATAAGGTCAAAAACGACATACTCAGATCTTCACCAAACTTTGCATGGATACATTGGATGTCAAGACACGTGGAAAAAACATACAAAACATAGGATTGGTGACATCAAGATTTTGGACGAATTTTTTAAGAATTTTCAAATTTTCAGATAGGAGGTTCCATATAAGGTCAAAAACTACATACTCAGATCTTCACCAAACTTTGCAGGGATACATTGGATGTCAAGACACGTGGAAAAAACGTACAAAACAAGAGATTGGAGACATCAAGATTTTCGACGAATTTTTTAAGAATTTTCAAATTTTCAGAAAGGATGTTCCAGATAAGGTCAAAAACGACATACTCAGATCTTCACCAAACTTTGCAGGGATACATTGGAGGTCGAGACACGTGGAAAAAACGTACAAAACAAGAGATTGGAGACATCAAGATTTTGGACGAATTTTTGAAGAATTTTCAAATTTTCAGATAGGAGGTTCCAGATAAGTTCAAAAACTACATACTCAGATCTCAACCAAACATTGCATGGATACATTGGATGTCAAGACACGTGGAAAAAACATACAAAACATAGGATTGGGGACATCAAGATTTTGGTCAAATTTTTTAAGAATTTTCAAATTTTCAGATAGGAGGTTCCATATAAGGTCAAAAACTACATACTCAGATCTTCACCAAACTTTGCATGGATACATTATGTGTCAAGACACGTGGAAAAAACGTACAAAACAAGAGATTGGAGACATCAAGATTTTGGTCGAATTTTTTAAGAATTTTCAAATTTTCAGATGGGAGGTTCCAGATAAGGTCAAAAACTACAAACTCAGATCTTCACCAAACTTTGCAGGGATACATTGGATGTCAAGACACGTGGAAAAAACGTACAAAACAAGAGATAGGAGACATCAAGATTTTGGACGAATTTTTTAACAATTTTCAAATTTTCAGAAAGGATGTTCCAGATAAGGTCAAAAACGACGTACTCAGATCTTCACCAAACTTTGAAGGGATACATTGGATATCAAGACACGTGGAAAAAACGTACAAAACAAGAGATTGGAGACATCAAGATTTTGGACGAATTTTTTAAGAATTTTCAAATTTTCAGATAGGAGGTTCCAGATAAGGTCAAAAACTACATACTCAGATCTTCACCAAACTTTGCAGGGATACATTGGATGTCAAGACACGTGGAAAAAACGTACAAAACAAGAGATTGGAGACATCAAGATTTTGGACGATTTTTTTAAGAATTTTCAAATTTTCAGAAATGCGGTTCCAGATAAGGTCAAAAACTACATACTCAGATCTTCACCAAACTTTGCAGGGATACATTGGATGTCAAGACACGTGGAAAAAACGTACAAAACAAGAGATTGGGGTCAACAAAATTTTGGACGGATTTTTTAGGAATTTTCAAATTTTCAGATGGGAGGTTCCAGATAAGGTCAAAAACTACATACTCAGATCTTCACCAAACTCTGCAGGGATACATTGTATGTCAAGACACGTGGAAAAAACATACAAAACATAGGATTGGGGACATCAAGATTTTGTGAAATTTTTTTAAGAATTTTCAAATTTTCAGATAGGAGGTTCCATATAAGGTCAAAAACTACATACTCAGATCTTCACCAAACATTGCAGGGATACATTGGATGTCAAGACACGTGGAAAGAACGTACAAAACAAGAGATTGGAGACATCAAGATTTTGGACGAATTTTTTAAGAATTTTCAAATTTTCAGATAGGAGGTTCCATATAAGGTCAAAAACTACATACTCAGATCTTCACCAAACATTGCAGGGATACATTGGATGTCAAGACACGTGGAAAAAACGTACAAAACAAGAGATTTGAGACATCAAGATTTTGGACGAATTTTTTAAGAATTTTCAAATTTTCAGATAGGAGGTTCCAGATAAGGTCAAAAACTACATACTCAGATCTTCACCAAACGTTGCAGGGATACTTTGCATGTCAAGACACGTGGAAAAAACGTACAAAACAAGAGATTGGAGACATCAAGATTTTCGACGAATTTTTTAAGAATTTTCAAATTTTCAGATGGGAGGTTCCAGATAAGGTCAAAAACTACATACTCAGATCTTCACCAAACTCTGCAGGGATACATTGGATGTCAAGACACGTGGAAAAACATACAAAACATAGGATTGGGGACATCAAGATTTTGGTCAAATTTTTTAAGAATTTTCAAATTTTCAGATAGGAGGTTCCATATAAGGTCAAAAACTACATACTCAGATCTTCACCAAACTTTGCATGGATACATTATGTGTCAAGACACGTGGAAAAAACGTACAAAAGAAGAGATTGGAGACATCAAGATTTTGGTCGAATTTTTTAAGAATTTTCAAATTTTCAGATGGGAGGTTCCAGATAAGGTCAAAAACTACATACTCAGATCTTCACCAAACTTTGCAGGGATACATTGGATGTCAAGACACGTGGAAAAAACGTACAAAACAAGAGATAGGAGACATCAAGATTTTGGACGAATTTTTTAACAATTTTCAAATTTTCAGAAAGGATGTTCCAGATAAGGTCAAAAACGACATACTCAGATCTTCACCAAACTTTGCAGGGATACATTGGATATCAAGACACGTGGAAAAAACGTACAAAACAAGAGATTGGAGACATCAAGATTTTGGACGAATTTTTTAAGAATTTTCAAATTTTCAGATAGGAGGTTCCAGATAAGGTCAAAAACTACATACTCAGATCTTCACCAAACTTTGCAGGGATACATTGGATGTCAAGACACGTGGAAAAAACGTACAAAACAAGAGATTGGGGTCATCAAGATTTTGGACGGATTTTTTAGGAATTTTCAAATTTTCAGATGGGAGGTTCCAGATAAGGTCAAAAACTACATACTCAGATCTTCACCAAACATTGCAGGGATACATTGGATGTCAAGACACGTGGAAAAAACGTACAAAACAAGATATTGGAGACATCAATATTTTGGACGAATTTTTAAAGAATTTTCAAATTTTCAGATAGGAGGTTCCAGATGAGGTCAAAAACTACATAGTCAGATCTTCACCAAACTTTGCAGGAATACTTTGCATGTCAAGACACGTGGAAAAAACGTACAAAAGAAGAGATCGGAGACATCAAGATTTTCGACGAATTTTTTAAGAATTTTCAAATTTTCAGATGGGAGGTTCCAGATAAGGTCAGAAACGACATACTCAGATCTTCACCAAACTTTGCATGGATACATTGGATGTCAAGACACGTGGAAAAAACATACAAAACATAGGATTGGTGACATCAAGATTTTGGACGAATTTTTTAAGAATTTTCAAATTTTCAGATAGGAGGTTCCATATAAGGTCAAAAACTACATACTCAGATCTTCAGCAAACTTTGCAGGGATACATTGGATGTCAAGACACGTGGAAAAAACGTACAAAACAAGAGATTGGAGACATCAAGATTTTCGACGAATTTTTTAAGAATTTTCAAATTTTCAGAAAGGATGTTCCAGATAAGGTCAAAAACGACATACTCAGATCTTCACCAAACTTTGCAGGGATACATTGGAGGTCGAGACACGTGGAAAAAACGTACAAAACAAGAGATTGGAGACATCAAGATTTTGGACGAATTTTTGAAGAATTTTCAAATTTTCAGATAGGAGGTTCCAGATAAGGTCAAAAACTACATACTCAGATCTCAACCAAACATTGCATAGATACATTGGATGTCAAGACACGTGGAAAAAACGTACAAAACAAGAGATTGGAGACATCAAGATTTTCGACGAATTTTTGAAGAATTTTCAAATTTTCAGATAGGAGGTTCCAGATAAGGTCAAAAACTACATACTCAGATCTTCACCAAACGTTGCAGGGATACTTTGCATGTCAAGGCACGTGGAAAAAACGTACAAAACAAGAGATTGGAGACATCAAGATTTTCGACGAATTTTTTAAGAATTTTCAAATTTTCAGATGGGAGGTTCCAGATAAGGTCAAAAACGACATACTCAGATCTTCACCAAACTTTGCATGGATACATTGGATGTCAAGACACGTGGAAAAAACGTACAAAACAAGAGATTGGAGACATCAAGATTTTGGACGAATTTTTTAAGAATTCTCAAATTTTCAGAAAGGAGGTTCCATATAAGGTCAAAAACTACATACTCAGATCTTCACCAAACTTTGCATGGATACATTATGTGTCAAGACACGTGGAAAAAACGTACAAAACAAGAGATAGGAGACATCAAGATTTTGGACGAATTTTTTAACAATTTTCAAATTTTCAGAAAGGATGTTCCAGATAAGGTCAAAAACGACGTACTCAGATCTTCACCAAACTTTGAAGGGATACATTGGATATCAAGACACGTGGAAAAAACGTACAAAACAAGAGATTGGAGACATCAAGATTTTGGACGAATTTTTTAAGAATTTTCAAATTTTCAGATAGGAGGTTCCAGATAAGGTCAAAAACTACATACTCAGATCTTCACCAAACTTTGCAGGGATACATTGGATGTCAAGACACGTGGAAAAAACGTACAAAACAAGAGATTGGAGACATCAAGATTTTGGACGATTTTTTTAAGAATTTTCAAATTTTCAGAAATGCGGTTCCAGATAAGGTCAAAAACTACATACTCAGATCTTCACCAAACTTTGCAGGGATACATTGGATGTCAAGACACGTGGAAAAAACGTACAAAACAAGAGATTGGGGTCAACAAAATTTTGGACGGATTTTTTAGGAATTTTCAAATTTTCAGATGGGAGGTTCCAGATAAGGTCAAAAACTACATACTCAGATCTTCACCAAACTCTGCAGGGATACATTGTATGTCAAGACACGTGGAAAAAACATACAAAACATAGGATTGGGGACATCAAGATTTTGTGAAATTTTTTTAAGAATTTTCAAATTTTCAGATAGGAGGTTCCATATAAGGTCAAAAACTACATACTCAGATCTTCACCAAACTTTGCAGGGATACATTGGATGTCAAGACACGTGGAAAAAACGTACAAAACAAGAGATTGGAGACATCAAGATTTTGGACGATTTTTTTAAGAATTTTCAAATTTTCAGAAATGCGGTTCCAGATAAGGTCAAAAACTACATACTCAGATCTTCACCAAACTTTGCAGGGATACATTGGATGTCAAGACACGTGGAAAAAACGTACAAAACAAGAGATTGGGGTCAACAAAATTTTGGACGGATTTTTTAGGAATTTTCAAATTTTCAGATGGGAGGTTCCAGATAAGGTCAAAAACTACATACTCAGATCTTCACCAAACTCTGCAGGGATACATTGTATGTCAAGACACGTGGAAAAAACATACAAAACATAGGATTGGGGACATCAAGATTTTGTGAAATTTTTTTAAGAATTTTCAAATTTTCAGATGGGAGGTTCCAGATAAGGTCAAAAACGACATACTCAGATCTTCACCAAACTTTGCATGGATACATTGGATGTCAAGACACGTGGAAAAAACGTACAAAACAAGAGATAGGAGACATCAAGATTTTGGACGAATTTTTTAACAATTTTCAAATTTTCAGAAAGGATGTTCCAGATAAGGTCAAAAACGACATACTCAGATCTTCACCAAACTTTGCAGGGATACATTGGATATCAAGACACGTGGAAAAAACGTACAAAACAAGAGATTGGAGACATCAAGATTTTGGACGAATTTTTTAAGAATTTTCAAATTTTCAGATAGGAGGTTCCAGATAAGATCAAAAACCACATACTCAGATCTCCACCAAACTTTGCAGGGATACATTGGATGTCAAGACACGTGGAAAAAACGTACAAAACAAGAGATTGGGGTCATCAAGGTTTTGGACGGATTTTTTAGGAATTTTCAAATTTTCAGATGGGAGGTTCCAGATAAGGTCAATAACTACATACTCAGATCTTCACCAAACATTGCAGGGATACATTGGATGTCAAGACACGTGGAAAAAACGTACAAAACAAGAGATTGGAGACATCAAGATTTTGGACGAATTTTTTAAGAATTTTCAAATTTTCAGATAGGAGGTTCCAGATGAGGTCAAAAACTACATACTCAGATCTTCACCAAACTTTGCAGGAATACTTTGCATGTCAAGACACGTGGAAAAAACGTACAAAACAAGAGATCGGAGACATCAAGATTTTCGACGAATTTTTTAAGAATTTTCAAATTTTCAGATGGGAGGTTCCAGATAAGGTCAAAAACGACATACTCAGATCTTCACCAAACTTTGCAGGGATCCATTGGAGGTCGAGACACGTGGAAAAAACGTACAAAACAAGAGATTGGAGACATCAAGATTTTGGACGAATTTTTTAAGAATTTTCAAATTTTCAGATAGGAGGTTCCATATAAGGTCAAAAACTACATACTCAGATCTTCACCAAACTTTGCAGGGATACATTGGATGTCAAGACACGTGGAAAAAACGTACAAAACAAGAGATTGGAGACATCAAGATTTTCGACGAATTTTTTAAGAATTTTCAAATTTTCAGAAAGGATGTTCCAGATAAGGTCAAAAACGACATACTCAGATCTTCACCAAACTTTGCAGGGATCCATTGGAGGTCGAGACACGTGGAAAAAACGTACAAAACAAGAGATTGGAGACATCAAGATTTTGGACGAATTTTTGAAGAATTTTCAAATTTTCAGATAGGAGGTTCCAGATAAGGTCTAAAACTACATACTCAGATCTCCACCAAACATTGCAGGAATACATTGGATGTCAAGACACGTGGAAAAAACGTACAAAACAAGAGATTGGAGACATCAAGATTTTCGACGAATTTTTGAAGAATTTTCAAATTTTCAGATAGGAGGTTCCAGATAAGGTCAAAAACTACATACTCAGATCTTCACCAAACGTTGCAGGGATACTTTGCATGTCAAGACACGTGGAAAAAACGTACAAAACAAAAGATTGGAGACATCAAGATTTTCGACGAATTTTTTAAGAATTTTCAAATTTTCAGAAATGCGGTTCCAGATAAGGTCAAAAACGACATACTCAGATCTTCACCAAACTTTGCATGGATACATTGGATGTCAAGACACGTGGAAAAAACGTACAAAACAAGAGATTGGAGACATCAAGATTTTGGACGAATTTTTTAAGAATTTTCAAATTTTCAGATGGGAGGTTCCAGATAAGGTCAAAAACTACATACTCAGATCTTCACCAAACTTTGCATGGATACATTGGATGTCAAGACACGTGGAAAAAACATACAAAACATAGGATTGGGGACATCAAGATTTTGGTCAAATTTTTTAAGAATTTTCAAATTTTCAGATAGGAGGTTCCATATAAGGTCAAAAACTACATACTCAGATCTTCACCAAACTTTGCATGGATACATTATGTGTCAAGACACGTGGAAAAAACGTACAAAACAAGAGATTGGAGATATCAAGATTTTGGTCGAATTTTTTAAGAATTTTCAAATTTTCAGATGGGAGGTTCCAGATAAGGTCAAAAACTACATACTCAGATCTTCACCAAACTTTGCAGGGATACATTGGATGTCAAGACACGTGGAAAAAACGTACAAAACAAGAGATAGGAGACATCAAGATTTTGGACGAATTTTTTAACAATTTTCAAATTTTCAGAAAGGAAGTTCCAGATAAGGTCAAAAACGACGTACTCAGATCTTCACCAAACTTTGCAGGGATACATTGGATATCAAGACACGTGGAAAAAACGTACAAAACAAGAGATTGGAGACATCAAGATTTTGGACGAATTTTTTAAGAATTTTCAAATTTTCAGATAGGAGGTTCCAGATAAGGTCAAAAACTACATACTCAGATCTTCACCAAACTTTGCAGGGATACATTGGATGTCAAGACACGTGGAAAAAACGTACAAAACAAGAGATTGGAGACATCAAGATTTTGGACGATTTTTTTAAGAATTTTCAAATTTTCAGAAATGCGGTTCCAGATAAGGTCAAAAACTACATACTCAGATCTTCACCAAACTTTGCAGGGATACATTGGATGTCAAGACACGTGGAAAAAACGTACAAAACAAGAGATTGGGGTCAACAAAATTTTGGACGGATTTTTTAGGAATTTTCAAATTTTCAGATGGGAGGTTCCAGATAAGGTCAAAAACTACATACTCAGATCTTCACCAAACTCTGCAGGGATACATTGTATGTCAAGACACGTGGAAAAAACATACAAAACATAGGATTGGGGACATCAAGATTTTGTTAATTTTTTTTAAGAATTTTCAAATTTTCAGATAGGAGGTTCCATATAAGGTCAAAAACTACATACTCAGATCTTCACCAAACATTGCAGGGATACATTGGATGTCAAGACACGTGGAAAGAACGTACAAAACAAGAGATTGGAGACATCAAGATTTTGGACGAATTTTTTAAGAATTTTCAAATTTTCAGATAGGAGGTTCCATATAAGGTCAAAAACTACATACTCAGATCTTCACCAAACATTGCAGGGATACATTGGATGTCAAGACACGTGGAAAAAACGTACAAAACAAGAGATTGGAGACATCAAGATTTTGGACGAATTTTTTAAGAATTTTCAAATTTTCAGATAGGAGGTTCCAGATAAGGTCAAAAACTACATACTCAGATCTTCACCAAACGTTGCAGGGATACTTTGCATGTCAAGACACGTGGAAAAAACGTACAAAACAAGAGATTGGAGACATCAAGATTTTCGACGAATTTTTTAAGAATTTTCAAATTTTCAGATGGGAGGTTCCAGATAAGGTCAAAAACTACATACTCAGATCTTCACCAAACTCTGCAGGGATACATTGGATGTCAAGACACGTGGAAAAAACATACAAAACATAGGATTGGGGACATCAAGATTTTGGTCAAATTTTTTAAGAATTTTCAAATTTTCAGATAGGAGGTTCCATATAAGGTCAAAAACTACATACTCAGATCTTCACCAAACTTTGCATGGATACATTATGTGTCAAGACACGTGGAAAAAACGTACAAAAGAAGAGATTGGAGACATCAAGATTTTGGTCGAATTTTTTAAGAATTTTCAAATTTTCAGATGGGAGGTTCCAGATAAGGTCAAAAACTACATACTCAGATCTTCACCAAACTTTGCAGGGATACATTGGATGTCAAGACACGTGGAAAAAACGTACAAAACAAGAGATAGGAGACATCAAGATTTTGGACGAATTTTTTAACAATTTTCAAATTTTCAGAAAGGATGTTCCAGATAAGGTCAAAAACGACATACTCAGATCTTCACCAAACTTTGCAGGGATACATTGGATATCAAGACACGTGGAAAAAACGTACAAAACAAGAGATTGGAGACATCAAGATTTTGGACGAATTTTTTAAGAATTTTCAAATTTTCAGATAGGAGGTTCCAGATAAGGTCAAAAACTACATACTCAGATCTTCACCAAACTTTGCAGGGATACATTGGATGTCAAGACACGTGGAAAAAACGTACAAAACAAGAGATTGGGGTCATCAAGATTTTGGACGGATTTTTTAGGAATTTTCAAATTTTCAGATGGGAGGTTCCAGATAAGGTCAAAAACTACATACTCAGATCTTCACCAAACATTGCAGGGATACATTGGATGTCAAGACACGTGGAAAAAACGTACAAAACAAGAGATTGGAGACATCAATATTTTGGACGAATTTTTAAAGAATTTTCAAATTTTCAGATAGGAGGTTCCAGATGAGGTCAAAAACTACATAGTCAGATCTTCACCAAACTTTGCAGGAATACTTTGCATGTCAAGACACGTGGAAAAAACGTACAAAACAAGAGATCGGAGACATCAAGATTTTCGACAAATTTTTTAAGAATTTTCAAATTTTCAGATGGGAGGTTCCAGATAAGGTCAAAAACGACATACTCAGATCTTCACCAAACTTTGCAGGGATACTTTGCATGTCAAGGCACGTGGAAAAAACGTACAAAACAAGAGATTGGAGACATCAAGATTTTCGACGAATTTTTTAAGAATTTTCAAATTTTCAGATGGGAGGTTCCAGATAAGGTCAAAAACGACATACTCAGATCTTCACCAAACTTTGCATGGATACATTGGATGTCAAGACACGTGGAAAAAACGTACAAAACAAGAGATTGGAGACATCAAGATTTTGGACGAATTTTTTAAGAATTCTCAAATTTTCAGAAAGGAGGTTCCATATAAGGTCAAAAACTACATACTCAGATCTTCACCAAACTTTGCAT
This sequence comes from Lepisma saccharinum, assembly GCF_977018435.1. Classification (NCBI taxonomy): domain Eukaryota; kingdom Metazoa; phylum Arthropoda; class Insecta; order Zygentoma; family Lepismatidae; genus Lepisma; species Lepisma saccharinum. The sequence continues at coordinate 290,139 of NW_028142947.1, read as the reverse complement.
GGATACATTATGTGTCAAGACACGTGGAAAAAACGTACAAAACAAGAGATTGGAGACATCAAGATATTGGTCGAATTTTTTAAGAATTTTCAAATTTTCAGATGGGAGGTTCCAGATAAGGTCAAAAACTACATACTCAGATCTTCACCAAACTTTGCAGGGATACATTGGATGTCAAGACACGTGGAAAAAACGTACAAAACAAGAGATAGGAGACATCAAGATTTTGGACGAATTTTTTAACAATTTTCAAATTTTCAGAAAGGATGTTCCAGATAAGGTCAAAAACGACATACTCAGATCTTCACCAAACTTTGCAGGGATACATTGGATATCAAGACACGTGGAAAAAACGTACAAAACAAGAGATTGGAGACATCAAGATTTTGGACGAATTTTTTAAGAATTTTCAAATTTTCAGATAGGAGGTTCCAGATAAGATCAAAAACTACATACTCAGATCTTCACCAAACTTTGCAGGGATACATTGGATGTCAAGACACGTGGAAAAAACGTACAAAACAAGAGATTGAGGTCATCAAGATTTTGGACGGATTTTTTAGGAATTTTCAAATTTTCAGATGGGAGGTTCCAGATAAGGTCAATAACTACATACTCAGATCTTCACCAAACATTGCAGGGATACATTGGATGTCAAGACACGTGGAAAAAACGTACAAAACAAGAGATTGGAGACATCAAGATTTTGGACGAATTTTTTAAGAATTTTCAAATTTTCAGATAGGAGGTTCCAGATGAGGTCAAAAACTACATACTCAGATCTTCACCAAACTTTGCAGGAATACTTTGCATGTCAAGACACGTGGAAAAAACGTACAAAACAAGAGATCGGAGACATCAAGATTTTCGACGAATTTTTTAAGAATTTTCAAATTTTCAGATGGGAGGTTCCAGATAAGGTCAAAAACGACATACTCAGATCTTCACCAAACTTTGCAGGGATCCATTGGAGGTCGAGACACGTGGAAAAAACGTACAAAACAAGAGATTGGAGACATCAAGATTTTGGACGAATTTTTTAAGAATTTTCAAATTTTCAGATAGGAGGTTCCATATAAGGTCAAAAACTACATACTCAGATCTTCACCAAACTTTGCAGGGATACATTGGATGTCAAGACACGTGGAAAAAACGTACAAAACAAGAGATTGGAGACATCAAGATTTTCGACGAATTTTTTAAGAATTTTCAAATTTTCAGAAAGGATGTTCCAGATAAGGTCAAAAACGACATACTCAGATCTTCACCAAACTTTGCAGGGATCCATTGGAGGTCGAGACACGTGGAAAAAACGTACAAAACAAGAGATTGGAGACATCAAGATTTTGGACGAATTTTTGAAGAATTTTCAAATTTTCAGATAGGAGGTTCCAGATAAGGTCTAAAACTACATACTCAGATCTCCACCAAACATTGCAGGAATACATTGGATGTCAAGACACGTGGAAAAAACGTACAAAACAAGAGATTGGAGACATCAAGATTTTCGACGAATTTTTGAAGAATTTTCAAATTTTCAGATAGGAGGTTCCAGATAAGGTCAAAAACTACATACTCAGATCTTCACCAAACGTTGCAGGGATACTTTGCATGTCAAGACACGTGGAAAAAACGTACAAAACAAAAGATTGGAGACATCAAGATTTTCGACGAATTTTTTAAGAATTTTCAAATTTTCAGATGGGAGGTTCCAGATAAGGTCAAAAACGACATACTCAGATCTTCACCAAACTTTGCATGGATACATTGGATGTCAAGACACGTGGAAAAAACGTACAAAACAAGAGATTGGAGACATCAAGATTTTGGACGAATTTTTTAAGAATTCTCAAATTTTCAGAAAGGAGGTTCCATATAAGGTCAAAAACTACATACTCAGATCTTCACCAAACATTGCAGGGATACATTGGATGTCAAGACACGTGGAAAAAACATACAAAACATAGGATTGGGGACATCAAGATTTTGGTCGAATTTTTTAAGAATTTTCAAATTTTCAGATAGGAGGTTCCAGATAAGGTCAAAAACTACATACTCAGATCTTCACCAAACTTTGCAGGGATACATTGGATGTCAAGACACGTGGAAAAAACGTACAAAACAAGAGATTGGGGTCATCAAGATTTTGGACGGATTTTTTAGGAATTTTCAAATTTTCAGATGGGAGGTTCCAGATAAGGTCAAAAACTACATACTCAGATCTTCACCAAACATTGCAGGGATACATTGGATGTCAAGACACGTGGAAAAAACGTACAAAACAAGAGATTGGAGACATCAATATTTTGGACGAATTTTTAAAGAATTTTCAAATTTTCAGATAGGAGGTTCCAGATGAGGTCAAAAACTACATAGTCAGATCTTCACCAAACTTTGCAGGAATACTTTGCATGTCAAGACACGTGGAAAAAACGTACAAAACAAGAGATCGGAGACATCAAGATTTTCGACAAATTTTTTAAGAATTTTCAAATTTTCAGATGGGAGGTTCCAGATAAGGTCAAAAACGACATACTCAGATCTTCACCAAACTTTGCAGGGATACTTTGCATGTCAAGGCACGTGGAAAAAACGTACAAAACAAGAGATTGGAGACATCAAGATTTTCGACGAATTTTTTAAGAATTTTCAAATTTTCAGATGGGAGGTTCCAGATAAGGTCAAAAACGACATACTCAGATCTTCACCAAACTTTGCATGGATACATTGGATGTCAAGACACGTGGAAAAAACGTACAAAACAAGAGATTGGAGACATCAAGATTTTGGACGAATTTTTTAAGAATTCTCAAATTTTCAGAAAGGAGGTTCCATATAAGGTCAAAAACTACATACTCAGATCTTCACCAAACTTTGCATGGATACATTATGTGTCAAGACACGTGGAAAAAACGTACAAAACAAGAGATTGGAGACATCAAGATATTGGTCGAATTTTTTAAGAATTTTCAAATTTTCAGATGGGAGGTTCCAGATAAGGTCAAAAACTACATACTCAGATCTTCACCAAACTTTGCAGGGATACATTGGATGTCAAGACACGTGGAAAAAACGTACAAAACAAGAGATAGGAGACATCAAGATTTTGGACGAATTTTTTAACAATTTTCAAATTTTCAGAAAGGATGTTCCAGATAAGGTCAAAAACGACATACTCAGATCTTCACCAAACTTTGCAGGGATACATTGGATATCAAGACACGTGGAAAAAACGTACAAAACAAGAGATTGGAGACATCAAGATTTTGGACGAATTTTTTAAGAATTTTCAAATTTTCAGATAGGAGGTTCCAGATAAGATCAAAAACTACATACTCAGATCTTCACCAAACTTTGCAGGGATACATTGGATGTCAAGACACGTGGAAAAAACGTACAAAACAAGAGATTGAGGTCATCAAGATTTTGGACGGATTTTTTAGGAATTTTCAAATTTTCAGATGGGAGGTTCCAGATAAGGTCAATAACTACATACTCAGATCTTCACCAAACATTGCAGGGATACATTGGATGTCAAGACACGTGGAAAAAACGTACAAAACAAGAGATTGGAGACATCAAGATTTTGGACGAATTTTTTAAGAATTTTCAAATTTTCAGATAGGAGGTTCCAGATGAGGTCAAAAACTACATACTCAGATCTTCACCAAACTTTGCAGGAATACTTTGCATGTCAAGACACGTGGAAAAAACGTACAAAACAAGAGATCGGAGACATCAAGATTTTCGACGAATTTTTTAAGAATTTTCAAATTTTCAGATGGGAGGTTCCAGATAAGGTCAAAAACGACATACTCAGATCTTCACCAAACTTTGCAGGGATCCATTGGAGGTCGAGACACGTGGAAAAAACGTACAAAACAAGAGATTGGAGACATCAAGATTTTGGACGAATTTTTTAAGAATTTTCAAATTTTCAGATAGGAGGTTCCATATAAGGTCAAAAACTACATACTCAGATCTTCACCAAACTTTGCAGGGATACATTGGATGTCAAGACACGTGGAAAAAACGTACAAAACAAGAGATTGGAGACATCAAGATTTTCGACGAATTTTTTAAGAATTTTCAAATTTTCAGAAAGGATGTTCCAGATAAGGTCAAAAACGACATACTCAGATCTTCACCAAACTTTGCAGGGATCCATTGGAGGTCGAGACACGTGGAAAAAACGTACAAAACAAGAGATTGGAGACATCAAGATTTTGGACGAATTTTTGAAGAATTTTCAAATTTTCAGATAGGAGGTTCCAGATAAGGTCTAAAACTACATACTCAGATCTCCACCAAACATTGCAGGAATACATTAGATGTAAAAGACACGTGGAAAAAACGTACAAAACAAGAGATTGGAGACATCAAGATTTTCGACGAATTTTTGAAGAATTTTCAAATTTTCAGATAGGAGGTTCCAGATAAGGTCAAAAACTACATACTCAGATCTTCACCAAACGTTGCAGGGATACTTTGCATGTCAAGACACGTGGAAAAAACGTACAAAACAAAAGATTGGAGACATCAAGATTTTCGACGAATTTTTTAAGAATTTTCAAATTTTCAGATGGGAGGTTCCAGATAAGGTCAAAAACGACATACTCAGATCTTCACCAAACTTTGCATGGATACATTGGATGTCAAGACACGTGGAAAAAACGTACAAAACAAGAGATTGGAGACATCAAGATTTTGGACGAATTTTTTAAGAATTCTCAAATTTTCAGAAAGGAGGTTCCATATAAGGTCAAAAACTACATACTCAGATCTTCACCAAACATTGCAGGGATACATTGGATGTCAAGACACGTGGAAAAAACATACAAAACATAGGATTGGGGACATCAAGATTTTGGTCGAATTTTTTAAGAATTTTCAAATTTTCAGATAGGAGGTTCCATATAAGGTCAAAAACTACATACTCAGATCTTCACCAAACATTGCAGGGATACATTGGATGTCAAGACACGTGGAAAAAACGTACAAAACAAGAGATTGGGGTCATCAAGATTTTGCACGGATTTTTTAGGAATTTTCAAATTTTCAGATGGGAGGTTCCAGATAAGGTCAAAAACTACATACTCAGATCTTCACCAAACTTTGCAGGGATACATTGGATGTCAAGACACGTGGAAAAAACGTACAAAACAAGAGATTGGAGACATCAAGATTTTGGACGAATTTTTTAAGAATTTTCAAATTTTCAGATAGGAGGTTCCATATAAGGTCAAAAACTACATACTCAGATCTTCACCAAACTTTGCATGGATACATTATGTGTCAAGACACGTGGAAAAAACGTACAAAACAAAAGATTGGAGACATCAAGATTTTGGTCGAATTTTTTAAGAATTTTCAAATTTTCAGATGGGAGGTTCCAGATAAGGTCAAAAACTACATACTCAGATCTTCACCAAACTTTGCAGGGATACATTGGATGTCAAGACACGTGGAAAAAACGTACAAAAAAGAGATTGGAGACATCAAGATTTTGGACGAATTTTTTAACAATTTTCAAATTTTCAGAAAGGATGTTCCAGATAAGGTCAAAAACGACATACTCAGATCTTCACCAAACTTTGCAGGGATACATTGGATATCAAGACACGTGGAAAAAACGTACAAAACAAGAGATTGGAGACATCAAGATTTTGGACGAATTTTTTAAGAATTTTCAAATTTTCAGATAGGAGGTTCCAGATAAGGTCAAAAACTACATACTCAGATCTTCACGAAACTTTGCAGGGATACATTGGATGTCAAGACACGTGGAAAAAACGTACAAAACAAGAGATTGGGGTCATCAAGATTTTGGACGGATTTTTTAGGAATTTTCAAATTTTCAGGTGGGAGGTTCCAGATAAGGTCAAAAACTACATACTCAGATCTTCACCAAACATTGCAGGGATACATTGGATGTCAAGACACGTGGAAAAAACGTACAAAACAAGAGATTGGAGACATCAAAATTTTGGACGAATTTTTTAAGAATTTTCAAATTTTCAGATAGGAGGTTCCAGATGAGGTCAAAAACTACATACTCAGATCTTCACCAAACTTTGCAGGAATACTTTGCATGTCAAGACACGTGGAAAAAACGTACAAAAGAAGAGATTGGAGACATCAAGATTTTGGTCGAATTTTTTAAGAATTTTCAAATTTTCAGATGGGAGGTTCCAGATAAGGTCAAAAACTACATACTCAGATCTTCACCAAACTTTGCAGGGATACATTGGATGTCAAGACACGTGGAAAAAACGTACAAAACAAGAGATAGGAGACATCAAGATTTTGGACGAATTTTTTAACAATTTTCAAATTTTCAGAAAGGATGTTCCAGATAAGGTCAAAAACGACATACTCAGATCTTCACCAAACTTTGCAGGGATACATTGGATATCAAGACACGTGGAAAAAACGTACAAAACAAGAGATTGGAGACATCAAGATTTTGGACGAATTTTTTAAGAATTTTCAAATTTTCAGATAGGAGGTTCCAGATAAGGTCAAAAACTACATACTCAGATCTTCACAAACTTTGCAGGGATACATTGGATGTCAAGACACGTGGAAAAAACGTACAAAACAAGAGATTGGGGTCATCAAGATTTTGGACGGATTTTTTAGGAATTTTCAAATTTTCAGATGGGAGGTTCCAGATAAGGTCAAAAACTACATACTCAGATCTTCACCAAACATTGCAGGGATACATTGGATGTCAAGACACGTGGAAAAAACGTACAAAACAAGAGATTGGAGACATCAATATTTTGGACGAATTTTTAAAGAATTTTCAAATTTTCAGATAGGAGGTTCCAGATGAGGTCAAAAACTACATAGTCAGATCTTCACCAAACTTTGCAGGAATACTTTGCATGTCAAGACACGTGGAAAAAACGTACAAAACAAGAGATCGGAGACATCAAGATTTTCGACGAATTTTTTAAGAATTTTCAAATTTTCAGATGGGAGGTTCCAGATAAGGTCAAAAACGACATACTCAGATCTTCACCAAACTTTGCATGGATACATTGGATGTCAAGACACGTGGAAAAAACATGCAAAACATAGGATTGGTGACATCAAGATTTTGGACGAATTTTTTAAGAATTTTCAAATTTTCAGATAGGAGGTTCCATATAAGGTCAAAAACTACATACTCAGATCTTCACCAAACTTTGCAGGGATACATTGGATGTCAAGACACGTGGAAAAAACGTACAAAACAAGAGATTGGAGACATCAAGATTTTCGACGAATTTTTTAAGAATTTTCAAATTTTCAGAAAGGATGTTCCAGATAAGGTCAAAAACGACATACTCAGATCTTCACCAAACTTTGCAGGGATACATTGGAGGTCGAGACACGTGGAAAAAACGTACAAAACAAGAGATTGGAGACATCAAGATTTTGGACGAATTTTTGAAGAATTTTCAAATTTTCAGATGGGAGGTTCCAGATAAGGTCAAAAACTACATACTCAGATCTCAACCAAACATTGCAGGGATACATTGGATGTCAAGACACGTGGAAAAAACGTACAAAACAAGAGATTGGAGACATCAAGATTTTCGACGAATTTTTGAAGAATTTTCAAATTTTCAGATAGGAGGTTCCAGATAAGGTCAAAAACTACATACTCAGATCTTCACCAAACGTTGCAGGGATACTTTGCATGTCAAGGCACGTGGAAAAAACGTACAAAACAAGAGATTGGAGACATCAAGATTTTCGACGAATTTTTTAAGAATTTTCAAATTTTCAGATGGGAGGTTCCAGATAAGGTCAAAAACGACATACTCAGATCTTCACCAAACTTTGCATGGATACATTGGATGTCAAGACACGTGGAAAAAACGTACAAAACAAGAGATTGGAGACATCAAGATTTTGGACGAATTTTTTAAGAATTCTCAAATTTTCAGAAAGGAGGTTCCATATAAGGTCAAAAACTACATACTCAGATCTTCACCAAACTTTGCATGGATACATTATGTGTCAAGACACGTGGAAAAAACGTACAAAACAAGAGATTGGAGACATCAAGATATTGGTCGAATTTTTTAAGAATTTTCAAATTTTCAGATGGGAGGTTCCAGATAAGGTCAAAAACTACATACTCAGATCTTCACCAAACTTTGCAGGGATACATTGGATGTCAAGACACGTGGAAAAAACGTACAAAACAAGAGATAGGAGACATCAAGATTTTGGACGAATTTTTTAACAATTTTCAAATTTTCAGAAAGGATGTTCCAGATAAGGTCAAAAACGACATACTCAGATCTTCACCAAACTTTGCAGGGATACATTGGATATCAAGACACGTGGAAAAAACGTACAAAACAAGAGATTGGAGACATCAAGATTTTGGACGAATTTTTTAAGAATTTTCAAATTTTCAGATAGGAGGTTCCAGATAAGATCAAAAACTACATACTCAGATCTTCACCAAACTTTGCAGGGATACATTGGATGTCAAGACACGTGGAAAAAACGTACAAAACAAGAGATTGGGGTCATCAAGATTTTGGACGGATTTTTTAGGAATTTTCAAATTTTCAGATGGGAGGTTCCAGATAAGGTCAATAACTACATACTCAGATCTTCACCAAACATTGCAGGGATACATTGGATGTCAAGACACGTGGAAAAAACGTACAAAACAAGAGATTGGAGACATCAAGATTTTGGACGAATTTTTTAAGAATTTTCAAATTTTCAGATAGGAGGTTCCAGATGAGGTCAAAAACTACATACTCAGATCTTCACCAAACTTTGCAGGAATACTTTGCATGTCAAGACACGTGGAAAAAACGTACAAAACAAGAGATCGGAGACATCAAGATTTTCGACGAATTTTTTAAGAATTTTCAAATTTTCAGATGGGAGGTTCCAGATAAGGTCAAAAACGACATACTCAGATCTTCACCAAACTTTGCAGGGATCCATTGGAGGTCGAGACACGTGGAAAAAACGTACAAAACAAGAGATTGGAGACATCAAGATTTTGGACGAATTTTTTAAGAATTTTCAAATTTTCAGATAGGAGGTTCCATATAAGGTCAAAAACTACATACTCAGATCTTCACCAAACTTTGCAGGGATACATTGGATGTCAAGACACGTGGAAAAAACGTACAAAACAAGAGATTGGAGACATCAAGATTTTCGACGAATTTTTTAAGAATTTTCAAATTTTCAGAAAGGATGTTCCAGATAAGGTCAAAAACGACATACTCAGATCTTCACCAAACTTTGCAGGGATCCATTGGAGGTCGAGACACGTGGAAAAAACGTACAAAACAAGAGATTGGAGACATCAAGATTTTGGACGAATTTTTGAAGAATTTTCAAATTTTCAGATAGGAGGTTCCAGATAAGGTCTAAAACTACATACTCAGATCTCCACCAAACATTGCAGGAATACATTGGATGTCAAGACACGTGGAAAAAACGTACAAAACAAGAGATTGGAGACATCAAGATTTTCGACGAATTTTTGAAGAATTTTCAAATTTTCAGATAGGAGGTTCCAGATAAGGTCAAAAACTACATACTCAGATCTTCACCAAACGTTGCAGGGATACTTTGCATGTCAAGACACGTGGAAAAAACGTACAAAACAAAAGATTGGAGACATCAAGATTTTCGACGAATTTTTTAAGAATTTTCAAATTTTCAGAAATGCGGTTCCAGATAAGGTCAAAAACGACATACTCAGATCTTCACCAAACTTTGCATGGATACATTGGATGTCAAGACACGTGGAAAAAACGTACAAAACAAGAGATTGGAGACATCAAGATTTTGGACGAATTTTTTAAGAATTTTCAAATTTTCAGATGGGAGGTTCCAGATAAGGTCAAAAACTACATACTCAGATCTTCACCAAACTTTGCATGGATACATTGGATGTCAAGACACGTGGAAAAAACATACAAAACATAGGATTGGGGACATCAAGATTTTGGTCAAATTTTTTAAGAATTTTCAAATTTTCAGATAGGAGGTTCCATATAAGGTCAAAAACTACATACTCAGATCTTCACCAAACTTTGCATGGATACATTATGTGTCAAGACACGTGGAAAAAACGTACAAAACAAGAGATTGGAGATATCAAGATTTTGGTCGAATTTTTTAAGAATTTTCAAATTTTCAGATGGGAGGTTCCAGATAAGGTCAAAAACTACATACTCAGATCTTCACCAAACTTTGCAGGGATACATTGGATGTCAAGACACGTGGAAAAAACGTACAAAACAAGAGATAGGAGACATCAAGATTTTGGACGAATTTTTTAACAATTTTCAAATTTTCAGAAAGGATGTTCCAGATAAGGTCAAAAACGACGTACTCAGATCTTCACCAAACTTTGCAGGGATACATTGGATATCAAGACACGTGGAAAAAACGTACAAAACAAGAGATTGGAGACATCAAGATTTTGGACGAATTTTTTAAGAATTTTCAAATTTTCAGATAGGAGGTTCCAGATAAGGTCAAAAACTACATACTCAGATCTTCACCAAACTTTGCAGGGATACATTGGATGTCAAGACACGTGGAAAAAACGTACAAAACAAGAGATTGGAGACATCAAGATTTTGGACGATTTTTTTAAGAATTTTCAAATTTTCAGAAATGCGGTTCCAGATAAGGTCAAAAACTACATACTCAGATCTTCACCAAACTTTGCAGGGATACATTGGATGTCAAGACACGTGGAAAAAACGTACAAAACAAGAGATTGGGGTCAACAAAATTTTGGACGGATTTTTTAGGAATTTTCAAATTTTCAGATGGGAGGTTCCAGATAAGGTCAAAAACTACATACTCAGATCTTCACCAAACTCTGCAGGGATACATTGTATGTCAAGACACGTGGAAAAAACATACAAAACATAGGATTGGGGACATCAAGATTTTGTTAATTTTTTTTAAGAATTTTCAAATTTTCAGATAGGAGGTTCCATATAAGGTCAAAAACTACATACTCAGATCTTCACCAAACATTGCAGGGATACATTGGATGTCAAGACACGTGGAAAGAACGTACAAAACAAGAGATTGGAGACATCAAGATTTTGGACGAATTTTTTAAGAATTTTCAAATTTTCAGATAGGAGGTTCCATATAAGGTCAAAAACTACATACTCAGATCTTCACCAAACATTGCAGGGATACATTGGATGTCAAGACACGTGGAAAAAACGTACAAAACAAGAGATTGGAGACATCAAGATTTTGGACGAATTTTTTAAGAATTTTCAAATTTTCAGATAGGAGGTTCCAGATAAGGTCAAAAACTACATACTCAGATCTTCACCAAACGTTGCAGGGATACTTTGCATGTCAAGACACGTGGAAAAAACGTACAAAACAAGAGATTGGAGACATCAAGATTTTCGACGAATTTTTTAAGAATTTTCAAATTTTCAGATGGGAGGTTCCAGATAAGGTCAAAAACTACATACTCAGATCTTCACCAAACTCTGCAGGGATACATTGGATGTCAAGACACGTGGAAAAAACATACAAAACATAGGATTGGGGACATCAAGATTTTGGTCAAATTTTTTAAGAATTTTCAAATTTTCAGATAGGAGGTTCCATATAAGGTCAAAAACTACATACTCAGATCTTCACCAAACTTTGCATGGATACATTATGTGTCAAGACACGTGGAAAAAACGTACAAAAGAAGAGATTGGAGACATCAAGATTTTGGTCGAATTTTTTAAGAATTTTCAAATTTTCAGATGGGAGGTTCCAGATAAGGTCAAAAACTACATACTCAGATCTTCACCAAACTTTGCAGGGATACATTGGATGTCAAGACACGTGGAAAAAACGTACAAAACAAGAGATAGGAGACATCAAGATTTTGGACGAATTTTTTAACAATTTTCAAATTTTCAGAAAGGATGTTCCAGATAAGGTCAAAAACGACATACTCAGATCTTCACCAAACTTTGCAGGGATACATTGGATATCAAGACACGTGGAAAAAACGTACAAAACAAGAGATTGGAGACATCAAGATTTTGGACGAATTTTTTAAGAATTTTCAAATTTTCAGATAGGAGGTTCCAGATAAGGTCAAAAACTACATACTCAGATCTTCACCAAACTTTGCAGGGATACATTGGATGTCAAGACACGTGGAAAAAACGTACAAAACAAGAGATTGGGGTCATCAAGATTTTGGACGGATTTTTTAGGAATTTTCAAATTTTCAGATGGGAGGTTCCAGATAAGGTCAAAAACTACATACTCAGATCTTCACCAAACATTGCAGGGATACATTGGATGTCAAGACACGTGGAAAAAACGTACAAAACAAGAGATTGGAGACATCAATATTTTGGACGAATTTTTAAAGAATTTTCAAATTTTCAGATAGGAGGTTCCAGATGAGGTCAAAAACTACATAGTCAGATCTTCACCAAACTTTGCAGGAATACTTTGCATGTCAAGACACGTGGAAAAAACGTACAAAACAAGAGATCGGAGACATCAAGATTTTCGACAAATTTTTTAAGAATTTTCAAATTTTCAGATGGGAGGTTCCAGATAAGGTCAAAAACGACATACTCAGATCTTCACCAAACTTTGCAGGGATACTTTGCATGTCAAGGCACGTGGAAAAAACGTACAAAACAAGAGATTGGAGACATCAAGATTTTCGACGAATTTTTTAAGAATTTTCAAATTTTCAGATGGGAGGTTCCAGATAAGGTCAAAAACGACATACTCAGATCTTCACCAAACTTTGCATGGATACATTGGATGTCAAGACACGTGGAAAAAACGTACAAAACAAGAGATTGGAGACATCAAGATTTTGGACGAATTTTTTAAGAATTCTCAAATTTTCAGAAAGGAGGTTCCATATAAGGTCAAAAACTACATACTCAGATCTTCACCAAACTTTGCATGGATACATTATGTGTCAAGACACGTGGAAAAAACGTACAAAACAAGAGATTGGAGACATCAAGATATTGGTCGAATTTTTTAAGAATTTTCAAATTTTCAGATGGGAGGTTCCAGATAAGGTCAAAAACTACATACTCAGATCTTCACCAAACTTTGCAGGGATACATTGGATGTCAAGACACGTGGAAAAAACGTACAAAACAAGAGATAGGAGACATCAAGATTTTGGACGAATTTTTTAACAATTTTCAAATTTTCAGAAAGGATGTTCCAGATAAGGTCAAAAACGACATACTCAGATCTTCACCAAACTTTGCAGGGATACATTGGATATCAAGACACGTGGAAAAAACGTACAAAACAAGAGATTGGAGACATCAAGATTTTGGACGAATTTTTTAAGAATTTTCAAATTTTCAGATAGGAGGTTCCAGATAAGATCAAAAACTACATACTCAGATCTTCACCAAACTTTGCAGGGATACATTGGATGTCAAGACACGTGGAAAAAACGTACAAAACAAGAGATTGAGGTCATCAAGATTTTGGACGGATTTTTTAGGAATTTTCAAATTTTCAGATGGGAGGTTCCAGATAAGGTCAATAACTACATACTCAGATCTTCACCAAACATTGCAGGGATACATTGGATGTCAAGACACGTGGAAAAAACGTACAAAACAAGAGATTGGAGACATCAAGATTTTGGACGAATTTTTTAAGAATTTTCAAATTTTCAGATAGGAGGTTCCAGATGAGGTCAAAAACTACATACTCAGATCTTCACCAAACTTTGCAGGAATACTTTGCATGTCAAGACACGTGGAAAAAACGTACAAAACAAGAGATCGGAGACATCAAGATTTTCGACGAATTTTTTAAGAATTTTCAAATTTTCAGATGGGAGGTTCCAGATAAGGTCAAAAACGACATACTCAGATCTTCACCAAACTTTGCAGGGATCCATTGGAGGTCGAGACACGTGGAAAAAACGTACAAAACAAGAGATTGGAGACATCAAGATTTTGGACGAATTTTTTAAGAATTTTCAAATTTTCAGATAGGAGGTTCCATATAAGGTCAAAAACTACATACTCAGATCTTCACCAAACTTTGCAGGGATACATTGGATGTCAAGACACGTGGAAAAAACGTACAAAACAAGAGATTGGAGACATCAAGATTTTCGACGAATTTTTTAAGAATTTTCAAATTTTCAGAAAGGATGTTCCAGATAAGGTCAAAAACGACATACTCAGATCTTCACCAAACTTTGCAGGGATCCATTGGAGGTCGAGACACGTGGAAAAAACGTACAAAACAAGAGATTGGAGACATCAAGATTTTGGACGAATTTTTGAAGAATTTTCAAATTTTCAGATAGGAGGTTCCAGATAAGGTCTAAAACTACATACTCAGATCTCCACCAAACATTGCAGGAATACATTGGATGTCAAGACACGTGGAAAAAACGTACAAAACAAGAGATTGGAGACATCAAGATTTTCGACGAATTTTTGAAGAATTTTCAAATTTTCAGATAGGAGGTTCCAGATAAGGTCAAAAACTACATACTCAGATCTTCACCAAACGTTGCAGGGATACTTTGCATGTCAAGACACGTGGAAAAAACGTACAAAACAAAAGATTGGAGACATCAAGATTTTCGACGAATTTTTTAAGAATTTTCAAATTTTCAGATGGGAGGTTCCAGATAAGGTCAAAAACGACATACTCAGATCTTCACCAAACTTTGCATGGATACATTGGATGTCAAGACACGTGGAAAAAACGTACAAAACAAGAGATTGGAGACATCAAGATTTTGGACGAATTTTTTAAGAATTCTCAAATTTTCAGAAAGGAGGTTCCATATAAGGTCAAAAACTACATACTCAGATCTTCACCAAACATTGCAGGGATACATTGGATGTCAAGACACGTGGAAAAAACATACAAAACATAGGATTGGGGACATCAAGATTTTGGTCGAATTTTTTAAGAATTTTCAAATTTTCAGATAGGAGGTTCCAGATAAGGTCAAAAACTACATACTCAGATCTTCACCAAACTTTGCAGGGATACATTGGATGTCAAGACACGTGGAAAAAACGTACAAAACAAGAGATTGGGGTCATCAAGATTTTGGACGGATTTTTTAGGAATTTTCAAATTTTCAGATGGGAGGTTCCAGATAAGGTCAAAAACTACATACTCAGATCTTCACCAAACATTGCAGGGATACATTGGATGTCAAGACACGTGGAAAAAACGTACAAAACAAGAGATTGGAGACATCAATATTTTGGACGAATTTTTAAAGAATTTTCAAATTTTCAGATAGGAGGTTCCAGATGAGGTCAAAAACTACATAGTCAGATCTTCACCAAACTTTGCAGGAATACTTTGCATGTCAAGACACGTGGAAAAAACGTACAAAACAAGAGATCGGAGACATCAAGATTTTCGACAAATTTTTTAAGAATTTTCAAATTTTCAGATGGGAGGTTCCAGATAAGGTCAAAAACGACATACTCAGATCTTCACCAAACTTTGCAGGGATACTTTGCATGTCAAGGCACGTGGAAAAAACGTACAAAACAAGAGATTGGAGACATCAAGATTTTCGACGAATTTTTTAAGAATTTTCAAATTTTCAGATGGGAGGTTCCAGATAAGGTCAAAAACGACATACTCAGATCTTCACCAAACTTTGCATGGATACATTGGATGTCAAGACACGTGGAAAAAACGTACAAAACAAGAGATTGGAGACATCAAGATTTTGGACGAATTTTTTAAGAATTCTCAAATTTTCAGAAAGGAGGTTCCATATAAGGTCAAAAACTACATACTCAGATCTTCACCAAACTTTGCATGGATACATTATGTGTCAAGACACGTGGAAAAAACGTACAAAACAAGAGATTGGAGACATCAAGATATTGGTCGAATTTTTTAAGAATTTTCAAATTTTCAGATGGGAGGTTCCAGATAAGGTCAAAAACTACATACTCAGATCTTCACCAAACTTTGCAGGGATACATTGGATGTCAAGACACGTGGAAAAAACGTACAAAACAAGAGATAGGAGACATCAAGATTTTGGACGAATTTTTTAACAATTTTCAAATTTTCAGAAAGGATGTTCCAGATAAGGTCAAAAACGACATACTCAGATCTTCACCAAACTTTGCAGGGATACATTGGATATCAAGACACGTGGAAAAAACGTACAAAACAAGAGATTGGAGACATCAAGATTTTGGACGAATTTTTTAAGAATTTTCAAATTTTCAGATAGGAGGTTCCAGATAAGATCAAAAACTACATACTCAGATCTTCACCAAACTTTGCAGGGATACATTGGATGTCAAGACACGTGGAAAAAACGTACAAAACAAGAGATTGAGGTCATCAAGATTTTGGACGGATTTTTTAGGAATTTTCAAATTTTCAGATGGGAGGTTCCAGATAAGGTCAATAACTACATACTCAGATCTTCACCAAACATTGCAGGGATACATTGGATGTCAAGACACGTGGAAAAAACGTACAAAACAAGAGATTGGAGACATCAAGATTTTGGACGAATTTTTTAAGAATTTTCAAATTTTCAGATAGGAGGTTCCAGATGAGGTCAAAAACTACATACTCAGATCTTCACCAAACTTTGCAGGAATACTTTGCATGTCAAGACACGTGGAAAAAACGTACAAAACAAGAGATCGGAGACATCAAGATTTTCGACGAATTTTTTAAGAATTTTCAAATTTTCAGATGGGAGGTTCCAGATAAGGTCAAAAACGACATACTCAGATCTTCACCAAACTTTGCAGGGATCCATTGGAGGTCGAGACACGTGGAAAAAACGTACAAAACAAGAGATTGGAGACATCAAGATTTTGGACGAATTTTTTAAGAATTTTCAAATTTTCAGATAGGAGGTTCCATATAAGGTCAAAAACTACATACTCAGATCTTCACCAAACTTTGCAGGGATACATTGGATGTCAAGACACGTGGAAAAAACGTACAAAACAAGAGATTGGAGACATCAAGATTTTCGACGAATTTTTTAAGAATTTTCAAATTTTCAGAAAGGATGTTCCAGATAAGGTCAAAAACGACATACTCAGATCTTCACCAAACTTTGCAGGGATCCATTGGAGGTCGAGACACGTGGAAAAAACGTACAAAACAAGAGATTGGAGACATCAAGATTTTGGACGAATTTTTGAAGAATTTTCAAATTTTCAGATAGGAGGTTCCAGATAAGGTCTAAAACTACATACTCAGATCTCCACCAAACATTGCAGGAATACATTGGATGTCAAGACACGTGGAAAAAACGTACAAAACAAGAGATTGGAGACATCAAGATTTTCGACGAATTTTTGAAGAATTTTCAAATTTTCAGATAGGAGGTTCCAGATAAGGTCAAAAACTACATACTCAGATCTTCACCAAACGTTGCAGGGATACTTTGCATGTCAAGACACGTGGAAAAAACGTACAAAACAAAAGATTGGAGACATCAAGATTTTCGACGAATTTTTTAAGAATTTTCAAATTTTCAGATGGGAGGTTCCAGATAAGGTCAAAAACGACATACTCAGATCTTCACCAAACTTTGCATGGATACATTGGATGTCAAGACACGTGGAAAAAACGTACAAAACAAGAGATTGGAGACATCAAGATTTTGGACGAATTTTTTAAGAATTCTCAAATTTTCAGAAAGGAGGTTCCATATAAGGTCAAAAACTACATACTCAGATCTTCACCAAACATTGCAGGGATACATTGGATGTCAAGACACGTGGAAAAAACATACAAAACATAGGATTGGGGACATCAAGATTTTGGTCGAATTTTTTAAGAATTTTCAAATTTTCAGATAGGAGGTTCCATATAAGGTCAAAAACTACATACTCAGATCTTCACCAAACATTGCAGGGATACATTGGATGTCAAGACACGTGGAAAAAACGTACAAAACAAGAGATTGGGGTCATCAAGATTTTGCACGGATTTTTTAGGAATTTTCAAATTTTCAGATGGGAGGTTCCAGATAAGGTCAAAAACTACATACTCAGATCTTCACCAAACTTTGCAGGGATACATTGGATGTCAAGACACGTGGAAAAAACGTACAAAACAAGAGATTGGAGACATCAAGATTTTGGACGAATTTTTTAAGAATTTTCAAATTTTCAGATAGGAGGTTCCATATAAGGTCAAAAACTACATACTCAGATCTTCACCAAACTTTGCATGGATACATTATGTGTCAAGACACGTGGAAAAAACGTACAAAACAAAAGATTGGAGACATCAAGATTTTGGTCGAATTTTTTAAGAATTTTCAAATTTTCAGATGGGAGGTTCCAGATAAGGTCAAAAACTACATACTCAGATCTTCACCAAACTTTGCAGGGATACATTGGATGTCAAGACACGTGGAAAAAACGTACAAAAAAGAGATTGGAGACATCAAGATTTTGGACGAATTTTTTAACAATTTTCAAATTTTCAGAAAGGATGTTCCAGATAAGGTCAAAAACGACATACTCAGATCTTCACCAAACTTTGCAGGGATACATTGGATATCAAGACACGTGGAAAAAACGTACAAAACAAGAGATTGGAGACATCAAGATTTTGGACGAATTTTTTAAGAATTTTCAAATTTTCAGATAGGAGGTTCCAGATAAGGTCAAAAACTACATACTCAGATCTTCACGAAACTTTGCAGGGATACATTGGATGTCAAGACACGTGGAAAAAACGTACAAAACAAGAGATTGGGGTCATCAAGATTTTGGACGGATTTTTTAGGAATTTTCAAATTTTCAGGTGGGAGGTTCCAGATAAGGTCAAAAACTACATACTCAGATCTTCACCAAACATTGCAGGGATACATTGGATGTCAAGACACGTGGAAAAAACGTACAAAACAAGAGATTGGAGACATCAAAATTTTGGACGAATTTTTTAAGAATTTTCAAATTTTCAGATAGGAGGTTCCAGATGAGGTCAAAAACTACATACTCAGATCTTCACCAAACTTTGCAGGAATACTTTGCATGTCAAGACACGTGGAAAAAACGTACAAAAGAAGAGATTGGAGACATCAAGATTTTGGTCGAATTTTTTAAGAATTTTCAAATTTTCAGATGGGAGGTTCCAGATAAGGTCAAAAACTACATACTCAGATCTTCACCAAACTTTGCAGGGATACATTGGATGTCAAGACACGTGGAAAAAACGTACAAAACAAGAGATAGGAGACATCAAGATTTTGGACGAATTTTTTAACAATTTTCAAATTTTCAGAAAGGATGTTCCAGATAAGGTCAAAAACGACATACTCAGATCTTCACCAAACTTTGCAGGGATACATTGGATATCAAGACACGTGGAAAAAACGTACAAAACAAGAGATTGGAGACATCAAGATTTTGGACGAATTTTTTAAGAATTTTCAAATTTTCAGATAGGAGGTTCCAGATAAGGTCAAAAACTACATACTCAGATCTTCACAAACTTTGCAGGGATACATTGGATGTCAAGACACGTGGAAAAAACGTACAAAACAAGAGATTGGGGTCATCAAGATTTTGGACGGATTTTTTAGGAATTTTCAAATTTTCAGATGGGAGGTTCCAGATAAGGTCAAAAACTACATACTCAGATCTTCACCAAACATTGCAGGGATACATTGGATGTCAAGACACGTGGAAAAAACGTACAAAACAAGAGATTGGAGACATCAATATTTTGGACGAATTTTTAAAGAATTTTCAAATTTTCAGATAGGAGGTTCCAGATGAGGTCAAAAACTACATAGTCAGATCTTCACCAAACTTTGCAGGAATACTTTGCATGTCAAGACACGTGGAAAAAACGTACAAAACAAGAGATCGGAGACATCAAGATTTTCGACGAATTTTTTAAGAATTTTCAAATTTTCAGATGGGAGGTTCCAGATAAGGTCAAAAACGACATACTCAGATCTTCACCAAACTTTGCATGGATACATTGGATGTCAAGACACGTGGAAAAAACATGCAAAACATAGGATTGGTGACATCAAGATTTTGGACGAATTTTTTAAGAATTTTCAAATTTTCAGATAGGAGGTTCCATATAAGGTCAAAAACTACATACTCAGATCTTCACCAAACTTTGCAGGGATACATTGGATGTCAAGACACGTGGAAAAAACGTACAAAACAAGAGATTGGAGACATCAAGATTTTCGACGAATTTTTTAAGAATTTTCAAATTTTCAGAAAGGATGTTCCAGATAAGGTCAAAAACGACATACTCAGATCTTCACCAAACTTTGCAGGGATACATTGGAGGTCGAGACACGTGGAAAAAACGTACAAAACAAGAGATTGGAGACATCAAGATTTTGGACGAATTTTTGAAGAATTTTCAAATTTTCAGATGGGAGGTTCCAGATAAGGTCAAAAACTACATACTCAGATCTCAACCAAACATTGCAGGGATACATTGGATGTCAAGACACGTGGAAAAAACGTACAAAACAAGAGATTGGAGACATCAAGATTTTCGACGAATTTTTGAAGAATTTTCAAATTTTCAGATAGGAGGTTCCAGATAAGGTCAAAAACTACATACTCAGATCTTCACCAAACGTTGCAGGGATACTTTGCATGTCAAGGCACGTGGAAAAAACGTACAAAACAAGAGATTGGAGACATCAAGATTTTCGACGAATTTTTTAAGAATTTTCAAATTTTCAGATGGGAGGTTCCAGATAAGGTCAAAAACGACATACTCAGATCTTCACCAAACTTTGCATGGATACATTGGATGTCAAGACACGTGGAAAAAACGTACAAAACAAGAGATTGGAGACATCAAGATTTTGGACGAATTTTTTAAGAATTCTCAAATTTTCAGAAAGGAGGTTCCATATAAGGTCAAAAACTACATACTCAGATCTTCACCAAACTTTGCATGGATACATTATGTGTCAAGACACGTGGAAAAAACGTACAAAACAAGAGATTGGAGACATCAAGATATTGGTCGAATTTTTTAAGAATTTTCAAATTTTCAGATGGGAGGTTCCAGATAAGGTCAAAAACTACATACTCAGATCTTCACCAAACTTTGCAGGGATACATTGGATGTCAAGACACGTGGAAAAAACGTACAAAACAAGAGATAGGAGACATCAAGATTTTGGACGAATTTTTTAACAATTTTCAAATTTTCAGAAAGGATGTTCCAGATAAGGTCAAAAACGACATACTCAGATCTTCACCAAACTTTGCAGGGATACATTGGATATCAAGACACGTGGAAAAAACGTACAAAACAAGAGATTGGAGACATCAAGATTTTGGACGAATTTTTTAAGAATTTTCAAATTTTCAGATAGGAGGTTCCAGATAAGATCAAAAACTACATACTCAGATCTTCACCAAACTTTGCAGGGATACATTGGATGTCAAGACACGTGGAAAAAACGTACAAAACAAGAGATTGGGGTCATCAAGATTTTGGACGGATTTTTTAGGAATTTTCAAATTTTCAGATGGGAGGTTCCAGATAAGGTCAATAACTACATACTCAGATCTTCACCAAACATTGCAGGGATACATTGGATGTCAAGACACGTGGAAAAAACGTACAAAACAAGAGATTGGAGACATCAAGATTTTGGACGAATTTTTTAAGAATTTTCAAATTTTCAGATAGGAGGTTCCAGATGAGGTCAAAAACTACATACTCAGATCTTCACCAAACTTTGCAGGAATACTTTGCATGTCAAGACACGTGGAAAAAACGTACAAAACAAGAGATCGGAGACATCAAGATTTTCGACGAATTTTTTAAGAATTTTCAAATTTTCAGATGGGAGGTTCCAGATAAGGTCAAAAACGACATACTCAGATCTTCACCAAACTTTGCAGGGATCCATTGGAGGTCGAGACACGTGGAAAAAACGTACAAAACAAGAGATTGGAGACATCAAGATTTTGGACGAATTTTTTAAGAATTTTCAAATTTTCAGATAGGAGGTTCCATATAAGGTCAAAAACTACATACTCAGATCTTCACCAAACTTTGCAGGGATACATTGGATGTCAAGACACGTGGAAAAAACGTACAAAACAAGAGATTGGAGACATCAAGATTTTCGACGAATTTTTTAAGAATTTTCAAATTTTCAGAAAGGATGTTCCAGATAAGGTCAAAAACGACATACTCAGATCTTCACCAAACTTTGCAGGGATCCATTGGAGGTCGAGACACGTGGAAAAAACGTACAAAACAAGAGATTGGAGACATCAAGATTTTGGACGAATTTTTGAAGAATTTTCAAATTTTCAGATAGGAGGTTCCAGATAAGGTCTAAAACTACATACTCAGATCTCCACCAAACATTGCAGGAATACATTGGATGTCAAGACACGTGGAAAAAACGTACAAAACAAGAGATTGGAGACATCAAGATTTTCGACGAATTTTTGAAGAATTTTCAAATTTTCAGATAGGAGGTTCCAGATAAGGTCAAAAACTACATACTCAGATCTTCACCAAACGTTGCAGGGATACTTTGCATGTCAAGACACGTGGAAAAAACGTACAAAACAAAAGATTGGAGACATCAAGATTTTCGACGAATTTTTTAAGAATTTTCAAATTTTCAGATGGGAGGTTCCAGATAAGGTCAAAAACGACATACTCAGATCTTCACCAAACTTTGCATGGATACATTGGATGTCAAGACACGTGGAAAAAACGTACAAAACAAGAGATTGGAGACATCAAGATTTTGGACGAATTTTTTAAGAATTCTCAAATTTTCAGAAAGGAGGTTCCATATAAGGTCAAAAACTACATACTCAGATCTTCACCAAACTTTGCAGGGATACATTGGATGTCAAGACACGTGGAAAAAACGTACAAAACAAGAGATTGGGGTCATCAAGATTTTGGACGAATTTTTTAAGAATTTTCAAATTTTCAGATGGGAGGTTCAATATAAGGTCAAACACTACATACTCAGATCTTCACCAAACTTTGCATGGATACATTGGATGTCAAGACACGTGGAAAAAACATACAAAACATAGGATTGGGGACATCAAGATTTTGGTCGAATTTTTTAAGAATTTTCAAATTTTCAGATAGGAGGTTCCATATAAGGTCAAAAACTACATACTCAGATCTTCACCAAACATTGCAGGGATACATTGGATGTCAAGACACGTGGAAAAAACGTACAAAACAAGAGATTGGGGTCATCAAGATTTTGCACGAATTTTTTAGGAATTTTCAAATTTTCAGATGGGAGGTTCCAGATAAGGTCAAAAACTACATACTCAGATCTTCACCAAACTTTGCAGGGATACATTGGATGTCAAGACACGTGGAAAAAACGTACAAAACAAGAGATTGGAGACATCAAGATTTTGGACGAATTTTTTAAGAATTTTCAAATTTTCAGATAGGAGGTTCCATATAAGGTCAAAAACTACATACTCAGATCTTCACCAAACTTTGCATGGATACATTATGTGTCAAGACACGTGGAAAAAACGTACAAAACAAAAGATTGGAGACATCAAGATTTTGGTCGAATTTTTTAAGAATTTTCAAATTTTCAGATGGGAGGTTCCAGATAAGGTCAAAAACTACATACTCAGATCTTCACCAAACTTTGCAGGGATACATTGGATGTCAAGACACGTGGAAAAAACGTACAAAAAAGAGATTGGAGACATCAAGATTTTGGACGAATTTTTTAACAATTTTCAAATTTTCAGAAAGGATGTTCCAGATAAGGTCAAAAACGACATACTCAGATCTTCACCAAACTTTGCAGGGATACATTGGATATCAAGACACGTGGAAAAAACGTACAAAACAAGAGATTGGAGACATCAAGATTTTGGACGAATTTTTTAAGAATTTTCAAATTTTCAGATAGGAGGTTCCAGATAAGGTCAAAAACTACATACTCAGATCTTCACCAAACTTTGCAGGGATACATTGGATGTCAAGACACGTGGAAAAAACGTACAAAACAAGAGATTGGGGTCATCAAGATTTTGGACGGATTTTTTAGGAATTTTCAAATTTTCAGGTGGGAGGTTCCAGATAAGGTCAAAAACTACATACTCAGATCTTCACCAAACATTGCAGGGATACATTGGATGTCAAGACACGTGGAAAAAACGTACAAAACAAGAGATTGGAGACATCAAAATTTTGGACGAATTTTTTAAGAATTTTCAAATTTTCAGATAGGAGGTTCCAGATGAGGTCAAAAACTACATACTCAGATCTTCACCAAACTTTGCAGGAATACTTTGCATGTCAAGACACGTGGAAAAAACGTACAAAAGAAGAGATTGGAGACATCAAGATTTTGGTCGAATTTTTTAAGAATTTTCAAATTTTCAGATGGGAGGTTCCAGATAAGGTCAAAAACTACATACTCAGATCTTCACCAAACTTTGCAGGGATACATTGGATGTCAAGACACGTGGAAAAAACGTACAAAACAAGAGATAGGAGACATCAAGATTTTGGACGAATTTTTTAACAATTTTCAAATTTTCTGAAAGGATGTTCCAGATAAGGTCAAAAACGACATACTCAGATCTTCACCAAACTTTGCAGGGATACATTGGATATCAAGACACGTGGAAAAAACGTACAAAACAAGAGATTGGAGACATCAAGATTTTGGACGAATTTTTTAAGAATTTTCAAATTTTCAGATAGGAGGTTCCAGATAAGGTCAAAAACTACATACTCAGATCTTCACAAACTTTGCAGGGATACATTGGATGTCAAGACACGTGGAAAAAACGTACAAAACAAGAGATTGGGGTCATCAAGATTTTGGACGGATTTTTTAGGAATTTTCAAATTTTCAGATGGGAGGTTCCAGATAAGGTCAAAAACTACATACTCAGATCTTCACCAAACATTGCAGGGATACATTGGATGTCAATACACGTGGAAAAAACGTACAAAACAAGAGATTGGAGACATCAATATTTTGGACGAATTTTTAAAGAATTTTCAAATTTTCAGATAGGAGGTTCCAGATGAGGTCAAAAACTACATAGTCAGATCTTCACCAAACTTTGCAGGAATACTTTGCATGTCAAGACACGTGGAAAAAACGTACAAAACAAGAGATCGGAGACATCAAGATTTTCGACGAATTTTTTAAGAATTTTCAAATTTTCAGATGGGAGGTTCCAGATAAGGTCAAAAACGACATACTCAGATCTTCACCAAACTTTGCATGGATACATTGGATGTCAAGACACGTGGAAAAAACATACAAAACATAGGATTGGTGACATCAAGATTTTGGACGAATTTTTTAAGAATTTTCAAATTTTCAGATAGGAGGTTCCATATAAGGTCAAAAACTACATACTCAGATCTTCACCAAACTTTGCAGGGATACATTGGATGTCAAGACACGTGGAAAAAACGTACAAAACAAGAGATTGGAGACATCAAGATTTTCGACGAATTTTTTAAGAATTTTCAAATTTTCAGAAAGGATGTTCCAGATAAGGTCAAAAACGACATACTCAGATCTTCACCAAACTTTGCAGAGATACATTGGAGGTCGAGACACGTGGAAAAAACGTACAAAACAAGAGATTGGAGACATCAAGATTTTGGACGAATTTTTGAAGAATTTTCAAATTTTCAGATAGGAGGTTCCAGATAAGGTCAAAAACTACATACTCAGATCTCAACCAAACATTGCAGGGATACATTGGATGTCAAGACACGTGCAAAAAACGTACAAAACAAGAGATTGGAGACATCAAGATTTTCGACGAATTTTTGAAGAATTTTCAAATTTTCAGATAGGAGGTTCCAGATAAGGACAAAAACTACATACTCAGATCTTCACCAAACGTTGCAGGGATACTTTGCATGTCAAGAAACGTGGAAAAAACGTACAAAACAAGAGATTGGAGACATCAAGATTTTCGACGAATTTTTTAAGAATTTTCAAATTTTCAGATGGGAGGTTCCAGATAAGGTCAAAAACGACATACTCAGATCTTCACCAAACTTTGCATGGATACATTGGATCAAGACACGTGGAAAAAACGTACAAAACAAGAGATTGGAGACATCAAGATTTTGGACGAATTTTTTAAGAATTTTCAAATTTTCAGATGGGAGGTTCCAGATAAGGTCAAAAACGACATACTCAGATCTTCACCAAACTTTGCATGGATACATTGGATGTCAAGACACGTGGAAAAACATACAAAACATAGGATTGGTGACATCAAGATTTTGGACGAATTTTTAAGAATTTTCAAATTTTCAGATAGGAGGTTCCATATAAGGTCAAAAACTACATACTCAGATCTTCACCAAACTTTGCAGGGATACATTGGATGTCAAGACACGTGGAAAAAACGTACAAAACAAGAGATTGGAGACATCAAGATTTTCGACGAATTTTTTAAGAATTTTCAAATTTTCAGAAAGGATGTTCCAGATAAGGTCAAAAACGACATACTCAGATCTTCACCAAACTTTGCAGGGATACATTGGAGGTCGAGACACGTGGAAAAAACGTACAAAACAAGAGATTGGAGACATCAAGATTTTGGACGAATTTTTGAAGAATTTTCAAATTTTCAGATAGGAGGTTCCAGATAAGGTCAAAAACTACATACTCAGATCTTCACCAAACGTTGCAGGGATACTTTGCATGTCAAGAAACGTGGAAAAAACGTACAAAACAAGAGATTGGAGACATCAAGATTTTCGACGAATTTTTTAAGAATTTTCAAATTTTCAGATGGGAGGTTCCAGATAAGGTCAAAAACGACATACTCAGATCTTCACCAAACTTTGCATGGATACATTGGATGTCAAGACACGTGGAAAAAACGTACAAAACAAGAGATTGGAGACATCAAGATTTTGGACGAATTTTTTAAGAATTCTCAAATTTTCAGAAAGGAGGTTCCATATAAGGTCAAAAACTACAAACTCAGATCTTCACCAAACTTTGCAGGGATACATTGGATGTCAAGACACGTGGAAAAAACGTACAAAACAAGAGATTGGGGTCATCAAGATTTTGGACGAATTTTTTAAGAATTTTCAAATTTTCAGAAAGGAGGTTCCATATAAGGTCAAAAACTACATACTCAGATCTTCACCAAACTTTGCAGGGATACATTGAATGTCAAGACACGTGGAAAAAACGTACAAAACAAGAGATTGGGGTCATCAAGATTTTGGACGGATTTTTTAGGAATTTTCAAATTTTCAGATGGGAGGTTCCAGATAAGGTCAAAAACTACATACTCAGATCTTCACCAAACTTTGCAGGGATTCATTGGATGTCAAGACACGTGGAAAAAACGTACAAAACAAGAGATTGGAGACATCAAGATTTTGGACGAATTTTTTAAGAATTTTTAAATTTTCAGATAGGAGGTTCCATATAAGGTCAAAAACTACATACTCAGATCTTCACCAAACTTTGCATGGATACATTATGTGTCAAGACACGTGGAAAAAACGTACAAAACAAGAGATTGGAGACATCAAGATATTGGTCGAATTTTTTAAGAATTTTCAAATTTTCAGATGGGAGGTTCCAGATAAGGTCAAAAACTACATACTCAGATCTTCACCAAACTTTGCAGGGATACATTGGATGTCAAGACACGTGGAAAAAACGTACAAAACAAGAGATAGGAGACATCAAGATTTTGGACGAATTTTTTAACAATTTTCAAATTTTCAGAAAGGATGTTCCAGATAAGGTCAAAAACGACATACTCAGATCTTCACCAAACTTTGCAGGGATACATTGGATATCAAGACACGTGGAAAAAACGTACAAAACAAGAGATTGGAGACATCAAGATTTTGGACGAATTTTTTAAGAATTTTCAAATTTTCAGATAGGAGGTTCCAGATAAGATCAAAAACTACATACTCAGATCTTCACCAAACTTTGCAGGGATACATTGGATGTCAAGACACGTGGAAAAAACGTACAAAACAAGAGATCGGAGACATCAAGATTTTCGACGAATTTTTTAAGAATTTTCAAATTTTCAGATGGGAGGTTCCAGATAAGGTCAAAAACGACATACTCAGATCTTCACCAAACTTTGCAGGGATCCATTGGAGGTCGAGACACGTGGAAAAAACGTACTAAACAAGAGATTGGAGACATCAAGATTTTGGACGAATTTTTTAAGAATTTTCAAATTTTCAGATAGGAGGTTCCATATAAGGTCAAAAACTACATACTCAGATCTTCACCAAACTTTGCAGGGATACATTGGATGTCAAGACACGTGGAAAAAACGTACAAAACAAGAGATTGGAGACATCAAGATTTTCGACGAATTTTTTAAGAATTTTCAAATTTTCAGAAAGGATGTTCCAGATAAGGTCAAAAACGACATACTCAGATCTTCACCAAACTTTGCAGGGATCCATTGGAAGTCGAGACACGTGGAAAAAACGTACAAAACAAGAGATTGGAGACATCAAGATTTTGGACGAATTTTTGAAGAATTTTCAAATTTTCAGATAGGAGGTTCCAGATAAGGTCTAAAACTACATACTCAGCTCTCCACCAAACATTGCAGGAATACATTGGATGTCAAGACACGTGGAAAAAACGTACAAAACAAGAGATTGGAGACATCAAGATTTTCGACGAATTTTTGAAGAATTTTCAAATTTTCAGATAGGAGGTTCCAGATAAGGTCAAAAACTACAGACTCAGATCTTCACCAAACGTTGCAGGGATACTTTGCATGTCAAGACACGTGGAAAAAACGTACAAAACAAAAGATTGGAGACATCAAGATTTTCGACGAATTTTTTAAGAATTTTCAAATTTTCAGATGGGAGGTTCCAGATAAGGTCAAAAACGACATACTCAGATCTTCACCAAACTTTGCATGGATACATTGGATGTCAAGACACGTGGAAAAAACGTACAAAACAAGAGATTGGAGACATCAAGATTTTGGACGAATTTTTTAAGAATTCTCAAATTTTCAGAAAGGAGGTTCCATATAAGGTCAAAAACTACATACTCAGATCTTCACCAAACTTTGCAGGGATACTTTGGATGTCAAGACACGTGGAAAAAACGTACAAAACAAGAGATTGGGGTCATCAAGATTTTGGACGAATCTTTTAAGAATTTTCAAATTTTCAGATGGGAGGTTCAATATAAGGTCAAAAACTACATACTCAGATCTTCACCAAACTTTGCGTGGATACATTGGATGTCAAGACACGTGGAAAAAACATACAAAACATAGGATTCGGAACATCAAGATTTTGGTCGAATTTTTTAAGAATTTTCAAATTTTCAGATAGGAGGTTCCAGATAAGGTCAAAAACTACATACTCAGATCTTCACCAAACTTTGCAGGGATACATTGGATGTCAAGACACGTGGAAAAAACGTACAAAAAAGAGATTGGAGACATCAAGATTTTGGACGAATTTTTTAACAATTTTCAAATTTTCAGAAAGGATGTTCCAGATAAGGTCAAAAACGACATACTCAGATCTTCACCAAACTTTGCAGGGATACATTGGATATCAAGACACGTGGAAAAAACGTACAAAACAAGAGATTGGAGACATCAAGATTTTGGACGAATTTTTTAAGAATTTTCAAATTTTCAGATAGGAGGTTCCAGATAAGGTCAAAAACTACATACTCAGATCTTCACCAAACTTTGCAGGGATACATTGGATGTCAAGACACGTGGAAAAAACGTACAAAACAAGAGATTGGGGTCATCAAGATTTTGGACGGATTTTTTAGGAATTTTCAAATTTTCAGATGGGAGGTTCCAGATAAGGTCAAAAACTACATACTCAGATCTTCACCAAACATTGCAGGGATACATTGGATGTCAAGACACGTGGAAAAAACGTACAAAACAAGAGATTGGAGACATCAAAATTTTGGACGAATTTTTTAAGAATTTTCAAATTTTCAGATAGGAGGTTCCAGATGAGGTCAAAAGCTACATACTCAGATCTTCACCAAACTTTGCAGGAATACTTTGCATGTCAAGACACGTGGAAAAAACGTACAAAACAAGAGATCGGAGACATCAAGATTTTTGACGAATTTTTTAAGAATTTTCAAATTTTCAGATGGGAGGTTCCAGATAAGGTCAAAAACGACATACTCAGATCTTCACCAAACTTTGCATGGATACATTGGATGTCAAGACACGTGGAAAAAACATACAAAACATAGGATTGGTGACATCAAGATTTTGGACGAATTTTTTAAGAATTTTCAAATTTTCAGATAGGAGGTTCCATATAAGGTCAAAAACTACATACTCAGATCTTCACCAAACTTTGCAGGGATACATTGGATGTCAAGACACGTGGAAAAAACGTACAAAACAAGAGATTGGAGACATCAAGATTATGGACGAATTTTTTGAGAATTTTCAAATTTTCAGAAAGGAGGTTCCATATAAGGTCAAAAACTACATACTCAGATCTTCACCAAACTTTGCAGGGATACATTGGATGTCAAGACACGTGGAAAAAACGTACAAAACAAGAGATTGGAGACATCAAGATTTTCGACGAATTTTTTAAGAATTTTCAAATTTTCAGAAAGGATGTTCCAGATAAGGTCAAAAACGACATACTCAGATCTTCACCAAACTTTGCAGGGATACATTAAGGTCGAGACACGTGGAAAAAACGTACAAAACAAGAGATTGGAGACATCAAGATTTTGGACGAATTTTTGAAGAATTTTCAAATTTTCTGATAGGAGGTCCCAGATAAGGTCAAAAACTACATACTCAGATCTTCACCAAACATTGCAGGGATACATTGGATGTCAAGACACGTGGAAAAAACGTACAAAACAAGAGATTGGAGACATCAAGATTTTCGATGAATTTTTGAAGAATTTTCAAATTTTCAGATAGGAGGTTCCAGATAAGGTCAAAAACTACATACTCAGATCTTCACCAAACGTTGCAGGGATACTTTGCATGTCAAGACACGTGGAAAAAACGTACAAAACAAGAGATTGGAGACATCAAGATTTTCGACGAATTTTTTAAGAATTTTCAAATTTTCAGATGGGAGGTTCCAGATAAGGTCAAAAACGACATACTCAGATCTTCACCAAACTTTGCATGGATACATTGGATGTCAAGACACGTGGAAAAAACGTACAAAACAAGAGATTGGAGACATCAAGATTTTGGACGAATTTTTTAAGAATTCTCAAATTTTCAGAAAGGAGGTTCCATATAAGGTCAAAAACTACATACTCAGATCTTCACCAAACTTTGCAGGGATACATTGGATGTCAAGACACGTGGAAAAAACGTACAAAAAAGAGATTGGAGACATCAAGATTTTGGACGAATTTTTTAACAATTTTCAAATTTTCAGAAAGGATGTTCCAGATAAGGTCAAAAACGACATACTCAGATCTTCACCAAACTTTGCAGGGATACATTGGATATCAAGACACGTGGAAAAAACGTACAAAACAAGAGATTGGAGACATCAAGATTTTGGACGAATTTTTTAAGAATTTTCAAATTTTCAGATAGGAGGTTCCAGATAAGGTCTAAAACTACATACTCAGATCTTCACCAAACTTTGCAGGGATACATTGGATGTCAAGACACGTGGAAAAAACGTACAAAACAAGAGATTGGGGTCATCAAGATTTTGGACGGATTTTTTAGGAATTTTCAAATTTTCAGGTGGGAGGTTCCAGATAAGGTCAAAAACTACATACTCAGATCTTCACCAAACATTGCAGGGATACATTGGATGTCAAGACACGTGGAAAAAACGTACAAAACAAGAGATTGGAGACATCAAAATTTTGGACGAATTTTTTAAGAATTTTCAAATTTTCAGATAGGAGGTTCCAGATGAGGTCAAAAACTACATACTCAGATCTTCACCAAACTTTGCAGGAATACTTTGCATGTCAAGACACGTGGAAAAAACGTACAAAAGAAGAGATTGGAGACATCAAGATTTTGGTCGAATTTTTTAAGAATTTTCAAATTTTCAGATGGGAGGTTCCAGATAAGGTCAAAAACTACATACTCAGATCTTCACCAAACTTTGCAGGGATACATTGGATGTCAAGACACGTGGAAAAAACGTACAAAACAAGAGATAGGAGACATCAAGATTTTGGACGAATTTTTTAACAATTTTCAAATTTTCAGAAAGGATGTTCCAGATAAGGTCAAAAACGACATACTCAGATCTTCACAAACTTTGCAGGGATACATTGGATGTCAAGACACGTGGAAAAAACGTACAAAACAAGAGATTGGGGTCATCAAGATTTTGGACGGATTTTTTAGGAATTTTCAAATTTTCAGATGGGAGGTTCCAGATAAGGTCAAAAACTACATACTCAGATCTTCACCAAACATTGCAGGGATACATTGGATGTCAATACACGTGGAAAAAACGTACAAAACAAGAGATTGGAGACATCAATATTTTGGACGAATTTTTAAAGAATTTTCAAATTTTCAGATAGGAGGTTCCAGATGAGGTCAAAAACTACATAGTCAGATCTTCACCAAACTTTGCAGGAATACTTTGCATGTCAAGACACGTGGAAAAAACGTACAAAACAAGAGATCGGAGACATCAAGATTTTCGACGAATTTTTTAAGAATTTTCAAATTTTCAGATGGGAGGTGTAAGATAAGGTCAAAAACGACATACTCAGATCTTCACCAAACTTTGCATGGATACATTGGATGTCAAGACACGTGGAAAAAACATACAAAACATAGGATTGGTGACATCAAGATTTTGGACGAATTTTTTAAGAATTTTCAAATTTTCAGATAGGAGGTTCCATATAAGGTCAAAAACTACATACTCAGATCTTCACCAAACTTTGCAGGGATACATTGGATGTCAAGACACGTGGAAAAAACGTACAAAACAAGAGATTGGAGACATCAAGATTTTCGACGAATTTTTTAAGAATTTTCAAATTTTCAGAAAGGATGTTCCAGATAAGGTCAAAAACGACATACTCAGATCTTCACCAAACTTTGCAGGGATACATTGGAGGTCGAGACACGTGGAAAAAACGTACAAAACAAGAGATTGGAGACATCAAGATTTTGGACGAATTTTTGAAGAATTTTCAAATTTTCAGATAGGAGGTTCCAGATAAGGTCAAAAACTACATACTCAGATCTCAACCAAACATTGCAGGGATACATTGGATGTCAAGACACGTGCAAAAAACGTACAAAACAAGAGATTGGAGACATCAAGATTTTCGACGAATTTTTGAAGAATTTTCAAATTTTCAGATAGGAGGTTCCAGATAAGGTCAAAAACTACATACTCAGATCTTCACCAAACGTTGCAGGGATACTTTGCATGTCAAGAAACGTGGAAAAAACGTACAAAACAAGAGATTGGAGACATCAAGATTTTCGACGAATTTTTTAAGAATTTTCAAATTTTCAGATGGGAGGTTCCAGATAAGGTCAAAAACGACATACTCAGATCTTCACCAAACTTTGCATGGATACATTGGATGTCAAGACACGTGGAAAAAACGTACAAAACAAGAGATTGGAGACATCAAGCTTTTGGACGAATTTTTTAAGAATTTTCAAATTTTCAGATGGGAGGTTCCAGATAAGGTCAAAAACGACATACTCAGATCTTCACCAAACTTTGCATGGATACATTGGATGTCAAGACACGTGGAAAAACATACAAAACATAGGATTGGTGACATCAAGATTTTGGACGAATTTTTTAAGAATTTTCAAATTTTCAGATAGGAGGTTCCATATAAGGTCAAAAACTACATACTCAGATCTTCACCAAACTTTGCAGGGATACATTGGATGTCAAGACACGTGGAAAAAACGTACAAAACAAGAGATTGGAGACATCAAGATTTTCGACGAATTTTTTAAGAATTTTCAAATTTTCAGAAAGGATGTTCCAGATAAGGTCAAAAACGACATACTCAGATCTTCACCAAACTTTGCAGGGATACATTGGAGGTCGAGACACGTGGAAAAAACGTACAAAACAAGAGATTGGAGACATCAAGATTTTGGACGAATTTTTGAAGAATTTTCAAATTTTCAGATAGGAGGTTCCAGATAAGGTCAAAAACTACATACTCAGATCTTCACCAAACGTTGCAGGGATACTTTGCATGTCAAGAAACGTGGAAAAAACGTACAAAACAAGAGATTGGAGACATCAAGATTTTCGACGAATTTTTTAAGAATTTTCAAATTTTCAGATGGGAGGTTCCAGATAAGGTCAAAAACGACATACTCAGATCTTCACCAAACTTTGCATGGATACATTGGATGTCAAGACACGTGGAAAAAACGTACAAAACAAGAGATTGGAGACATCAAGATTTTGGACGAATTTTTTAAGAATTCTCAAATTTTCAGAAAGGAGGTTCCATATAAGGTCAAAAACTACAAACTCAGATCTTCACCAAACTTTGCAGGGATACATTGGATGTCAAGACACGTGGAAAAAACGTACAAAACAAGAGATTGGGGTCATCAAGATTTTGGACGAATTTTTTAAGAATTTTCAAATTTTCAGAAAGGAGGTTCCATATAAGGTCAAAAACTACATACTCAGATCTTCACCAAACTTTGCAGGGATACATTGAATGTCAAGACACGTGGAAAAAACGTACAAAACAAGAGATTGGGGTCATCAAGATTTTGGACGGATTTTTTAGGAATTTTCAAATTTTCAGATGGGAGGTTCCAGATAAGGTCAAAAACTACATACTCAGATCTTCACCAAACTTTGCAGGGATTCATTGGATGTCAAGACACGTGGAAAAAACGTACAAAACAAGAGATTGGAGACATCAAGATTTTGGACGAATTTTTTAAGAATTTTTAAATTTTCAGATAGGAGGTTCCATATAAGGTCAAAAACTACATACTCAGATCTTCACCAAACTTTGCATGGATACATTATGTGTCAAGACACGTGGAAAAAACGTACAAAACAAGAGATTGGAGACATCAAGATTTTGGTCGAATTTTTTAAGAATTTTCAAATTTTCAGATAGGAGGTTCCAGATAAGGTCAAAAACTACATACTCAGATCTTCACCAAACTTTGCAGGGATACATTGGATGTCAAGACACGTGGAAAAAACGTACAAAAAAGAGATTGGAGACATCAAGATTTTGGACGAATTTTTTAACAATTTTCAAATTTTCAGAAAGGATGTTCCAGATAAGGTCAAAAACGACATACTCAGATCTTCACCAAACTTTGCAGGGATACATTGGATATCAAGACACGTGGAAAAAACGTACAAAACAAGAGATTGGAGACATCAAGATTTTGGACGAATTTTTTAAGAATTTTCAAATTTTCAGATAGGAGGTTCCAGATAAGGTCAAAAACTACATACTCAGATCTTCACCAAACTTTGCAGGGATACATTGGATGTCAAGACACGTGGAAAAAACGTACAAAACAAG
Source organism: Lepisma saccharinum (assembly GCF_977018435.1). NCBI lineage: Eukaryota > Metazoa > Arthropoda > Insecta > Zygentoma > Lepismatidae > Lepisma > Lepisma saccharinum. The sequence goes on along the minus strand of NW_028142947.1, from coordinate 254,588 downwards.
AGATTGGGGTCATCAAGATTTTGGACGGATTTTTTAGGAATTTTCAAATTTTCAGATGGGAGGTTCCAGATAAGGTCAAAAACTACATACTCAGATCTTCACCAAACATTGCAGGGATACATTGGATGTCAAGACACGTGGAAAAAACGTACAAAACAAGAGATTGGAGACATCAAAATTTTGGACGAATTTTTTAAGAATTTTCAAATTTTCAGATAGGAGGTTCCAGATGAGGTCAAAAGCTACATACTCAGATCTTCACCAAACTTTGCAGGAATACTTTGCATGTCAAGACACGTGGAAAAAACGTACAAAACAAGAGATCGGAGACATCAAGATTTTTGACGATTTTTTTAAGAATTTTCAAATTTTCAGATGGGAGGTTCCAGATAAGGTCAAAAACGACATACTCAGATCTTCACCAAACTTTGCATGGATACATTGGATGTCAAGACACGTGGAAAAAACATACAAAACATAGGATTGGTGACATCAAGATTTTGGACGAATTTTTTAAGAATTTTCAAATTTTCAGATAGGAGGTTCCATATAAGGTCAAAAACTACATACTCAGATCTTCACCAAACTTTGCAGGGATACATTGGATGTCAAGACACGTGGAAAAAACGTACAAAACAAGAGATTGGAGACATCAAGATTATGGACGAATTTTTTGAGAATTTTCAAATTTTCAGAAAGGAGGTTCCATATAAGGTCAAAAACTACATACTCAGATCTTCACCAAACTTTGCAGGGATACATTGGATGTCAAGACACGTGGAAAAAACGTACAAAACAAGAGATTGGAGACATCAAGATTTTCGACGAATTTTTTAAGAATTTTCAAATTTTCAGAAAGGATGTTCCAGATAAGGTCAAAAACGACATACTCAGATCTTCACCAAACTTTGCAGGGATACATTAAGGTCGAGACACGTGGAAAAAACGTACAAAACAAGAGATTGGAGACATCAAGATTTTGGACGAATTTTTGAAGAATTTTCAAATTTTCTGATAGGAGGTCCCAGATAAGGTCAAAAACTACATACTCAGATCTTCACCAAACATTGCAGGGATACATTGGATGTCAAGACACGTGGAAAAAACGTACAAAACAAGAGATTGGAGACATCAAGATTTTCGAAGAATTTTTGAAGAATTTTCAAATTTTCAGATAGGAGGTTCCAGATAAGGTCAAAAACTACATACTCAGATCTTCACCAAACGTTGCAGGGATACTTTGCATGTCAAGACACGTGGAAAAAACGTACAAAACAAGAGATTGGAGACATCAAGATTTTCGACGAATTTTTTAAGAATTTTCAAATTTTCAGATGGGAGGTTCCAGATAAAGTCAAAAACGACATACTCAGATCTTCACCAAACTTTGCATGGATACATTGGATGTCAAGACACGTGGAAAAAACGTACAAAACAAGAGATTGGAGACATCAAGATTTTGGACGAATTTTTTAAGAATTCTCAAATTTTCAGAAAGGAGGTTCCATATAAGGTCAAAAACTACATACTCAGATCTTCACCAAACTTTGCAGGGATACATTGGATGTCAAGACACGTGGAAAAAACGTACAAAACAAGAGATTGGGGTCATCAAGATTTTGGACGAATTTTTTAAGAATTTTCAAATTTTCAGAAAGGAGGTTCCATATAAGGTCAAAAACTACATACTCAGATCTTCACCAAACTTTGCAGGGATACATTGAATGTCAAGACACGTGGAAAAAACGTACAAAACAAGAGATTGGGGTCATCAAGATTTTGGACGGATTTTTTAGGAATTTTCAAATTTTCAGATGGGAGGTTCCAGATAAGGTCAAAAACTACATACTCAGATCTTCACCAAACTTTGCAGGGATACATTGGATGTCAAGACACGTGGAAAAAACGTACAAAACAAGAGATTGGAGACATCAAGATTTTGGACGAATTTTTTAAGAATTTTCAAATTTTCAGATAGGAGGTTCCATATAAGGTCAAAAACTACATACTCAGATCTTCACCAAACTTTGCATGGATACATTATGTGTCAAGACACGTGGAAAAAACGTACAAAACAAGAGATTGGAGACATCAAGATTTTGGTCGAATTTTTTAAGAATTTTCAAATTTTCAGATGGGAGGTTCCAGATAAGGTCAAAAACTACATACTCAGATCTTCACCAAACTTTGCAGGGATACATTGGATGTCAAGACACGTGGAAAAAACGTACAAAACAAGAGATAGGAGACATCAAGATTTTGGACGAATTTTTTAACAATTTTCAAATTTTCAGAAAGGATGTTCCAGATAAGGTCAAAAACGACATACTCAGATCTTCACCAAACTTTGCAGGGATACATTGGATATCAAGACACGTGGAAAAAACGTACAAAACAAGAGATTGGAGACATCAAGATTTTGGACGAATTTTTTAAGAATTTTCAAATTTTCAGATAGGAGGTTCCAGATAAGGTCAAAAACTACATACTCAGATCTTCACCAAACTTTGCAGGGATACATTGGATGTCAAGACACGTGGAAAAACGTACAAAACAAGAGATTGGGGTCATCAAGATTTTGGACGGATTTTTTTAGGAATTTTCAAATTTTCAGATGGGAGGTTCCAGATAAGGTCAAAAACTACATACTCAGATCTTCACCAAACATTGCAGGGATACATTGGATGTCAAGACACGTGGAAAAAACGTACAAAACAAGAGATTGGAGACATCAAGATTTTGGACGAATTTTTTAAGAATTTTCAAATTTTCAGATAGGAGGTTCCAGATGAGGTCAAAAACTACATACTCAGATCTTCACCAAACTTTGCAGGAATACTTTGCATGACAAGACACGTGGAAAAAAAGTACAAAACAAGGGATCGGAGACATCAAGATTTTGGACGAATTTTTTAAGAATTTTCAAATTTTCAGATAGGAGGTTCCAGATGAGGTCAAAAACTACATACTCAGATCTTCAACAAACTTTGCAGGAATACTTTGCATGTCAAGACACGTGGAAAAAACGTACAAAACAAGGGATCGGAGACATCAAGATTTTCGACGATTTTTTTAAGAATTTTCAAATGTTCAGATGGGAGGTTCCAGATAAGGTCAAAAACGACATACTCAGATCTTCACCAAACTTTGCATGGATACATTGGATGTCAAGACACGTGGAAAAAACATACAAAACATAGGATTGGTGACATCAAGATTTTGGACGAATTTTTTAAAAATTTTCAAATTTTCAGAAAGGAGGTTCCATATAAGGTCAAAAACTACATACTCAGATCTTCACCAAACTTTGCAGGGATACATTGGATGTCAAGACACGTGGAAAAAACGTACAAAACAAGAGATTGGAGACATCAAGATTTTCGACGAATTTTTTAAGAATTTTCAAATTTTCAGATAGGAGGTTCCAGATAAGGTCAAAAACTACATACTCAGATCTCCACCAAACATTGCAGGGATACATTGGATGTCAAGACACGTGGAAAAACGTACAAAACAAGAGATTGGAGACATCAAGATTTTCGACGAATTTTTGAAGAATTTTCAAATTTTCAGATAGGAGGTTCCAGATAAGGTCAAAAACTACATACTCAGATCTTCACCAAACGTTGCAGGGATACTTTGCATGTCAAGACACGTGGAAAAAACGTACAAAACAAGAGATTGGAGACATCAAGGTTTTCGACGAATTTTTTAAGAATTTTCAAATTTTCAGATGGGAGGTTCCAGATAAGGTCAAAAACGACATACTCAGATCTTCACCAAACTTTGCATGGATACATTGGATGTCAAGACACGTGGAAAAAACATACAAAACATAGGATTGGGGACATCAAGATTTTGGTCGAATTTTTTAAGAATTTTCAAATTTTCAGATAGGAGGTTCCATATAAGGTCAAAAACTACATACTCAGATCTTCACCAAACTTTGCAGGGATACATTGGATGTCAAGACACGTGGAAAAAACATACAAGACCTAGGATTGGGGACATCAAGATTTTGGTCAAATTTTTTAAGAATTTTCAAATTTTCAGGTTCCATATAAGGTCAAAAACTACATACTCAGATCTTCACCAAACTTTGCAGGGATACATTGGATGTCAAGACACGTGGAAAAAACGTACAAAACAAGAGATTGGAGACATCAAGATTTTGGACGAATTTTTTAAGAATTTTCAAATTTTCAGATAGGAGGTTCCATATAAGGTCAAAAACTACATACTCAGATCTTCACCAAACATTGCAGGGATACATTGGAGGTCAAGACACGTGGAAAAAACGTACAAAACAAGAGATTGGAGACATCAAGATCTTGGACGAATTTTTTAAAAATTTTCAAATTTTCAGATAGGAGGTTCCAGATAAGGTCTAAAACTACATACTCAGATCTTCACCAAACTTTGCAGGGATACATTGGATGTCAAGACACGTGGAAAAAACATACAAAACATAGGATTGGGGATATCAAGATTTTGGTCAAATTTTTTAAGAATTTTCAAATTTTCAGATAGGAGGTTCCATATAAGGTCAAAAACTACATACTCAGATCTTCACCAAACGTTGCAGGTATGCTTTGCATGTCAAGACACGTGGAAAAAACGTACAAAACAAGAGATTGGAGACATCAAGATTTTCGACAAATTTTTTAAGAATTTTCAAATTTTCAGATGGGAGGTTCCAGATAAGGTCAAAAACGACATACTCAGATCTTCACCAAACTTTGCATGGATACATTGGATGTCAAGACACGTGGAAAAAACGTACAAAACAAGAAATTGGAGACATCAAGATTTTGGACGAATTTTTTAAGAATTTTCAAATTTTCAGAAATGAGGTTCCGTATAAGGTCAAAAACTACATACTCAGATCTTCACCAAACTTTGCAGGGATACATTGGATGTCAAGACACGTGGAAAAAACCTATAAAACAAGAGATTGGGGTCATCAAGATTTTGGACGGATTTTTTAGGAATTTTCGAATTTTCAGATGGGAGGTTCCATATAAGGTCAAAAACTACATACTCAGATCTTCACCAAACTTTGCAGGGATACATTGGATGTCAAGACACGTGGAAAAAACGTACAAAACAAGAGATTGGAGACATCAAGATTTTGGACGAATTTTTGAAGAATTTTCAAATTTTCAGATAGGAGGTTCCAGATAAGGTCAAAAACTACATACTCAGATCTTCACCAAACGTTGCAGGGATACTTTGCATGTCAAGACACGTGGAAAAAACGTACAAAACAAGACATTGGAGACATCAAGATTTTCGACGAATTTTTTAAGAATTTTCAAATTTTCAGATGGGAGGTTCCAGATAAGGTCAAAAACGACATACTCAGATCTTCACCAAACTTTGCATGGATACATTGGATGTCAAGACACGTGGGAAAAACGTACAAAACAAGAAATTGGAGACATCAAGATTTTGGACGAATTTTTTAAGAATTTTCAAATTTTCAGAAAGGAGGTTCCGTATAAGGTCAAAAAATAAATACTCAGATCTTCACCAAACTTTGCAGGGATACATTGGATGTCAAGACACGTGGAAAATACGTACAAAACAAGAGATTGGAGACATCAAGATTTTGAACGAATTTTTTAAGAAATTTCAAATTTTCAGATAGGAGGTTCCATATAAGGTCAAAAACTACATACTCAGATCTTCACCAAACATTGCAGGAATACATTGGATGTCAAGACACGTGGAAAAAACATACAAAACATAGGATTGGGGACATCAAGATTTTGGTGGAATTTTTTAAGAATTTTCAAATTTTCAGATAGGAGGTTCCATATAAGGTCAAAAACTACATACTCAGATCTTCACCAAACTTTGCAGGGATACATTGGATGTCAAGACACGTGGAAAAACGTACAAAACAAGAGATTGGAGACATCAAGATTTTGGACGATTTTTTTAAGAATTTTCAAATTTTCAGATAGGAGGTTCCAGATAAGGTCAAAAACGACATACTCAGATCTTCACCAAACTTTGCAGGGATACATTGGATGTCAAGACACGTGGAAAAAACGTACAAAACAAGAGATTGGAGACATCAAGATTTTGGACGAATTTTTGAGGAATTTTCAAATTTTCAGAAATGAGGTGCCAGATAAGGTCAAAAACTACATACTCAGATCTTCACCAAACTTTGCAGGGATACATTGGATGTCAAGACACGTGGGAAAAACGTACAAAACAAGAGATTGGAGACATCAAGATTTTGGACGAATTTTTGAGGAATTTTCAAATTTTCAGAAATGAGGTGCCAGATAAGGTCAAAAACTACATACTCAGATCTTCACCAAACTTTGCAGGGATACATTGGATGTCAAGACACGTGGAAAAAACGTACAAAACAAGAGATTGGAGACATCAAGATCTTGGACGAATTTTTTAAAAATTTTCAAATTTTCAGATAGGAGGTTCCAGATAAGGTCTAAAACTACATACTCAGATCTTCACCAAACTTTGCAGGGATACATTGGATGTCAAGACACGTGGAAAAAACATACAAAACATAGGATTGGGGATATCAAGATTTTGGTCAAATTTTTTAAGAATTTTCAAATTTTCAGATAGGAGGTTCCATATAAGGTCAAAAACTACATACTCAGATCTTCACCAAACGTTGCAGGGATACTTTGCATGTCAAGACACGTGGAAAAAACGAACAAAACAAGAGATTGGAGACATCAAGATTTTCGACAAATTTTTTAAGAATTTTCAAATTTTCAGATGGGAGGTTCCAGATAAGGTCAAAAACGACATACTCAGATCTTCACCAAACTTTGCATGGATACATTGGATGTCAAGACACGTGGAAAAAACGTACAAAACAAGAAATTGGAGACATCAAGATTTTGGACGAATTTTTTAAGAATTTTCAAATTTTCAGAAAGGAGGTTCCGTATAAGGTCAAAAACTACATACTCAGATCTTCACCAAACTTTGCAGGGATACATTGGATGTCAAGACACGTGGAAAAAACGTATAAAACAAGAGATTGGGGTCATCAAGATTTTGGACGGATTTTTTAGGAATTTTCGAATTTTCAGATGGCAGGTTCCATATAAGGTCAAAAACTACATACTCAGATCTTCACCAAACTTTGCAGGGATACATTGGATGTCAAGACACGTGGAAAAAACGTACAAAACAAGAGATTGGAGACATCAAGATTTTGAACGAATTTTTTAAGAATTTTCAAATTTTCAGAAAGGAGGTTCCGTATAAAGTCAAAAACTACATACTCAGATCTTCACCAAACTTTGCAGGGATACATTGGATGTCAAGACACGTGGAAAAAACGTACAAAACAAGAGATTGGAGACATCAAGATTTTGAACGAATTTTTTAAGAAATTTCAAATTTTCAGATAGGAGGTTCCATATAAGGTCAAAAACTACATACTCAGATCTTCACCAAACATTGCAGGGATACATTGGATGTCAAGACACGTGGAAAAAATGTACAAAACAAGAGATTGGAGACATCAAGATTTTCGACGGATTTTTTAAGAATTTTCAAATTTTCAGATAGGAGGTTCCATATAAGGTCAAAAACTACATACTCAGATCTTCACCAAACTTAGCAGGGATACATTGGATGTCAAGACACGTGGAAAAAACATACAAGACATAGGATTGGGGACATCAAGATTTGGTCAAATTTTTTAAGAATTTTCAAATTTTCAGATAGGAGGTTCCATATAAGGTCAAAAACTACATACTCAGATCTTCACCAAACATTGCAGGGATACATTGTATGTCAAGACACGTGGAAAAAATGTACAAAACAAGAGATTGGAGACATCAAGATTTTCGACGGATTTTTTAAGAATTTTTAAATTTTCAGATGGGAGGTTCCAGATAAGGTCAAAAACGACATACTCAGATCTTCACCAAACTTTGCATGGATACATTGGATGTCAAGACACGTGGAAAAAACATACAAAACATAGGATTGGGGACATCAAGATTTTGGTGGAATTTTTTAAGAATTTTCAAATTTTCAGATAGGAGGTTCCATATAAGGTCAAAAACTACATACTCAGATCTTCACCAAACTTTGCAGGGATACATTGGATGTCAAGACACGTGGAAAAACGTACAAAACAAGAGATTGGAGACATCAAGATTTTGGAAGATTTTTTTAAGAATTTTCAAATTTTCAGATAGGAGGTTCCAGATAAGGTCAAAAACGACATACTCAGATCTTCACCAAACTTTGCAGGGATACATTGGATGTCAAGACACGTGGAAAAAACGTACAAAACAAGAGATTGGAGACATCAAGATTTTGGACGAATTTTTGAGGAATTTTCAAATTTTCAGAAATGAGGTGCCAGATAAGGAAAAAAAATACATACTCAGATCTTCACCAAACTTTGCAGGGATACATTGGATGTCAAGACACGTGGGAAAAACGTACAAAACAAGAGATTGGAGACATCAAGATTTTGGACGAATTTTTGAGGAATTTTCAAATTTTCAGAAATGAGGTGCCAGATAAGGTCAAAAACGACATACTCATATCTTCACCAAACTTTGCAGGGATACATTGGATGTCAAGACACGTGGAAAAAACGTACAAAACAAGAGATTGGAGACATCAAGATTTTGGACGAATTTTTTAAGAATTTTCAAATTTTCAGATAGGTGGTTCCAGATGAGGTCAAAAACTACATACTCAGATCTTCACCAAACTTTGCAGGAATACTTTGCATGTCAAGACACGTGGAAAAAACGTACAAAACAAGAGATCGGAGACATCAAGATTTTCGACGACTTTTTTAAGAATTTTCAAATTTTCAGATAGGAGGTTCCAGATAAGGTCAAAAACGACATACTCAGATCTTCACCAAACTTTGCAAGGATACATTGGATGTCAAGACACGTGGAAAAAACGTACAAAACAAGAGATTGGAGACATCAAGATTTTGGACGAATTTTTTAAGAATTTTCAAATTTTCAGAAAGGATGTTCCAGATAAGGTCAAAAACGACATACTCAGATCTTCACCAAACTTTGCAGGGATACATTGGAGGTCGAGACACGTGGAAAAAACGTACAAAACAAGAGATTGGAGACAACAAGATTTTGGACGAATTTTTTAAAAATTTTCAATTTTTCAGATAGGAGGTTCCAGATAAGGTCAAAAACTACATACTCAGATCTTCACCAAACTTTGCAAGGATACATTGGATGTCAAGACACGTGGAAAAAACATACAAAACATAGGATTGGGGATATCAAGATTTTGGTCAAATTTTTTAAGAATTTTCAAATTTTCAGATAGGAGGTTCCATATAAAGTCAAAAACTACATACTCAGATCTTCACCAAACATTGCAGGGATACATTGGATGTCAAGACACGTGGAAAAAACGTACAAAACAAGAGATTGGAGACATCAAGATTTTCGACGAATTTTTGAAGAATTTTCAAATTTTCAGATGGGAGGTTCCAGATAAGGTCAAAAACGACATACTCAGATCTTCACCAAACTTTGCAGGGATACATTGGATTTCAAGACACGTGGAAAAAACGTACAAAACAAGAGATTGGGGTCATCAATATTTTGGACGGATTTTTTAGGAATTTTCAAATTTTCAGATGGGAGGTTCCACATAAGGTCAAAAACTACATACTCAGATCTTCACCAAACTTTGCAGGGATACATTGGATGTCAAGACACGTGGAAAAAACGTACAAAATAGAAGATTGGAGAAATCAAGATTTTGAACGAATTTTTTAAGAATTTTCAAATTTTCAGATAGGAGGTTCCATTAAGGTCAAAAACTACATACTCAGATCTTCACCAAACTTTGCATGGATACATTGGATGTCAAGACACGTGGAAAAAACATACAAAACATAGGATTGGGGACATCAAGATTTTGGTCGAATTTTTTAAGAATTTTCAAATTTTCAGGTTCCATATAAGGTCAAAAACTACATACTCAGATCGTCACCAAACTTTGCAGGAATACATTGGATGTTAAGACACGTGGAAAAAACGTACAAAACAAGAGATTGGAGACATCAAGATTTTGGACGAATTTTTTAAGAATTTTCAAATTTTCAGAAATGCGGTTCCAGATAAGGTCAAAAACTACATACTCAGATCTTCACCAAACTTTGCAGGGATACATTGGATGTCAAGACACGTGGAAAAAACGTACAAAACAAGGGATTGGGGTCATCAAGATTTTGGACGGATTTTTTAGGAATTTTCAAATTTTCAGATGGGAGGTTCCAGATAAGGTCAAAAACTACATACTCAGATCTTCACCAAACTTTGCAGTGATACATTGGATGTCAAGACACGTGGAAAAAACGTACAAAACAAGAGATTGGGGTCATCAAGATTTTGGACGGATTTTTTAAGAATTATCAAATTTTCAGATGGGAGGTTCCAGATAAGATCAAAAACGACATACTCAGATCTTCACCAAACTTTGCAGGAATACATTGGATGTCAAGACACGTGGAAAAAACATACAAAACATAAGATTCGGGACATCAAGATTTTGGTCGAATTTTTTAAGAATTTTCAAATTTTCAGGTAGGAGGTCCCATATAAGGTCAAAAACTACATACTCAGATCTTCACCAAACTTTGCATGGATACATTGGATGTCAAGACACGTGGAAAAAACATGCAAAACATAGGATTGGGGACATCAAGATTTTGGTCGAATTTTTTTAGAATTTTCAAATTTTCAGATAGGAGGTTCCAGATAAGGTCAAAAACTACATACTCAGATCTTCACCAAACTTTGCAGGGATACATTGGATGTCAAGACACGTGAAAAAAACATACAAGACATAGGATTGGGGACTTCAAGATTTTGGTCGAATTTTTTAAGAATTTTCAAATTTTCAGATAGGAGGTTCCATATAAGGTCAAAAACTACATTCTCAGATCTTCACCAAACTATGCAGGGATACATTGGATGTCAAGACACGTGGAAAAAACGTACAAAACAAGAGATTGGAGACATCAAGATTTTGGACGAATTTTTTAAGAATTTTCAAATTTTCAGATAGGAGGTTCCAGATAAGGTCAAAAACTACATACTCAGATCTTCACCAAACTTTGCAGGGACACATTGGATGTCAAGACACGTGGAAAAAACGTACAAAACAAGAGATTGGAGACATCAAGATTTTGGACGAATTTTTTAAGAATTTTCAAATTTTCAGATAGGAGGTTCCATTTAAGGTCAAAAACTACATACTCAGATCTTCACCAAACTTTGCAGGGATACATTGGATGTCAAGACACGTGGAAAAAACGTACAAAGCAAAAGATTGGAGACATCAAGATTTTGGACGAATTTTTTAAGAATTTTCAAATTTTCAGATAGGAGGTTCCATATAAGGTCAAAAACTACATACTCAGATCTTCACCAAACATTGCAGGGATACATTGGAGGTCAAGACACGTGGAAAAAACGTACAAAACAAGAGATTGGAGACATCAAGATTTTGGACGAATTTTTTAAAAATTTTCAAATTTTCAGATAGGAGGTTCCAGATAAGGTCTAAAACTACATACTCAGATCTTCACCAAACTTTGCAGGGATACATTGGATGTCAAGACACGTAAAAAAACATACAAAACATAGGATTGGGGATATCAAGATTTTGGTCAAATTTTTTAAGAATTTTCAAATTTTCAGATAGGAGGTTCCATATAAGGTCAAAAACTACATACTCACATCTTCACCAAACTTTGCAGGGATACATTGGATGTCAAGACACGTGGAAAAAACGTATAAAACAAGAGATTGGGGTCATCAAGATTTTGGACGGATTTTTTAGGAATTTTCGAATTTTCAGATGGGAGGTTCCAGATAAGGTCAAAAACTACATACTCAGATCTTCACCAAACTTTGCAGGGATACATTGGATGTCAAGACACGTGGAAAAAACGAACAAAACAAGAGATTGGAGACATCAAGATTTTGGACGAATTTTTGAAGAATTTTAAAATTTTCAGATAGGAGGTTCCAGATAAGGTCAAAAACTACATACTCAGATCTTCACCAAACGTTGCAGGGATACTTTGCATGTCAAGACACGTGGAAAAAACGTACAAAACAAGACATTGGAGACATCAAGATTTTCGACGAATTTTTTAAGAATTTTCAAATTTTCAGATGGGAGGTTCCAGATAAGGTCAAAAACGACATACTCAGATCTTCACCAAACTTTGCATGGATACATTGGATGTCAAGACACGTGGAAAAAACATACAAAACATAGGATTGGGGACATCAAGATTTTGTTCGAATTTTTTAAGAATTTTCAAATTTTCAGATAGGAGGTTCCATATAAGGTCAAAAACTACATACTCAGATCTTCACCAAACTTTGCAGGGATACATTGGATGTCAAGACACGTGGAAAAAACGTACAAAACAAGAGATTGGAGACATCAAGATTTTGGACGAATTTTTTAAGAATTTTCAAATTTTCAGATAGGAGGTTCCAGATAAGGTCAAAAACGACATACTCAGATCTTCACCAAACTTTGCAGGGATACATTGGATGTCAAGACACGTGAAAAAAACATACAAGACATAGGATTGGGGACATCAAGATTTTGGTCGAATTTTTTAAGAATTTTCAAATTTTCAGATAGGAGGTTCCATATAAGGTCAAAAACTGCATACTCAGATCTTCACCAAACTATGCAGGGATACATTGGATGTCAAGACACGTGGAAAAAACGTACAAAACAAGAGATTGGAGACATCAAGATTTTGGAAGAATTTTTTAAGAATTTTCAAATTTTCAGATAGGAGGTTCCAGATAAGGTCAAAAACTACATACTCAGATCTTCACCAAACTTTGCAGGGACACATTGGATGTCAAGACACGTGGAAAAAACGTACAAAACAAGAGATTGGAGACATCAAGATTTTGGACGAATTTTTGAGGAATTTTCAAATTTTCAGAAATGAGGTTCCAGATAAGGTCAAAAACTACATACTCAGATCTTCACCAAACTTTGCAGGGATACATTGGATGTCAAGACACGTGGGGAAAACATACAAACCAAGAGATTGGAGACATCAAGATTTTGGACGAATTTTTTAAGAATTTTCAAATTTTCAGATAGGAGGTTCCATTTAAGGTCAAAAACTACATACTCAGATCTTCACCAAACTTTGCAGGGATACATTGGATGTCAAGACACGTGGAAAAAACGTACAAAACAAAAGATTGGAGACATCAAGATTTTGGACGAATTTTTTAAGAATTTTCAAATTTTCAGATGGGAGGTTCCAGATAAGGTGAAAAACGACATACTCAGATCTTCACCAAACTTTGCATGGATACATTGGATGTCAAGACACGTGGAAAAAACGTACAAAACAAGAAATTGGAGACATCAAGATTTTGGACGAATTTTTTAAGAATTTTCAAATTTTCAGAAAGGAGGTTCCGTATAAGGTCAAAAACTACATACTCAGATCTTCACCAAACTTTGCAGGGATACATTGGATGTCAAGACACGTGGAAAAAACGTATAAAACAAGAGATTGGGGTCATCAAGATTTTGGACGGATTTTTTAGGAATTATCGAATTTTCAGATGGCAGGTTCCATATAAGGTCAAAAACTACATACTCAGATCTTCACCAAACTTTGCAGGGATACATTGGATGTCAAGACACGTGGAAAAAACGTACAAAACAAGAGATTGGAGACATCAAGATTTTGAACGAATTTTTTAAGAATTTTCAAATTTTCAGAAAGGAGGTTCCGTATAAGGTCAAAAACTACATACTCAGATCTTCACCAAACTTTGCAGGGATACATTGGATGTCAAGACACGTGGAAAAAACGTACAAAACAAGAGATTGGAGACATCAAGATTTTGAACGAATTTTTTAAGAAATTTCAAATTTTCAGATAGGAGGTTCCATATAAGGTCAAAAACTACATACTCAGATCTTCACCAAACATTGCAGGGATACATTGGATGTCAAGACACGTGGAAAAAATGTACAAAACAAGAGATTGGAGACATCAAGATTTTCGACGGATTTTTTAAGAATTTTCAAATTTTCAGATAGGAGGTTCCATATAAGGTCATTAACTACATACTCAGATCTTCACCAAACTTAGCAGGGATACATTGGATGTCAAGACACGTGGAAAAAACATACAAGACATAGGATTGGGGACATCAAGATTTGGTCAAATTTTTTAAGAATTTTCAAATTTTCAGATAGGAGGTTCCATATAAGGTCAAAAACTACATACTCAGATCTTCACCAAACATTGCAGGGATACATTGTATGTCAAGACACGTGGAAAAAATGTACAAAACAAGAGATTGGAGACATCAAGATTTTCGACGGATTTTTTAAGAATTTTTAAATTTTCAGATGGGAGGTTCCAGATAAGGTCAAAAACGACATACTCAGATCTTCACCAAACTTTGCATGGATACATTGGATGTCAAGACACGTGGAAAAAACATACAAAACATAGGATTGGGGACATCAAGATTTTGGTGGAATTTTTTAAGAATTTTCAAATTTTCAGATAGGAGGTTCCATATAAGGTCAAAAACTACATACTCAGATCTTCACCAAACTTTGCAGGGATACATTTGATGTCAAGACACGTGGAAAAACGTACAAAACAAGAGATTGAAGACATCAAGATTTTGGACGATTTTTTTAAGAATTTTCAAATTTTCAGATAGGAGGTTCCAGATAAGGTCAAAAACGACATACTCAGATCTTCACCAAACTTTGCAGGGATACATTGGATGTCAAGACACGTGGAAAAAACGTACAAAACAAGAGATTGGAGACATCAAGATTTTGGACGAATTTTTGAGGAATTTTCAAATTTTCAGAAATGAGGTGCCAGATAAGGTCAAAAACTACATACTCAGATCTTCACCAAACTTTGCAGGGATACATTGGATGTCAAGACACGTGGGAAAAACGTACAAAACAAGAGATTGGAGACATCAAGATTTTGGACGAATTTTTGAGGAATTTTCAAATTTTCAGAAATGAGGTGCCAGATAAGGTCAAAAACTACATACTCAGATCTTCACCAAACTCTGCAGGGATACATTGGATGTCAAGACACGTGGAAAAAACGTACAAAACAAGAGATTGGAGACATCAAGATCTTGGACGAATTTTTTAAAAATTTTCAAATTTTCAGATAGGAGGTTCCAGATAAGGTCTAAAACTACATACTCAGATCTTCACCAAACTTTGCAGGGATACATTGGATGTCAAGACACGTGGAAAAAACATACAAAACATAGGATTGGGGATATCAAGATTTTGGTCAAATTTTTTAAGAATTTTCAAATTTTCAGATAGGAGGTTCCATATAAGGTCAAAAACTACATACTCAGATCTTCACCAAACGTTGCAGGGATACTTTGCATGTCAAGACACGTGGAAAAAACGAACAAGACAAGAGATTGGAGACATCAAGATTTTCGACAAATTTTTTAAGAATTTTTAAATTTTCAGATGGGAGGTTGCAGATAAGGTCAAAAACGACATACTCAGATCTTCACCAAACTTTGCATGGATACATTGGATGTCAAGACACGTGGAAAAAACGTACAAAACAAGAAATTGGAGACATCAAGATTTTGGACGAATTTTTTAAGAATTTTCAAATTTTCAGAAAGGAGGTTCCGTATAAGGTCAAAAACTACATACTCAGATCTTCACCAAACTTTGCAGGGATACATTGGATGTCAAGACACGTGGAAAAAACGTATAAAACAAGAGATTGGGTTCATCAAGATTTTGGACGGATTTTTTAGGAATTTTCGAATTTTCAGATGGGAGGTTCCAGATAAGGTCAAAAACTACATACTCAGATCTTCACCAAACTTTGCAGGGATACATTGGATGTCAAGACACGTGGAAAAAACGAACAAAACAAGAGATTGGAGACATCAAGATTTTGGACGAATTTTTGAAGAATTTTCAAATTTTCAGATAGGAGGTTCCAGATAAGGTCAAAAACTACATACTCAGATCTTCACCAAACGTTGCAGGGATACTTTGCATGTCAGGACACGTGGAAAAAACGTACAAAACAAGACATTGGAGACATCAAGATTTTCGACAATTTTTTTAAGAATTTTCAAATTTTCAGATGGGAGGTTCCAGATAAGGTCAAAAACGACATACTCAGATCTTCACCAAACTTTGCATGGATACATTGGATGTCAAGACACGTGGGAAAAACGTACAAAACAAGAAATTGGAGACATCAAGATTTTGGACGAATTTTTTAAGAATTTTCAAATTTTCAGAAAGGATGTTCCAGATAAGGTCAAAAACTACATACTCAGATCTTCACCAAACATTGCAGGGATACATTGGATGTCAAGACACGTGGAAAAAATGTACAAAACAAGAGATTGGAGACATCAAGATTTTCGACGGATTTTTTAAGAATTTTTCAAATTTTCAGATAGGAGGTTCCATATAAGGTCAAAAACTACATACTCAGATCTTCACCAAACTTAGCAGGGATACATTGGATGTCAAGACACGTGGAAAAAACATACAAGACATAGGATTGGGGACATCAAGATTTGGTCAAATTTTTTAAGAATTTTCAAATTTTCAGATAGGAGGTTCCATATAAGGTCAAAAACTACATCCTCAGATCTTCACCAAACATTGCAGGAATACATTGTATGTCAAGACACGTGGAAAAAATGTACAAAACAAGAGATTGGAGACATCAAGTTTTTCGACGGATTTTTTAAGAATTTTTAAATTTTCAGATGGGAGGTTCCAGATAAGGTCAAAAACGACATACTCAGATCTTCACCAAACTTTGCATGGATACATTGGATGTCAAGACACGTGGAAAAAACATACAAAACATTGGATTGGGGACATCAAGATTTTGGTCGAATTTTTTAAGAATTTTCAAATTTTCAGATAGGAGGTTACATATAAGGTCAAAAACTACATACTCAGATCTTCACCAAACTTTGCAGGGATACATTGGATGTCAAGACACGTGGAAAAAACGTACAAAACAAGAGATTGGAGACATCAAGATTTTGGACGAATTTTTGAGGAATTTTCAAATTTTCAGAAATGAGGTGCCAGATAAGGTCAAAAACTACATACTCAGATCTTCACCAAATTTTGCAGGGATACATTGGATGTCAAGACACGTGGGAAAAACGTACAAAACAAAAGATTGGAGACATCAAGATTTTGGACGAATTTTTGAGGAATTTTCAAATTTTCTGAAATGAGGTGCCAGATAAGGTCAAAAACTACATACTCAGATCTTCACCAAACTTTGCAGGGATACATTGGATGTCAAGACACGTGGAAAAAACGTACAAAACAAGAGATTGGAGACATCAAGATTTTGGACGAATTTTTTAAGAATTTTCAAATTTTCAGATAGGAGGTTCCAGATGAGGTCAAAAACTACATACTCAGATCTTCACCAAACTTTGCAGGAACACTTTGCATGTCAAGACACGTGGAAAAAACGTACAAAACAAGAGATCGGAGACATCAAGATTTTGACGAATTTTTTAAGAATTTTCAAATTTTCAGATAGGAGGTTCCAGATAAGGTCAAAAACGACATACTCAGATCTTCACCAAACTTTGCAGGGATACATTGGATGTCAAGACACGTGGAAAAAACGTACAAAACAAGAGATTGGAGACATCAAGATTTTGGACGAATTTTTTAAGAATTTTCAAATTTTCAGAAAGGATGTTCCAGATAAGGTCAAAAACGACATGCTCAGATCTTCACCAAACTTTGCAGGGATACATTGGAGGACGAGACACGTGGAAAAAACATACAAAACAAGAGATTGGAGACAAGATTTTGGACGAATTATTTAAAAATTTTCAATTTTTCAGATAGGAGGTTCCAGATAAGGTAAAAAACTACATACTCAGATCTTCACCAAACTTTGCAGGGATACATTGGATGTCAAGACACGTGGAAAAAACGTACAAAACAAGAGATTGGGGTCATCAATATTTTGGACGGATTTTTTAGGAATTTTCAAATTTTCAGATGGGAGGTTCCAGATAAGGTCAAAAACTACATACTCAGATCTTCACCAAACTTTGCAGGGATACATTGGATGTCAAGACACGTGGAAAAAACGTACAAAACAGAAGATTGGAGACATCAAGATTTTGAACGAATTTTTTAAGAATTTTCAAATTTTCATATAGGAGGTTCCATTAAGGTCAAAAACTACATACTCAGATCTTCACCAAACTTTGCATTAATACATTGGATGTCAAGACACGTGGAAAAAACATACAAAACATAGGATTGGGGACATCAAGATTTTGGTCGAATTTTTTAAGAATTTTCAAATTTTCAGATAGGAGGTTCCATATAAGGTCAAAAACTACATACTCAGATCTTCACCAAACTTTGCAGGGATACATTGGATGTCAAGACACGTGGAAAAAACATACAAGACCTAGGATTGGGGACATCAAGATTTTGGTCAAATTTTTTAAGAATTTTCAAATTTTCAGGTTCCATATAAGGTCAAAAACTACATACTCAGATCTTCACCAAACTTTGCAGGAATACATTGGATGTTAAGACTCGTGGAAAAAACGTACAAAACAAGAGATTGGAGACATCAAGGTTTTGGACGAATTTTTTAAGAATTTTCAAATTTTCAGAAATGCGTATCCAGATAAGGTCAAAAACTACATACTCAGATCTTCACCAAACTTTGCAGGGATACATTGGATGTCAAGACACGTGGAAAAAACGTACAAAACATGGGATTGGGGTCATCAAGATTTTGGACGGATTTTTTAGGAATTTTCAAATTTTCAGATGGGAGGTTCCAGATAAGGTCAAAAACTACATACTCAGATCTTCACCAAACTTTGCAGGGATACATTGGATGTCAAGACACGTGGAAAAAACGTACAAAACAAGAGATTGGGGTGATCAAGATTTTGGACGGATTTTTTAAGAATTTTCAAATTTTCAGATAGGAGGTTCCATATAAGGTCAAAAAAACATACTCAGATCTTCACCAAACATTGCAGGGATACATTGGATGTCAAGACACGTGGAAAAAACGTACAAAACAAGAGATTGGAGACATCAAGATTTTGGACGAATTTTTGAAGAATTTTCAAATTTTCAGACAGGAGGTTCCAAATAAGGTCAAAAACTACATACTCAGATCTTCACCAAACGTTGCAGGGATACTTTGCATGTCAAGACACGTGGAAAAAACGTACAAAACAAGAGATTGGAGACATCAAGATTTTCGACGAATTTTTTAAGAATTTTCAAATTTTCAGATGGGAGGTTCCAGATAAGGTCAAAAACGACATACTCAGATCTTCACCAAACTTTGCATGGATACATTGGATGTCAAGACACGTGGAAAAAACGTACAAAACAAGAAATTGGAGACATCAAGATTTTGGACGAATTTTTTAAGAATTTTCAAATTTTCAGAAAGGAGGTTCCGTATAAGGTCAAAAACTACATACTCAGATCTTCACCAAACTTTGCAGGGATACATTGGATGTCAAGACACGTGGAAAAAACGTACAAAACATGAGATTGGGGTCATCAAGATTTTGGACGGATTTTTTAGGAATTTTCAAATTTTCAGATGGGAGGTTCCAGATAAGGTCAAAAACTACATACTCAGATCTTCACCAAACTTTGCAGTGATACATTGGATGTCAAGACACGTAGAAAAAACGTACAAAACAAGAGATTGGAGACATCAAGATTTTGAACGAATTTTTTAAGAATTTTCAAATTTTCAGATAGGAGGTTCCATATAAGGTCAAAAACTACATACTCAGATCTTCACCAAACTTTGCATGGATACATTGGATGTCAAGACACGTGGAAAAAACATACAAAACATAGGATTGGGGACATCAAGATTTTGGTCGAATTTTTTTAGAATTTTCAAATTTTCAGATAGGAGGTTCCAGATAAGGTCAAAAACTACATACTCAGATCTTCACCAAACTTTGCAGGGATACATTGGATGTCAAGACACGTGAAAAAAACGTACAAACCAAGAGATTGGAGACATCAAGATTTTGGACGAATTTTTTAAGAATTTTCAAATTTTCAGAAAGGAGGTTCCATATAAGGTCAAAAACTACATACTCAGATCTTCACCAAACTATGCAGGGATACATTGGATGTCAAGACACGTGGAAAAAACGTACAAAACAAGAGATTGGAGACATCAAGATTTTGGACGAATTTTTTAAGAATTTTCAAATTTTCAGATAGGAGGTTCCATATAAGGTCAAAAACTACATACTCAGATCTTCACCAAACTTTGCAGGGACACATTGGATGTCAAGACACGTGGAAAAAACGTACAAAACAAGAGATTGGAGACATCAAGATTTTGTACGAATTTTTGAGGAATTTTCAAATTTTCAGAAATGAGGTTCCAGATAAGGTCAAAAACTACATACTCAGATCTTCACCAAACTTTGCAGGGATACATTGGATGTCAAGACACGTGGGGAAAACATACAAACCAAGAGATTGGATACATCAAGATTTTGGACGAATTTTTTAAGAATTTTCAAATTTTCAGATAGGAGGTTTCATTTAAGGTCAAAAACTACATACTCAGATCTTCACCAAACTTTGCAGGGATATATTGGATGTCAAGACACGTGGAAAAAACGTACAAAACAACAGATTGGAGACATCAAGATTTTGGACGAATTTTTTAAGAATTTTCAAATTTTCAGAAAGGATGTTCCAGATAAGGTCAAAAACGACATACTCAGATCTTATCCAAACTTTGCAGGGATACATTGGATGTCAAGACACGTGGAAAAAACATACAAGACATAGGATTGGGGACATCAAGATTTTGGTCAAATTTTTTAAGAATTTTCAAATTTTCAGATAGGATGTTCCATATAAGGTCAAAAACTACATACTCAGATCTTCACCAAACATTGCAGGGATACATTGGATGTCAAGACACGTGGAAAAACGTACAAAACAAGAGATTTGAGACATCAAGATTTCGGACGAATTTTTTAAGAATTTTCAAATTTTCAGATAGGAGGTTCCAGATAAGGTCAAAACCTACATACTCAGATCTTCACCAAACTTTGCAGGGATACATTGGATGTCAAGACACGCGGGAAAAACATACAAAACATAGGATTGGGGACATCAAGATTTTGGTCAAATTTTTTAAGAATTTTCAAATTTTCAGATAGGAGGTTCCATATAAGGTCAAAAACTACATACTCAGATCTTCACCAAACTATGCAGGGATACATTGGATGTCAAGACACGTGGAAAAAACGTACAAAACAAGAGATTGGAGACATCAAGATTTTGGACGATTTTTTTAAGAATTTTCAAATTTTCAGATAGGAGGTTCCAGATAAGGTCAAAAACTACATACTCAGATCTTCACCAAACTTTGCAGGGACACATTGGATGTCAAGACACGTGGAAAAAACGTACAAAACAAGAGATTGGAGACATCAAGATTTTGGACGAATTTTTGAGGAATTTTCAAATTCTCAGAAATGAGGTTCCAGATAAGGTCAAAAACTACATACTCAGATCTTCACCAAACTTTGCAGGGATACATTGGATGTCAAGACACGTGGGGAAAACATACAAACCAAGAGATTGGAGACATCAAGATTTTGGACGAATTTTTTAAGAATTTTCAAATTTTCAGATAGGAGGTTCCATATAAGGTCAAAAACTACATACTCAGATCTTCACCAAACTTTGCAGGGATACATTGGATGTCAAGACACGTGGAAAAAACGTACAAAACAAGAGATTGGAGACATCAAGATTTTGGACGAATTTTTTAAGAATTTTCAAATTTTCAGAAAGGATGTTCCAGATAAGGTCAAAAACGACATACTCAGATCTTCACCAAACTTTGCAGGGATACATTGGATGTCAAGACACGTGGAAAAAACATACAAAACATAGGATTGGGGACATCAAGATTTTGGTCAAATTTTTTAAGAATTTTCAAATTTTCAGATAGGAGGTTCCATATAAGGTCAAAAACTACATACTCAGATCTTCACCAAACATTGCAGGGATACATTGGATGTCAAGACACGTGGAAAAACGTACAAAACAAGAGATTGGAGACATGAAGATTTCGGACGAATTTTTTAAGAATTTTCAAATTTTCAGATGGGAGGTTCCAGATAAGGTCAAAAACGACATACTCAGATCTTCACCAAACTTTGCATGGATACATTGGATGTCAAGACACGTGGAAAAAACATACAAAACATAGAATTGAGGACATCAAGATTTTTGGTCGAATTTTTTAAGAATTTTCAAATTTTCAGATAGGAGGTTCCAGATAAGGTCAAAAACTACATACTCAGATCTTCACCAAACGTTGCAGGGATACTATGCATGTCAAGACACGTGGAAAAAACGTACAAAACAAGACATTGGAGACATCAAGATTTTCGACGAATTTTTTAAGAATTTTCAAATTTTCAGATGGGAGGTTCCAGATAAGGTCAAAAACGACATACTCAGATCTTCACCAAACTTTGCATGGATACATTGGATGTCAAGACACGTGGAAAAAACATACAAAACATAGGATTGGGGACATCAAGATTTTGGTCGAATTTTTTAAGAATTTTCAAATTTTCAGATAGGAGGTTCCATATAAGGTCAAAAACTACATACTCAGATCTTCACCAAACTTTGCAGGGATACATTGGATGTCAAGACACGTGGAAAAAACGTACAAAACAAGAGATTGGAGACATCAAGATTTTGGACGAATTTTTTAAGAATTTTCAAATTTTCAGATAGGAGGTTCCAGATAAGGTCAAAAACGACATACTCAGATCTTCACCAAACTTTGCAGGGATACATTGGATGTCAAGACACGTGAAAAAAACATACAAGACATAGGATTGGGGACATCAAGATTTTGGTCGAATTTTTTAAGAATTTTCAAATTTTCAGATAGGAGGTTCCATATAAGGTCAAAAACTGCATACTCAGATCTTCACCAAACTATGCAGGGATACATTGGATGTCGAGACACGTGGAAAAAACGTACAAAACAAGAGATTGGAGACATCAAGATTTTGGAAGAATTTTTTAAGAATTTTCAAATTTTCAGATAGGAGGTTCCAGATAAGGTCAAAAACTACATACTCAGATCTTCACCAAACTTTGCAGGGATACATTGGATTGTCAAGACACGTGGGGAAAACATACAAACCAAGAGATTGGAGACATCAAGATTTTGGACGAATTTTTTAAGAATTTTCAAATTTTCAGATAGGAGGTTCCATTTAAGGTCAAAAACTACATACTCAGATCTTCACCAAACTTTGCAGGGATACATTGGATGTCAAGACACGTGGAAAAAACGTACAAAACAAAAGATTGGAGACATCAAGATTTTGGACGAATTTTTTAAGAATTTTCAAATTTTCAGATAGGAGGTTCCATATAAGGTCAAAAACTACATACTCAGATCTACACCAAACATTGCAGGGATACATTGGAGGTCAAGACACGTGGAAAAAACGTACAAAACAAGAGATTGGAGACATCAAGATTTTGGACGAATTTTTTAAAAATTTTCAAATTTTCAGATAGGAGGTTCCAGATAAGGTCTAAAACTACATACTCAGATCTTCACCAAACTTTGCAGGGATACATTGGATGTCAAGACACGTGGAAAAAACATACAAAACATAGGATTGGGGATATCAAGATTTTGGTCAAATTTTTTAAGAATTTTCAAATTTTCAGATAGGAGGTTCCATATAAGGTCAAAAACTACATACTCAGATTTTCACCAAACGTTGCAGGGATACTTTGCATGTCAAGACACGTGGAAAAAACGTACAAAACAAGAGATTGGAGACATCAAGATTTTCGACAAATTTTTTAAGAATTTTCAAATTTTCAGATGGGAGGTTCCAGATAAGGTCAAAAACGACATACTCAGATCTTCACCAAACTTTGCATGGATACATTGGATGTCAAGACACGTGGAAAAAACGTACAAAACAAGAAATTAGAGATATCAAGATTTTGGACGAATTTTTTAAGAATTTTCAAATTTTCAGAAAGGAGGTTCCGTATAAGGTCAAAAACTACATACTCAGATCTTCACCAAACTTTGCAGGGATACATTGGATGTCAAGACACGTGGAAAAAACGTATAAAACAAGAGATTGGGTTCATCAAGATTTTGGACGGGTTTTTTAGGAATTTTCGAATTTTCAGATGGGAGGTTCCAGATAAGGTCAAAAACTACATACTCAGATCTTCACCAAACTTTGCAGGGATACATTGGATGTCAAGACACGTGGAAAAAACGTACAAAACAAGAGATTGGAGACATCAAGATTTTGAAAGAATTTTTTAAGAATTTTCAAATTTTCAGATAGGAGGTTCCATATAAGGTCAAAAACTACATACTCAGATCTTCACCAAACTTTGCAGGGATACATTGGATGTCAAGACACGTGGAAAAAACGTACAAAACAAGAGATTGGAGACATCAAGATTTTGGACGAATTTTTTAAGAATTTTCAAATTTTCAGATAGGAGGTTCCAGATAAGGTCAATAACGACATACTCAGATCTTCACCAAACTTTGCAGGGATACATTGGATGTCAAGACACGTGAAAAAAACATACAAGACATAGGATTGGGGACATCAAGATTTTGGTCGAATTTTTTAAGAATTTTCAAATTTTCAGATAGGAGGTTCCATATAAGGTCAAAAACTGCATACTCAGATCTTCACCAAACTATGCAGGGATACATTGGATGTCAAGACACGTGGAAAAAACGTACAAAACAAGAGATTGGAGACATCAAGATTTTGGAAGAATTTTTTAAGAATTTTCAAATTTTCAGATAGGAGGTTCCAGATAAGGTCAATAACGACATACTCAGATCTTCACCAAACTTTGCAGGGATACATTGGATGTCAAGACACGTGAAAAAAACGTACAAACCAAGAGATTGGAGACATCAAGATTTTGGACGAATTTTTTAAGAATTTTCAAATTTTCAGAAAGGAGGTTCCATATAAGGTCAAAAACTACATACTCAGATCTTCACCAAACTATGCAGGGATACATTGGATGTCAAGACACGTGGAAAAAACGTACAAAACAAGAGATTGGAGACATCAAGATTTTGGACGAATTTTTTAAGAATTTTCAAATTTTCAGATAGGAGGTTCCATATAAGGTCAAAAACTACATACTCAGATCTTCACCAAACTTTGCAGGGACACATTGGATGTCAAGACACGTGGAAAAAACGTACAAAACAAGAGATTGGAGACATCAAGATTTTGTACGAATTTTTGAGGAATTTTCAAATTTTCAGAAATGAGGTTCCAGATAAGGTCAAAAACTACATACTCAGATCTTCACCAAA
The DNA here is from genome assembly GCF_977018435.1 of Lepisma saccharinum. Lineage (NCBI taxonomy): Eukaryota > Metazoa > Arthropoda > Insecta > Zygentoma > Lepismatidae > Lepisma > Lepisma saccharinum. The sequence goes on along the minus strand of NW_028142947.1, from coordinate 229,078 downwards.
CTTTGCAGGGATACATTGGATGTCAAGACACGTGGGGAAAACATACAAACCAAGAGATTGGATACATCAAGATTTTGGACGAATTTTTTAAGAATTTTCAAATTTTCAGATAGGAGGTTTCATTTAAGGTCAAAAACTATATACTCAGATCTTCACCAAACTTTGCAGGGATATATTGGATGTCAAGACACGTGGAAAAAACGTACAAAACAAGAGATTGGAGACATCAAGATTTTGGACGAATTTTTTAAGAATTTTCAAATTTTCAGAAAGGATGTTCCAGATAAGGTCAAAAACGACATACTCAGATCTGATCCAAACTTTGCAGGGATACATTGGATGTCAAGACACGTGGAAAAAACATACAAGACATAGGATTGGGGACATCAAGATTTTGGTCAAATTTTTTAAGAATTTTCAAATTTTCAGATAGGATGTTCCATATAAGGTCAAAAACTACATACTCAGATCTTCACCAAACATTGCAGGGATACATTGGATGTCAAGACACGTGGAAAAACGTACAAAACAAGAGATTTGAGACATCAAGATTTCGGACGAATTTTTTAAGAATTTTCAAATTTTCAGATAGGAGGTTCCAGATAAGGTCAAAACCTACATACTCAGATCTTCACCAAACTTTGCAGGGATACATTGGATGTCAAGACACGCGGGAAAAACATACAAAACATAGGATTGGGGACATCAAGATTTTGGTCAAATTTTTTAAGAATTTTCAAATTTTCAGATAGGAGGTTCCATATAAGGTCAAAAACTACATACTCAGATCTTCACCAAACTATGCAGGGATACATTGGATGTCAAGACACGTGGAAAAAACGTACAAAACAAGAGATTGGAGACATCAAGATTTTGGACGATTTTTTTAAGAATTTTCAAATTTTCAGATAGGAGGTTCCAGATAAGGTCAAAAACTACATACTCAGATCTTCACCAAACTTTGCAGGGACACATTGGATGTCAAGACACGTGGAAAAAACGTACAAAACAAGAGATTGGAGACATCAAGATTTTGGACGAATTTTTGAGGAATTTTCAAATTCTCAGAAATGAGGTTCCAGATAAGGTCAAAAACTACATACTCAGATCTTCACCAAACTTTGCAGGGATACATTGGATGTCAAGACACGTGGGGAAAACATACAAACCAAGAGATTGGAGACATCAAGATTTTGGACGAATTTTTTAAGAATTTTCAAATTTTCAGATAGGAGGTTCCATATAAGGTCAAAAACTACATACTCAGATCTTCACCAAACTTTGCAGGGATACATTGGATGTCAAGACACGTGGAAAAAACGTACAAAACAAGAGATTGGAGACATCAAGATTTTGGACGAATTTTTTAAGAATTTTCAAATTTTCAGAAAGGATGTTCCAGATAAGGTCAAAAACGACATACTCAGATCTTCACCAAACTTTGCAGGGATACATTGGATGTCAAGACACGTGGAAAAAACATACAAAACATAGGATTGGGGACATCAAGATTTTGGTCAAATTTTTTAAGAATTTTCAAATTTTCAGATAGGAGGTTCCATATAAGGTCAAAAACTACATACTCAGATCTTCACCAAACATTGCAGGGATACATTGGATGTCAAGACACGTGGAAAAACGTACAAAACAAGAGATTGGAGACATGAAGATTTCGGACGAATTTTTTAAGAATTTTCAAATTTTCAGATGGGAGGTTCCAGATAAGGTCAAAAACGACATACTCAGATCTTCACCAAACTTTGCATGGATACATTGGATGTCAAGACACGTGGAAAAAACATACAAAACATAGAATTGAGGACATCAAGATTTTTGGTCGAATTTTTTAAGAATTTTCAAATTTTCAGATAGGAGGTTCCAGATAAGGTCAAAAACTACATACTCAGATCTTCACCAAACGTTGCAGGGATACTATGCATGTCAAGACAAGTGGAAAAAACGTACAAAACAAGACATTGGAGACATCAAGATTTTCGACGAATTTTTTAAGAATTTTCAAATTTTCAGATGGGAGGTTCCAGATAAGGTCAAAAACGACATACTCAGATCTTCACCAAACTTTGCATGGATACATTGGATGTCAAGACACGTGGAAAAAACATACAAAACATAGGATTGGGGACATCAAGATTTTGGTCGAATTTTTTAAGAATTTTCAAATTTTCAGATAGGAGGTTCCATATAAGGTCAAAAACTACATACTCAGATCTTCACCAAACTTTGCAGGGATACATTGGATGTCAAGACACGTGGAAAAAACGTACAAAACAAGAGATTGGAGACATCAAGATTTTGGACGAATTTTTTAAGAATTTTCAAATTTTCAGATAGGAGGTTCCAGATAAGGTCAAAAACGACATACTCAGATCTTCACCAAACTTTGCAGGGATACATTGGATGTCAAGACACGTGAAAAAAACATACAAGACATAGGATTGGGGACATCAAGATTTTGGTCGAATTTTTTAAGAATTTTCAAATTTTCAGATAGGAGGTTCCATATAAGGTCAAAAACTGCATACTCAGATCTTCACCAAACTATGCAGGGATACATTGGATGTCAAGACACGTGGAAAAAACGTACAAAACAAGAGATTGGAGACATCAAGATTTTGGAAGAATTTTTTAAGAATTTTCAAATTTTCAGATAGGAGGTTCCAGATAAGGTCAAAAACTACATACTCAGATCTTCACCAAACTATGCAGGGATACATTGGATTGTCAAGACACGTGGGGAAAACGTACAAAACAAGAGATTGGAGACATCAAGATTTTGGACGAATTTTTTAAGAATTTTCAAATTTTCAGATAGGATGTTCCAGATAAGGTCAAAAACGACATACTCAGATCTTATCCAAACTTTGCAGGGATACATTGGATGTCAAGACACGTGGAAAAAACATACAAGACATAGGATTGGGGACATCAAGATTTTGGTCAAATTTTTTAAGAATTTTCAAATTTTCAGATAGGATGTTCCATATAAGGTCAAAAACTACATACTCAGATCTTCACCAAACATTGCAGGGATACATTGGATGTCAAGACACGTGGAAAAACGTACAAAACAAGAGATTTGAGACATCAAGATTTCGGACGAATTTTTTAAGAATTTTCAAATTTTCAGATAGGAGGTTCCAGATAAGGTCAAAACCTACATACTCAGATCTTCACCAAACTTTGCAGGGATACATTGGATGTCAAGACACGCGGGAAAAACATACAAAACATAGGATTGGGGACATCAAGATTTTGGTCAAATTTTTTAAGAATTTTCAAATTTTCAGATAGGAGGTTCCATATAAGGTCAAAAACTACATACTCAGATCTTCACCAAACTATGCAGGGATACATTGGATGTCAAGACACGTGGAAAAAACGTACAAAACAAGAGATTGGAGACATCAAGATTTTGGACGATTTTTTTAAGAATTTTCAAATTTTCAGATAGGAGGTTCCAGATAAGGTCAAAAACTACATACTCAGATCTTCACCAAACTTTGCAGGGACACATTGGATGTCAAGACACGTGGAAAAAACGTACAAAACAAGAGATTGGAGACATCAAGATTTTGGACGAATTTTTGAGGAATTTTCAAATTCTCAGAAATGAGGTTCCAGATAAGGTCAAAAACTACATACTCAGATCTTCACCAAACTTTGCAGGGATACATTGGATGTCAAGACACGTGGGGAAAACATACAAACCAAGAGATTGGAGACATCAAGATTTTGGACGAATTTTTTAAGAATTTTCAAATTTTCAGATAGGAGGTTCCATATAAGGTCAAAAACTACATACTCAGATCTTCACCAAACTTTGCAGGGATACATTGGATGTCAAGACACGTGGAAAAAACGTACAAAACAAGAGATTGGAGACATCAAGTTTTTGGACGAATTTTTTAAGAATTTTCAAATTTTCAGAAAGGATGTTCCAGATAAGGTCAAAAACGACATACTCAGATCTTCACCAAACTTTGCAGGGATACATTGGATGTCAAGACACGTGGAAAAAACATACAAAACATAGGATTGGGGACATCAAGATTTTGGTCAAATTTTTTAAGAATTTTCAAATTTTCAGATAGGAGGTTCCAGATAAGGTCAAAAACTACATACTCAGATCTTCACCAAACGTTGCAGGGATACTATGCATGTCAAGACACGTGGAAAAAACGTACAAAACAAGACATTGGAGACATCAAGATTTTCGACGAATTTTTTAAGAATTTTCAAATTTTCAGATGGGAGGTTCCAGATAAGGTCAAAAACGACATACTCAGATCTTCACCAAACTTTGCATGGATACATTGGATGTCAAGACACGTGGAAAAAACATACAAAACATAGGATTGGGGACATCAAGATTTTGGTCGAATTTTTTAAGAATTTTCAAATTTTCAGATAGGAGGTTCCATATAAGGTCAAAAACTACATACTCAGATCTTCACCAAACTTTGCAGGGATACATTGGATGTCAAGACACGTGGAAAAAACGTACAAAACAAGAGATTGGAGACATCAAGATTTTGGACGAATTTTTTAAGAATTTTCAAATTTTCAGATAGGAGGTTCCAGATAAGGTCAAAAACGACATACTCAGATCTTCACCAAACTTTGCATGGATACATTGGATGTCAAGACACGTGGAAAAAACATACAAAACATAGGATTGGGGACATCAAGATTTTGGTCGAATTTTTTAAGAATTTTCAAATTTTCAGATAGGAGGTTCCATATAAGGTCAAAAACTGCATACTCAGATCTTCACCAAACTATGCAGGGATACATTGGATGTCAAGACACGTGGAAAAAACGTACAAAACAAGAGATTGGAGACATCAAGATTTTGGAAGAATTTTTTAAGAATTTTCAAATTTTCAGATAGGAGGTTCCAGATAAGGTCAAAAACTACATACTCAGATCTTCACCAAACTTTGCAGGGATACATTGGATTGTCAAGACACGTGGGGAAAACATACAAACCAAGAGATTGGAGACATCAAGATTTTGGACGAATTTTTTAAGAATTTTCAAATTTTCAGATAGGAGGTTCCATTTAAGGTCAAAAACTACATACTCAGATCTTCACCAAACTTTGCAGGGATACATTGGATGTCAAGACACGTGGAAAAAACGTACAAAACAAAAGATTGGAGACATCAAGATTTTGGACGAATTTTTTAAGAATTTTCAAATTTTCAGATAGGAGGTTCCATATAAGGTCAAAAACTACATACTCAGATCTACACCAAACATTGCAGGGATACATTGGAGGTCAAGACACGTGGAAAAAACGTACAAAACAAGAGATTGGAGACATCAAGATTTTGGACGAATTTTTTAAAAATTTTCAAATTTTCAGATAGGAGGTTCCAGATAAGGTCTAAAACTACATACTCAGATCTTCACCAAACTTTGCAGGGATACATTGGATGTCAAGACACGTGGAAAAAACATACAAAACATAGGATTGGGGATATCAAGATTTTGGTCAAATTTTTTAAGAATTTTCAAATTTTCAGATAGGAGGTTCCATATAAGGTCAAAAACTACATACTCAGATTTTCTCCAAACGTTGCAGGGATACTTTGCATGTCAAGACACGTGGAAAAAACGTACAAAACAAGAGATTGGAGACATCAAGATTTTCGAAAAAATTTTTAAGAATTTTCAAATTTTCAGATGGGAGGTTCCAGATAAGGTCAAAAACGACATACTCAGATCTTCACCAAACTTTGCATGGATACATTGGATGTCAAGACACGTGGAAAAAACGTACAAAACAAGAAATTAGAGATATCAAGATTTTGGACGAATTTTTTAAGAATTTTCAAATTTTCAGAAAGGAGGTTCCGTATAAGGTCAAAAACTACATACTCAGATCTTCACCAAACTTTGCAGGGATACATTGGATGTCAAGAAACGTGGAAAAAACGTATAAAACAAGAGATTGGGTTCATCAAGATTTTGGACGGATTTTTTAGGAATTTTCGAATTTTCAGATGGGAGGTTCCAGATAAGGTCAAAAACTACATACTCAGATCTTCACCAAACTTTGCAGGGATACATTGGATGTCAAGACACGTGGAAAAAACGAACAAAACAAGAGATTGGAGACATCAAGATTTTGGACGAATTTTTGAAGTATTTTCAAATTTTCAGATAGGAGGTTCCAGATAAGGTCAAAAACTACATACTCAGATCTTCACCAAACGTTGCAGGGATACTTTGCATGTCAAGACACGTGGAAAAAACGTACAAAACAAGACATTGGAGACATCAAGATTTTCGACGAATTTTTTAAGAATTTTCAAATTTTCAGATGGGAGGTTCCAGATAAGGTCAAAAACGACATACTCAGATCTTCACCAAACTTTGCATGGATACATTGGATGTCAAGACACGTGGGAAAAACGTACAAAACAAGAAATTGGAGACATCAAGATTTTGGACGAATTTTTTAAGAATTTTCAAATTTTCAGAAAGGAGGTTCCGTATAAGGTCAAAAACTACATACTCAGATCTTCACCAAACTTAGCAGGGATACATTGGATGTCAAGACACGTGGAAAAAACGTACAAAACAAGAGATTGGAGACATCAAGATTTTGAACGAATTTTTTAAGAATTTTCAAATTTTCAGATAGGAGGTTCCATATAAGGTCAAAAACTACATACTCAGATCTTCACCAAACTTTGCAGGGATACATTGGATGTCAAGACACGTGGAAAAAACGTACAAAACAAGAGATTGGAGACATCAAGATTTTGGACGAATTTTTTAAGAATTTTCAAATTTTCAGAAAGGATGTTCCAGATAAGGTCAAAAACGACATACTCAGATCTTCACCAAACTTTGCAGGGATACATTGGATATCAAGACACGTGGAAAAAACATACAAAACATAGGATTGGGGACATCAAGATTTTGGTCAAATTTTTTAAGAATTTTCAAATTTTCAGATAGGAGGTTCCATATAAGGTCAAAAACTACATACTCAGATCTTCACCAAACATTGCAGGGATACATTGGATGTCAAGACACGTGGAAAAACGTACAAAACAAGAGATTGGAGACATCAAGATTTCGGACGAATTTTTTAAGAATTTTCAAATTTTCAGATGGGAGGTTCCAGATAAGGTCAAAAACGACATACTCAGATCTTCACCAAACTTTGCATGGATACATTGGATGTCAAGACACGTGGAAAAAACATACAAAACATAGAATTGGGGACATCAAGATTTTGGTCGAATTTTTTAAGAATTTTCAAATTTTCAGATAGGAGGTTCCAGATAAGGTTAAAAACTACATACTCAGATCTTCACCAAACGTTGCAGGGATACTTTGCATGTCAAGACACGTGGAAAAAACGTACAAAACAAGACATTGGAGACATCAAGATTTTCGACGAATTTTTTAAGAATTTTCAAATTTTCAGATGGGAGGTTCCAGATAAGGTCAAAAACGACATACTCAGATCTTCACCAAACTTTGCATGGATACATTGGATGTCAAGACACGTGGAAAAAACATACAAAACATAGGATTGGGGACATCAAGATTTTGGTCGAATTTTTTAAGAATTTTCAAATTTTCAGATAGGAGGTTCCATATAAGGTCAAAAACTACATACTCAGATCTTCACCAAACTTTGCATGGATACATTGGATGTCAAGACACGTGGAAAAAACGTACAAAACAAGAGATTGGAGACATCAAGATTTTGGACGAATTTTTTAAAAATTTTCAAATTTTCAGATAGGAGGTTCCAGATAAGGTCAAAAACGACATACTCAGATCTTCACCAAACTTTGCAGGGATACATTGGATGTCAAGACACGTGAAAAAAACATACAAGACATAGGATTGGGGACATCAAGATTTTGGTCGAATTTTTTAAGAATTTTCAAATTTTCAGATAGGAGGTTCCATATAAGGTCAAAAACGACATACTCAGATCTTCACCAAACTATGCAGGGATACATTGGATGTCAAGACACGTGGAAAAAACGTACAAAACAAGAGATTGGAGACGTCAAGATTTTGGAAGAATTTTTTAAGAATTTTCAAATTTTCAGATAGGAGGTTCCAGATAAGGTCAAAAACTACATACTCAGATCTTCACCAAACTTTGCAGGGACACATTGGATGTCAAGACACGTGGAAAAAACGTACAAAACAAGAGATTGGAGACATCAAGATTTTGGACGAATTTTTGAGGAATTTTCAAATTTTCAGAAATGAGGTTCCAGATAAGGTCAAAAACTACATACTCAGATCTTCACCAAACTTTGCAGGGATACATTGGATGTCAAGACACGTGGGGAAAACATACAAACCAAGAGATTGGAGACATCACGATTTTGGACGAATTTTTTAAGAATTTTCAAATTTTCAGATAGGAGGTTCCATTTAAGGTCAAAAACTACATACTCAGATCTTCACCAAACTTTGCAGGGATACATTGGATGTCAAGACACGTGGAAAAAACGTACAAAACAAAAGATTGGAGACATCAAGATTTTGGACGAATTTTTTAAGAATTTTCAAATTTTCAGATAGGAGGTTCCATATAAGGTCATAAACTACATACTCAGATCTACACCAAACATTGCAGGGATACATTGGAGGTCAAGACACGTGGAAAAAACGTACAAAACAAGAGATTGGAGACATCAAGATTTTGGACGAATTTTTTAAAAATTTTCAAATTTTCAGATAGGAGGTTCCAGATAAGGTCTAAAACTACATACTCAGATCTTCACCAAACTTTGCAGGGATACATTGGATGTCAAGACACGTGGAAAAAACATACAAAACATAGGATTGGGGATATCAAGATTTTGGTCAAATTTTTTAAGAATTTTCAAATTTTCAGATAGGAGGTTCCATATAAGGTCAAAAACTACATACTCAGATTTTCACCAAACGTTGCAGGGATACTTTGCATGTCAAGACACGTGGAAAAAACGTACAAAACAAGAGATTGGAGACATCAAGATTTTCGACAAATTTTTTAAGAATTTTCAAATTTTCAGATGGGAGGTTCCAGATAAGGTCAAAAACGACATACTCAGATCTTCACCAAACTTTGCATGGATACATTGGATGTCAAGACACGTGGAAAAAACGTAGAAAACAAAAAATTAGAGATATCAAGATTTTGGACGAATTTTTTAAGAATTTTCAAATTTTCAGAAAGGAGGTTCCGTATAAGGTCAAAAACTACATACTCAGATCTTCACCAAACTTTGCAGGGATACATTGGATGTCAAGACACGTGGAAAAAACGTATAAAACAAGAGATTGGGTTCATCAAGATTTTGGACGGATTTTTTAGGAATTTTCGAATTTTCAGATGGGAGGTTCCAGATAAGGGCAAAAACTACATACTCAGATCTTCACCAAACTTTGCAGGGATACATTGGATGTCAAGACACGTGGAAAAAACGAACAAAACAAGAGATTGGAGACATCAAGATTTTGGACGAATTTTTGAAGAATTTTCAAATTTTCAGATAGGAGGTTCCAGATAAGGTCAAAAACTACATACTCAGATCTTCACCAAACTTTGCATGGATACATTGGATGTCAAGACACGTGGGAAAAACGTACAAAACAAGAAATTGGAGACATCAAGATTTTGGACGAATTTTTTAAGAATTTTCAAATTTTCAGAAAGGAGGTTCCGTATAAGGTCAAAAACTACATACTCAGATCTTCACCAAACTTTGCAGGGATACATTGGATGTCAAGACACGTGGAAAAAACGTACAAAACAAGAGATTGGAGACATCAAGATTTTGAACGAATTTTTTAGGAATTTTCAAATTTTCAGATAGGAGGTTCCATATAAGGTCAATAAACTACATACTCAGATCTTCACCAAACATTGCAGGGATACATTGGATGTCAAGACACGTGGAAAAAATGTACAAAACAAGAGATTGGAGACGTCAAGATTTTCGACGGATTTTTTAAGAATTTTCAAATTTTCAGATAGGAGGTTCCATATAAGGTCAAAAACTACATACTCAGATCTTCACCAAACTTTGCATGGATACATTGGATGTCAAGACACGTGGAAAAAACATACAAAACATTGGATTGGGGACATCAAGATTTTGGTCGAATTTTTTAAGAATTTTCAAATTTTCAGATAGGAGGTTCCATATAAGGTCAAAAACGACATACTCAGATCTACACCAAACATTGCATGGATACATTGGATGTCAAGACACGTGGAAAAAACGTACAAAACAAGAAATTAGAGATATCAAGATTTTGGACGAATTTTTTAAGAATTTTCAAATTTTCAGAAAGGAGGTTCCGTATAAGGTCAAAAACTACATACTCAGATCTTCACCAAACTTTGCAGGGATACATTGGATGTCAAGACACGTGGAAAAAACGTATAAAACAAGAGATTGGGTTCATCAAGATTTTGGACGGATTTTTTAGGAATTTTCGAATTTTCAGATGGGAGGTTCCAGATAAGGTCAAAAACTACATACTCAGATCTTCACCAAACTTTGCAGGGATACATTGGATGTCAAGACACGTGGAAAAAACGAACAAAACAAGAGATTGGAGACATCAAGATTTTGGACGAATTTTTTAAGAATTTTCAAATTTTCAGATAGGAGGTTCCAGATGAGGTCAAAAACTACATACTCAGATCTTCACCAAACTTTGCAGGAACACTTTGCATGTCAAGACACGTGGAAAAAACGTACAAAACAAGAGATCGGAGACATCAAGATTTTGACGAATTTTTTAAGAATTTTCAAATTTTCAGATAGGAGGTTCCAGATAAAGTCAAAAACGACATACTCAGATCTTCACCAAACTTTGGAGGGATACATTGGATGTCAAGACACGTGGAAAAAACGTACAAAACAAGAGATTGGAGACATCAAGATTTTGGACGAATTTTTTAAGAATTTTCAAATTTTCAGAAAGGATGTTCCAGATAAGGTCAAAAACGACATACTCAGATCTTCACCAAACTTTGCAGGGATACATTGGAGGTCGAGACACGTGGAAAAAACATACAAAACAAGAGATTGGAGACAACAAGATTTTGGACGAATTATTTAAAAATTTTCAATTTTTCAGATAGGAGGTTCCATATCAGGTCAAAAACTACATACTCAGATCTTCACCAAACTTTGCAGGGATACATTGGATGTCAAGACACGTGGAAGAAACACAAAACATAGGATTGGGGATATCAAGATTTTGGTCAAATTTTTAAGAATTTTCCAATTTTCAGATAGGAGGTTCCATATAAGGTCAAAAACTACATACTCAGATCTTCACCAAAAATTGCAGGGATACATTGGATGTCAAGACACGTGGAAAAAACGAACAAAACAAGAGATTGGAGACATCAAGATTTTCGACGAATTTTTGAAGAATTTTCAAATTTTCAGATGGGAGGTTCCAGATAAGGTCAAAAACGACATACTCAGATCTTCACCAAACTTGCAGGGATACATTGGATGTCAAGACACGTGGAAAAAACGTACAAAACAATAGATTGGGGTCATCAATATTTTGGACGGATTTTTTAGGAATTTTCAAATTTTCAGATGGGAGGTTCCAGATAAGGTCAAAAACTACATACTCAGATCTTCACCAAACTTTGCAGGGATACATTGGATGTCAAGACACGTGGAAAAAACGTACAAAACAGAAGATTGGAGACATCAAGATTTTGAACGAATTTTTTAAGAATTTTCAAATTTCAGATAGGAGGTTCCATTAAGGTCAAAAACTACATACTCAGATCTTCACCAAACTTTGCATGGATACATTGGATGTCAAGACACGTGGAAAAAACATACAAAAACATAGGATTGGGGACATCAAGATTTTGGTCGAATTTTTTAAGAATTTTCAAATTTTCAGATAGGAGGTTCCATATAAGGTCAAAAACTACATACTCAGATCTTCACCAAACTTTGCAGGGATACATTGGATGTCAAGACACGTGGAAAAAACATACAAGACCTAGGATTGGGGACATCAAGATTTTGGTCAAATTTTTTAAGAATTTTCAAATTTTCAGGTTCCATATAAGGTCAAAAACTACATACTCAGATCTTCACCAAACTTTGCAGGAATACATTGGATGTTAAGACACGTGGAAAAAACGTACAAAACAAGAGATTGGAGACATCAAGATTTTGGACGAATTTTTTAAGAATTTTCAAATTTTCAGAAATGCGGTTCCAGATAAGGTCAAAAACTACATACTCAGATCTTCACCAAACTTTGCAGGGATACATTGGATGTCAAGACACGTGGAAAAAACGTACAAAACATGGGATTGGGGTCATCAAGATTTTGGACGGATTTTTTAGGAATTTTCAAATTTTCAGATGGGAGGTTCCAGATAAGGTCAAAAACTACATACTCAGATCTTCACCAAACTTTGCAGGGATACATTGGATGTCAAGACACGTGGAAAAAACGTACAAAACAAGAGATTGGGGTGATCAAGATTTTGGACGGATTTTTTAAGAATTTTCAAATTTTCAGATGGGAGGTTCCAGATAAGGTCAAAAACGACATACTGAGATCTTCACCAAACTTTGCAGGAATACATTGGATGTCAAGACACGTGGAAAAAACATACAAAACATAAGATTCGGGACATCAAGATTTTGGTCGATTTTTTAAGAATTTTCAAATTTTCAGATAGGAGGTTCCATATAAGGTAAAAAACTACATACTCAGATCTTCACCAAACGTTGCAGGGATACTTTGCATGTCAAGACACGTGGAAAAAACGTACAAAACAAGAGATTGGAGACATCAAGATTTTCGACGAATTTTTTAAGAATTTTCAAATTTTCAGATGGGAGGTTCCAGATAAGGTCAAAAACGACATACTCAGATCTTCACCAAACTTTGCATGGATACATTGGATGTCAAGACACGTGGAAAAAACGTACAAACCAAGAGATTGGAGACATCAAGATTTTGGACGAATTTTTTAAGAATTTTCAAATTTTCAGAAAGGAGGTTCCATATAAGGTCAAAAACTACATACTCAGATCTTCACCAAACTATGCAGGGATACATTGGATGTCAAGACACGTGGAAAAAACGTACAAAACAAGAGATTGGAGACATCAAGATTTTGGACGAATTTTTTAAGAATTTTCAAATTTTCAGATAGGAGGTTCCATATAAGGTCAAAAACTACATACTCAGATCTTCACCAAACTTTGCAGGGACACATTGGATGTCAAGACACGTGGAAAAAACGTACAAAACAAGAGATTGGAGACATCAAGATTTTGGACGAATTTTTGAGGAATTTTCAAATTTTCAGAAATGAGGTTCCAGATAAGGTCAAAAACTACATACTCAGATCTTCACCAAACTTTGCAGGGATACATTGGATGTCAAGACACGTGGGGAAAACATACAAACCAAGAGATTGGATACATCAAGATTTTGGACGAATTTTTTAAGAATTTTCAAATTTTCAGATAGGAGGTTCCATTTAAGGTCAAAAACTACATACTCAGATCTTCACCAAACTTTGCAGGGATATATTGGGTGTCAAGACCCGTGGAAAAAACGTACAAAACAAGAGATTGGAGACATCAAGATTTTGGACGAATTTTTTAAGAATTTTCAAATTTTCAGAAAGGATGTTCCAGATAAGGTCAAAAACGACATACTCAGATCTTCACCAAACTTTGCAGGGATACATTGGATGTCAAGACACGTGGAAAAAACATACAAAACATAGGATTGGGGACATCAAGATTTTGGTCAAATTTTTTAAGAATTTTCAAATTTTCAGATAGGATGTTCCATATAAGGTCAAAAACTACATACTCAGATCTTCACCAAACATTGCAGGGATACATTGGATGTCAAGACACGTGGAAAAACGTACAAAACAAGAGATTTGAGACATCAAGATTTCGGACGAATTTTTTAAGAATTTTCAAATTTTCAGATAGGAGGTTCCAGATAAGGTCAAAAACTACATACTCAGATCTTCACCAAACTTTGCAGGGATACATTGGATGTCAAGACACGCGGGAAAAACATACAAAACATAGGATTGGGGACATCAAGATTTTGGTCAAATTTTTTAAGAATTTTCAAATTTTCAGATAGGAGGTTCCATATAAGGTCAAAAACTACATACTCAGATCTTCACCAAACTATGCAGGGATACATTGGATGTCAAGACACGTGGAAAAAACGTACAAAACAAGAGATTGGAGACATCAAGATTTTGGACGATTTTTTTAAGAATTTTCAAATTTTCAGATAGGAGGTTCCAGATAAGGTCAAAAACTACATTCTCAGATCTTCACCAAACTTTGCAGGGACACATTGGATGTCAAGACACGTGGAAAAAACGTACAAAACAAGAGATTGGAGACATCAAGATTTTGGACGAATTTTTGAGGAATTTTCAAATTCTCAGAAATGAGGTTCCAGATAAGGTCAAAAACTACATACTCAGATCTTCACCAAACTTTGCAGGGATACATTGGATGTCAAGACACGTGGGGAAAACATACAAACCAAGAGATTGGAGACATCAAGATTTTGGACGAATTTTTTAAGAATTTTCAAATTTTCAGATAGGAAGTTCCACATAAGGTCAAAAACTACATACTCAGATCTTCACCAAACTTTGCAGGGATACATTGGATGTCAAGACACGTGGAAAAAACGTACAAAACAAGAGATTGGAGACATCAAGATTTTGGACGAATTTTTTAAGAATTTTCAAATTTTCAGAAAGGATGTTCCAGATAAGGTCAAAAACGACATACTCAGATCTTCACCAAACTTTGCAGGGATACATTGGATGTCAAGACACGTGGAAAAAACATACAAAACATAGGATTGGGGACATCAAGATTTTGGTCAAATTTTTTAAGAATTTTCAAATTTTCAGATAGGAGGTTCCATATAAGGTCAAAAACTACATACTCAGATCTTCACCAAACATTGCAGGGATACATTGGATGTCAAGACACGTGGAAAAACGTACAAAACAAGAGATTGGAGACATCAAGATTTCGGACGAATTTTTTAAGAATTTTCAAATTTTCAGATGGGAGGTTCCAGATAAGGTCAAAAACGACATACTCAGATCTTCACCAAACTTTGCATGGATACATTGGATGTCAAGACACGTGGAAAAAACATACAAAACATAGAATTGGGGACATCAAGATTTTGGTCGAATTTTTTAAGAATTTTCAAATTTTCAATAGGAGGTTCCAGATAAGGTCAAAAACTACATACTCAGATCTTCACCAAACGTTGCAGGGATACTTTGCATGTCAAGACACGTGGAAAAAACGTACAAAACAAGAGATTGGAGACATCAAGATTTTCGACAAATTTTTTAAGAATTTTCAAATTTTCAGATGGAAGGTTCCAGATAAGGTCAAAAACGACATACTCAGATCTTCACCAAACTTTGCATGGATACATTGGATGTCAAGACACGTGGAAAAAACGTACAAAACAAGAAATTGGAGACATCAAGATTTTGGACGAATTTTTTAAGAATTTTCAAATTTTCAGAAAGGAGGTTCCGTATAAGGTCAAAAACTACATACTCAGATCTTCGCCAAACTTTGCAGGGATACATTGGATGTCAAGACACGTGGAAAAAACGTACAAAACAAGAGATTGGGGTCATCAAGATTTTGGACGGATTTTTTAGGAATTTTCAAATTCTCAGATGGGAGGTTCCAGATAAGGTCAAAAACTACATACTCAGATCTTCACCAAACTTTGCAGTGATACATTGGATGTCAAGACACGTGGAAAAAACGTACAAAACAAGAGATTGGAGACATCAAGATTTTGAACGAATTTTTTAAGAATTTTCAAATTTTCAGATAGGAGGTTCCATATAAGGTCAAAAACTACATACTCAGATCTTCACCAAACTTTGAATGGATACATTGGATGTCAAGACACGTGGAAAAAACATACAAAACATAGGATTGGGGACATCAAGATTTTGGTCGAATTTTTTAAGAATTTTCAAATTTTCAGATAGGAGGTTCCATATAAGGTCAAAAACTACATACTCAGATCTTCACCAAACTTTGCCGGGATACATTGGATGTCAAGACACGTGGAAAAAACGTACAAAACAAGAGATTGGAGACATCAAGATTTTGGACGAATTTTTTAAGAATTTTCAAATTTTCAGATAGGAGGTTCCAGATAAGGTCAAAAACGACATACTCAGATCTTCACCATACTTTGCAGGGATACATTGGATGTCAAGACACGTGGAAAAAACGTACAAAACAAGAGATTGGAGACATCAAGATTTTGGACGAATTTTTGTGGAATTTTCAAATTTTCAGAAATGAGGTGCCAGATAAGGTCAAAAACTACATACTCAGATCTTCACCAAACTTTGCAGGGATACATTGGATAACAAGACACGTGGGAAAAACGTACAAAACAAGAGATTGGAGACATCAAGATTTTGGACGAATTTTTGAGGAATTTTCAAATTTTCAGAAATGAGGTGCCAGATAAGGTCAAAAACTACATACTCAGATCTTCACCAAACTATGCAGGGATACATTGGATGTCAAGACACGTGGAAAAAACGTACAAAACAAGAGATTGGAGATATCAAGATTTTGGACGAATTTTTTAAGAATTTTCAAATTTTCAGATGGGAGGTTCCAGATGAGGTCAAAAACTACATACTCAGATCTTCACCAAACTTTGCAGGAATACTTTGCATGTCAAGACACGTGGAAAAAACGTACAAAACAAGAGATCGGAGACATCAAGATTTTCGACGAATTTTTTAAGAATTTTAAAATTTTCAGATAGGAGGTTCCAGATAAGGTCAAAAACGACATACTCAGATCTTCACCAAACTTTGCAGGGATACATTGGATGTCAAGACACGTGGAAAAAACGTACAAAACAAGAGATTGGAGACATCAAGATTTTGGACGAATTTTTTAAGAATTTTCAAATTTTCAGAAAGGATGTTCCAGATAAGGTCAAAAACGACATACTCAGATCTTCACCAAACTTTGCAGCGATATATTGGAGGTCGAGACACGTGGAAAAAACGTACAAAACAAGAGATTGGAGACAACAAGATTTTGGACGAATTTTTTAAAAATTTTCAATTTTTCAGATAGGAGGTTCCAGATAAGGTCAAAAACTACATACTCAGATCTTCACCAAACTTTGCAGGGATACATTGGATGTCAAGACACGTGGAAAAAACATACAAAACATAGGATTGGGGATATCAAGATTTTGGTCAAATTTTTTAAGAATTTTCAAATTTTCAGATAGGAGGTTCCATATAAGGTCAAAAACTACATACTCAGATCTTCACCAAACATTGCAGGGATACATTGGATGTCAAGACACGTGGAAAAAACGTACAAAACAAGAGATTGGAGACATCAAGATTTTCGACGAATTTTTGAAGAATTTTCAAATTTTCAGATGGGAGGTTCCAGATAAGGTCAAAAACGACATACTCAGATCTTCACCAAACTTTGCAGGGATACATTGGATGTCAAGACACGTGGAAAAAACGTACAAAACAAGAGATTGGGGTCATCAATATTTTGGATGGATTTTTTAGGAATTTTCAAATTTTCAGATGGGAGGTTCCAGATAAGGTCAAAAACTACATACTCAGATCTTCACCAAACTTTGCAGGGATACATTGGATGTCAAGACACGTGGAAAAAACGTACAAAACAGAAGATTGGAGACATCAAGATTTTGAACGAATTTTTTAAGAATTTTCAAATTTTCAGATAGGAGGTTCCATTAAGGTCAAAAACTACATACTCAGATCTTCACCAAACTTTGCAGGGATACATTGGATGTCAAGACACGTGGAAAAAACATACAAGACCTAGGATTGGGGACATCAAGATTTTGGTCAAATTTTTTAAGAATTTTCAAATTTTTAGGTTCCAGATAAGGTCAAAAACGACATACTCAGATCTTCACCAAACTTTGCAGGGATACATTGGATGTCAAGACACGTGGAAAAAACATACAAAACATAGGATTGGGGACATCAAGATTTCGGACGAATTTTTTAAGAATTTTCAAATTTTCAGATAGGAGGTTCCAGATAAGATCAAAAACTACATACTCAGATCTTCACCAAACTTTGCAGGGATACATTGGATGTCAAGACACGCGGGAAAAACATACAAAACATAGGATTGGGGACATCAAGATTTTGGTCAAATTTTTTAAGAATTTTCAAATTTTCAGGTAGGAGGTTCCATATAAGGTCAAAAACTACATACTCAGATCTTCACCAAACTTTGCAGGGATACATTGGATGTCAAGACACGTGGAAAAAACGTACAAAACAAGAGATTGGAGACATCAAGATTTTGGACGATTTTTTTAAGAATTTTCAAATTTTCAGATAGGAGGTTCCAGATAAGGTCAAAAACTACATACTCAGATCTTCACCAAACTTTGCAGGGACACATTGGATGTCAAGACACGTGGAAAAAACGTACAAAACAAGAGATTGGAGACATCAAGGTTTTCGACGAATTTTTTAAGAATTTTCAATTTTTCAGATAGGAGGTTCCAGATAAGGTCAAAAACGACATACTCAGATCTTCACCAAACTTTGCAGGGATATATTGGAGGTCGAGACACGTGGAAAAAACGTACAAAACAAGAGATTGGAGACAACAAGATTTAGGACGAATTTTTTAAAAATTTTCAATTTTTCAGATAGGAGGTTCCAGATAAGGTCAAAAACTACATACTCAGATCTTCACCAAACTTTGCAGGGATACATTGGATGTCAAGACACGTGGAAAAAACATACAAAACATAGGATTGGGGATATCAAGATTTTGGTCAAATTTTTTAAGAATTTTCAAATTTTCAGATAGGAGGTTCCATATAAGGTCAAAAACTACATACTCAGATCTTCACCAAACATTGCAGGGATACATTGGATGTCAAGACACGTGGAAAAAACGTACAAAACAAGAGATTGGAGACATCAAGATTTTCGACGAATTTTTGAAGAATTTTCAAATTTTCAGATGGGAGGTTCCAGATAAGGTCAAAAACGACATACTCAGATCTTCACCAAACTTTGCAGGGATACATTGGATGTCAAGACACGTGGAAAAAACGTACAAAACAAGAGATTGGGGTCATCAATATTTTGGATGGATTTTTTAGGAATTTTCAAATTTTCAGATGGGAGGTTCCAGATAAGGTCAAAAACTACATACTCAGATCTTCACCAAACTTTGCAGGGATACATTGGATGTCAAGACACGTGGAAAAAACGTACAAAACAGAAGATTGGAGACATCAAGATTTTGAACGAATTTTTTAAGAATTTTCAAATTTTCAGATAGGAGGTTCCATTAAGGTCAAAAACTACATACTCAGATCTTCACCAAACTTTGCAGGGATACATTGGATGTCAAGACACGTGGAAAAAACATACAAGACCTAGGATTGGGGACATCAAGATTTTGGTCAAATTTTTTAAGAATTTTCAAATTTTTAGGTTCCAGATAAGGTCAAAAACGACATACTCAGATCTTCACCAAACTTTGCAGGGATACATTGGATGTCAAGACACGTGGAAAAAACGAACAAAACAAGAGATTGGAGACATCAAGATTTTGGACGAATTTTTTAAGAATTTTCAAATTTTCAGATAGGAGGTTCCAGATGAGGTCAAAAACTACATACTCAGATCTTCACCAAACTTTGCAGGAACACTTTGCATGTCAAGACACGTGGAAAAAACGTACAAAACAAGAGATCGGAGACATCAAGATTTTGACGAATTTTTTAAGAATTTTCAAATTTTCAGATAGGAGGTTCCAGATAAAGTCAAAAACGACATACTCAGATCTTCACCAAACTTTGGAGGGATACATTGGATGTCAAGACACGTGGAAAAAACGTACAAAACAAGAGATTGGAGACATCAAGATTTTGGACGAATTTTTTAAGAATTTTCAAATTTTCAGAAAGGATGTTCCAGATAAGGTCAAAAACGACATACTCAGATCTTCACCAAACTTTGCAGGGATACATTGGAGGTCGAGACACGTGGAAAAAACATACAAAACAAGAGATTGGAGACAACAAGATTTTGGACGAATTATTTAAAAATTTTCAATTTTTCAGATAGGAGGTTCCATATCAGGTCAAAAACTACATACTCAGATCTTCACCAAACTTTGCAGGGATACATTGGATGTCAAGACACGTGGAAGAAACACAAAACATAGGATTGGGGATATCAAGATTTTGGTCAAATTTTTTAAGAATTTTCCAATTTTCAGATAGGAGGTTCCATATAAGGTCAAAAACTACATACTCAGATCTTCACCAAAAATTGCAGGGATACATTGGATGTCAAGACACGTGGAAAAAACGAAGAAAACAAGAGATTGGAGACATCAAGATTTTCGACGAATTTTTGAAGAATTTTCAAATTTTCAGATGGGAGGTTCCAGATAAGGTCAAAAACGACATACTCAGATCTTCACCAAACTTGCAGGGATACATTGGATGTCAAGACACGTGGAAAAAACGTACAAAACAATAGATTGGGGTCATCAATATTTTGGACGGATTTTTTAGGAATTTTCAAATTTTCAGATGGGAGGTTCCAGATAAGGTCAAAAACTACATACTCAGATCTTCACCAAACTTTGCAGGGATACATTGGATGTCAAGACACGTGGAAAAAACGTACAAAACAGAAGATTGGAGACATCAAGATTTTGAACGAATTTTTTAAGAATTTTCAAATTTTCAGATAGGAGGTTCCATTAAGGTCAAAAACTACATACTCAGATCTTCACCAAACTTTGCATGGATACATTGGATGTCAAGACACGTGGAAAAAACATACAAAACATAGGATTGGGGACATCAAGATTTTGGTCGAATTTTTTAAGAATTTTCAAATTTTCAGATAGGAGGTTCCATATAAGGTCAAAAACTACATACTCAGATCTTCACCAAACTTTGCAGGGATACATTGGATGTCAAGACACGTGGAAAAAACATACAAGACCTAGGATTGGGGACATCAAGATTTTGGTCAAATTTTTTAAGAATTTTCAAATTTTCAGGTTCCATATAAGGTCAAAAACTACATACTCAGATCTTCACCAAACTTTGCAGGAATACATTGGATGTTAAGACACGTGGAAAAAACGTACAAAACAAGAGATTGGAGACATCAAGATTTTGGACGAATTTTTTAAGAATTTTCAAATTTTCAGAAATGCGGTTCCAGATAAGGTCAAAAACTACATACTCAGATCTTCACCAAACTTTGCAGGGATACATTGGATGTCAAGACACGTGGAAAAAACGTACAAAACATGGGATTGGGGTCATCAAGATTTTGGACGGATTTTTTAGGAATTTTCAAATTTTCAGATGGGAGGTTCCAGATAAGGTCAAAAACTACATACTCAGATCTTCACCAAACTTTGCAGGGATACATTGGATGTCAAGACACGTGGAAAAAACGTACAAAACAAGAGATTGGGGTGATCAAGATTTTGGACGGATTTTTTAAGAATTTTCAAATTTTCAGATGGGAGGTTCCAGATAAGGTCAAAAACGACATACTGAGATCTTCACCAAACTTTGCAGGAATACATTGGATGTCAAGACACGTGGAAAAAACATACAAAACATAAGATTCGGGACATCAAGATTTTGGTCGATTTTTTAAGAATTTTCAAATTTTCAGATAGGAGGTTCCATATAAGGTAAAAAACTACATACTCAGATCTTCACCAAACGTTGCAGGGATACTTTGCATGTCAAGACACGTGGAAAAAACGTACAAAACAAGAGATTGGAGACATCAAGATTTTCGACGAATTTTTTAAGAATTTTCAAATTTTCAGATGGGAGGTTCCAGATAAGGTCAAAAACGACATACTCAGATCTTCACCAAACTTTGCATGGATACATTGGATGTCAAGACACGTGGAAAAAACGTACAAACCAAGAGATTGGAGACATCAAGATTTTGGACGAATTTTTTAAGAATTTTCAAATTTTCAGAAAGGAGGTTCCATATAAGGTCAAAAACTACATACTCAGATCTTCACCAAACTATGCAGGGATACATTGGATGTCAAGACACGTGGAAAAAACGTACAAAACAAGAGATTGGAGACATCAAGATTTTGGACGAATTTTTTAAGAATTTTCAAATTTTCAGATAGGAGGTTCCATATAAGGTCAAAAACTACATACTCAGATCTTCACCAAACTTTGCAGGGACACATTGGATGTCAAGACACGTGGAAAAAACGTACAAAACAAGAGATTGGAGACATCAAGATTTTGGACGAATTTTTGAGGAATTTTCAAATTTTCAGAAATGAGGTTCCAGATAAGGTCAAAAACTACATACTCAGATCTTCACCAAACTTTGCAGGGATACATTGGATGTCAAGACACGTGGGGAAAACATACAAACCAAGAGATTGGATACATCAAGATTTTGGACGAATTTTTTAAGAATTTTCAAATTTTCAGATAGGAGGTTCCATTTAAGGTCAAAAACTACATACTCAGATCTTCACCAAACTTTGCAGGGATATATTGGGTGTCAAGACCCGTGGAAAAAACGTACAAAACAAGAGATTGGAGACATCAAGATTTTGGACGAATTTTTTAAGAATTTTCAAATTTTCAGAAAGGATGTTCCAGATAAGGTCAAAAACGACATACTCAGATCTTCACCAAACTTTGCAGGGATACATTGGATGTCAAGACACGTGGAAAAAACATACAAAACATAGGATTGGGGACATCAAGATTTTGGTCAAATTTTTTAAGAATTTTCAAATTTTCAGATAGGATGTTCCATATAAGGTCAAAAACTACATACTCAGATCTTCACCAAACATTGCAGGGATACATTGGATGTCAAGACACGTGGAAAAACGTACAAAACAAGAGATTTGAGACATCAAGATTTCGGACGAATTTTTTAAGAATTTTCAAATTTTCAGATAGGAGGTTCCAGATAAGGTCAAAAACTACATACTCAGATCTTCACCAAACTTTGCAGGGATACATTGGATGTCAAGACACGCGGGAAAAACATACAAAACATAGGATTGGGGACATCAAGATTTTGGTCAAATTTTTTAAGAATTTTCAAATTTTCAGATAGGAGGTTCCATATAAGGTCAAAAACTACATACTCAGATCTTCACCAAACTATGCAGGGATACATTGGATGTCAAGACACGTGGAAAAAACGTACAAAACAAGAGATTGGAGACATCAAGATTTTGGACGATTTTTTTAAGAATTTTCAAATTTTCAGATAGGAGGTTCCAGATAAGGTCAAAAACTACATTCTCAGATCTTCACCAAACTTTGCAGGGACACATTGGATGTCAAGACACGTGGAAAAAACGTACAAAACAAGAGATTGGAGACATCAAGATTTTGGACGAATTTTTGAGGAATTTTCAAATTCTCAGAAATGAGGTTCCAGATAAGGTCAAAAACTACATACTCAGATCTTCACCAAACTTTGCAGGGATACATTGGATGTCAAGACACGTGGGGAAAACATACAAACCAAGAGATTGGAGACATCAAGATTTTGGACGAATTTTTTAAGAATTTTCAAATTTTCAGATAGGAAGTTCCACATAAGGTCAAAAACTACATACTCAGATCTTCACCAAACTTTGCAGGGATACATTGGATGTCAAGACACGTGGAAAAAACGTACAAAACAAGAGATTGGAGACATCAAGATTTTGGACGAATTTTTTAAGAATTTTCAAATTTTCAGAAAGGATGTTCCAGATAAGGTCAAAAACGACATACTCAGATCTTCACCAAACTTTGCAGGGATACATTGGATGTCAAGACACGTGGAAAAAACATACAAAACATAGGATTGGGGACATCAAGATTTTGGTCAAATTTTTTAAGAATTTTCAAATTTTCAGATAGGAGGTTCCATATAAGGTCAAAAACTACATACTCAGATCTTCACCAAACATTGCAGGGATACATTGGATGTCAAGACACGTGGAAAAACGTACAAAACAAGAGATTGGAGACATCAAGATTTCGGACGAATTTTTTAAGAATTTTCAAATTTTCAGATGGGAGGTTCCAGATAAGGTCAAAAACGACATACTCAGATCTTCACCAAACTTTGCATGGATACATTGGATGTCAAGACACGTGGAAAAAACATACAAAACATAGAATTGGGGACATCAAGATTTTGGTCGAATTTTTTAAGAATTTTCAAATTTTCAATAGGAGGTTCCAGATAAGGTCAAAAACTACATACTCAGATCTTCACCAAACGTTGCAGGGATACTTTGCATGTCAAGACACGTGGAAAAAACGTACAAAACAAGAGATTGGAGACATCAAGATTTTCGACAAATTTTTTAAGAATTTTCAAATTTTCAGATGGAAGGTTCCAGATAAGGTCAAAAACGACATACTCAGATCTTCACCAAACTTTGCATGGATACATTGGATGTCAAGACACGTGGAAAAAACGTACAAAACAAGAAATTGGAGACATCAAGATTTTGGACGAATTTTTTAAGAATTTTCAAATTTTCAGAAAGGAGGTTCCGTATAAGGTCAAAAACTACATACTCAGATCTTCGCCAAACTTTGCAGGGATACATTGGATGTCAAGACACGTGGAAAAAACGTACAAAACAAGAGATTGGGGTCATCAAGATTTTGGACGGATTTTTTAGGAATTTTCAAATTCTCAGATGGGAGGTTCCAGATAAGGTCAAAAACTACATACTCAGATCTTCACCAAACTTTGCAGTGATACATTGGATGTCAAGACACGTGGAAAAAACGTACAAAACAAGAGATTGGAGACATCAAGATTTTGAACGAATTTTTTAAGAATTTTCAAATTTTCAGATAGGAGGTTCCATATAAGGTCAAAAACTACATACTCAGATCTTCACCAAACTTTGAATGGATACATTGGATGTCAAGACACGTGGAAAAAACATACAAAACATAGGATTGGGGACATCAAGATTTTGGTCGAATTTTTTAAGAATTTTCAAATTTTCAGATAGGAGGTTCCATATAAGGTCAAAAACTACATACTCAGATCTTCACCAAACTTTGCCGGGATACATTGGATGTCAAGACACGTGGAAAAAACGTACAAAACAAGAGATTGGAGACATCAAGATTTTGGACGAATTTTTTAAGAATTTTCAAATTTTCAGATAGGAGGTTCCAGATAAGGTCAAAAACGACATACTCAGATCTTCACCATACTTTGCAGGGATACATTGGATGTCAAGACACGTGGAAAAAACGTACAAAACAAGAGATTGGAGACATCAAGATTTTGGACGAATTTTTGTGGAATTTTCAAATTTTCAGAAATGAGGTGCCAGATAAGGTCAAAAACTACATACTCAGATCTTCACCAAACTTTGCAGGGATACATTGGATAACAAGACACGTGGGAAAAACGTACAAAACAAGAGATTGGAGACATCAAGATTTTGGACGAATTTTTGAGGAATTTTCAAATTTTCAGAAATGAGGTGCCAGATAAGGTCAAAAACTACATACTCAGATCTTCACCAAACTATGCAGGGATACATTGGATGTCAAGACACGTGGAAAAAACGTACAAAACAAGAGATTGGAGATATCAAGATTTTGGACGAATTTTTTAAGAATTTTCAAATTTTCAGATGGGAGGTTCCAGATGAGGTCAAAAACTACATACTCAGATCTTCACCAAACTTTGCAGGAATACTTTGCATGTCAAGACACGTGGAAAAAACGTACAAAACAAGAGATCGGAGACATCAAGATTTTCGACGAATTTTTTAAGAATTTTAAAATTTTCAGATAGGAGGTTCCAGATAAGGTCAAAAACGACATACTCAGATCTTCACCAAACTTTGCAGGGATACATTGGATGTCAAGACACGTGGAAAAAACGTACAAAACAAGAGATTGGAGACATCAAGATTTTGGACGAATTTTTTAAGAATTTTCAAATTTTCAGAAAGGATGTTCCAGATAAGGTCAAAAACGACATACTCAGATCTTCACCAAACTTTGCAGCGATATATTGGAGGTCGAGACACGTGGAAAAAACGTACAAAACAAGAGATTGGAGACAACAAGATTTTGGACGAATTTTTTAAAAATTTTCAATTTTTCAGATAGGAGGTTCCAGATAAGGTCAAAAACTACATACTCAGATCTTCACCAAACTTTGCAGGGATACATTGGATGTCAAGACACGTGGAAAAAACATACAAAACATAGGATTGGGGATATCAAGATTTTGGTCAAATTTTTTAAGAATTTTCAAATTTTCAGATAGGAGGTTCCATATAAGGTCAAAAACTACATACTCAGATCTTCACCAAACATTGCAGGGATACATTGGATGTCAAGACACGTGGAAAAAACGTACAAAACAAGAGATTGGAGACATCAAGATTTTCGACGAATTTTTGAAGAATTTTCAAATTTTCAGATGGGAGGTTCCAGATAAGGTCAAAAACGACATACTCAGATCTTCACCAAA
This sequence comes from Lepisma saccharinum, assembly GCF_977018435.1. Classification (NCBI taxonomy): domain Eukaryota; kingdom Metazoa; phylum Arthropoda; class Insecta; order Zygentoma; family Lepismatidae; genus Lepisma; species Lepisma saccharinum. Next base: position 202,407 of record NW_028142947.1, on the reverse strand, counting down.
CTTTGCAGGGATACATTGGATGTCAAGACACGTGGAAAAAACGTACAAAACAAGAGATTGGGGTCATCAATATTTTGGATGGATTTTTTAGGAATTTTCAAATTTTCAGATGGGAGGTTCCAGATAAGGTCAAAAACTACATACTCAGATCTTCACCAAACTTTGCAGGGATACATTGGATGTCAAGACACGTGGAAAAAACGTACAAAACAGAAGATTGGAGACATCAAGATTTTGAACGAATTTTTTAAGAATTTTCAAATTTTCAGATAGGAGGTTCCATTAAGGTCAAAAACTACATACTCAGATCTTCACCAAACTTTGCAGGGATACATTGGATGTCAAGACACGTGGAAAAAACATACAAGACCTAGGATTGGGGACATCAAGATTTTGGTCAAATTTTTTAAGAATTTTCAAATTTTTAGGTTCCAGATAAGGTCAAAAACGACATACTCAGATCTTCACCAAACTTTGCAGGGATACATTGGATGTCAAGACACGTGGAAAAAACATACAAAACATAGGATTGGGGACATCAAGATTTTGGTCAAATTTTTTAAGAATTTTCAAATTTTCAGATAGGAGGTTCCATATAAGGTCAAAAACTACATACTCAGATCTTCACCAAACATTGCAGGGATACATTGGATGTCAAGACACGTGGAAAAACGTACAAAACAAGAGATTGGAGACATCAAGATTTCGGACGAATTTTTTAAGAATTTTCAAATTTTCAGATAGGAGGTTCCAGATAAGGTCAAAAACTACATACTCAGATCTTCACCAAACTTTGCAGGGATACATTGGATGTCAAGACACGCGGGAAAAACATACAAAACATAGGATTGGGGACATCAAGATTTTGGTCAAATTTTTTAAGAATTTTCAAATTTTCAGATAGGAGGTTCCATATAAGGTCAAAAACTACATACTCAGATCTTCACCAAACTTTGCAGGGATACATTGGATGTCAAGACACGTGGAAAAAACGTACAAAACAAGAGATTGGAGACATCAAGATTTTGGACGATTTTTTTAAGAATTTTCAAATTTTCAGATAGGAGGTTCCAGATAAGGTCAAAAACTACATACTCAGATCTTCACCAAACTTTGCAGGGACACATTGGATGTCAAGACACGTGGAAAAAACGTACAAAACAAGAGATTGGAGACATCAAGATTTTCGACGAATTTTTTAAGAATTTTCAATTTTTCAGATAGGAGGTTCCAGATAAGGTCAAAAACGACATACTCAGATCTTCACCAAACTTTGCAGGGATATATTGGAGGTCGAGACACGTGGAAAAACGTACAAAACAAGAGATTGGAGACAACAAGATTTAGGACGAATTTTTTAAAAATTTTCAATTTTTCAGATAGGAGGTTCCAGATAAGGTCAAAAACTACATACTCAGATCTTCACCAAACTTTGCAGGGATACATTGGATGTCAAGACACGTGGAAAAAACATACAAAACATAGGATTGGGGATATCAAGATTTTGGTCAAATTTTTTAAGAATTTTCAAATTTTCAGATAGGAGGTTCCATATAAGGTCAAAAACTACATACTCAGATCTTCACCAAACATTGCAGGGATACATTGGATGTCAAGACACGTGGAAAAAACGTACAAAACAAGAGATTGGAGACATCAAGATTTTCGACGAATTTTTGAAGAATTTTCAAATTTTCAGATGGGAGGTTCCAGATAAGGTCAAAAACGACATACTCAGATCTTCACCAAACTTTGCAGGGATACATTGGATGTCAAGACACGTGGAAAAAACGTACAAAACAAGAGATTGGGGTCATCAATATTTTGGATGGATTTTTTAGGAATTTTCAAATTTTCAGATGGGAGGTTCCAGATAAGGTCAAAAACTACATACTCAGATCTTCACCAAACTTTGCAGGGATACATTGGATGTCAAGACACGTGGAAAAAACGTACAAAACAGAAGATTGGAGACATCAAGATTTTGAACGAATTTTTTAAGAATTTTCAAATTTTCAGATAGGAGGTTCCATTAAGGTCAAAAACTACATACTCAGATCTTCACCAAACTTTGCAGGGATACATTGGATGTCAAGACACGTGGAAAAAACATACAAGACCTAGGATTGGGGACATCAAGATTTTGGTCAAATTTTTTAAGAATTTTCAAATTTTTAGGTTCCAGATAAGGTCAAAAACGACATACTCAGATCTTCACCAAACTTTGCAGGGATACATTGGATGTCAAGACACGTGGAAAAAACATACAAAACATAGGATTGGGGACATCAAGATTTTGGTCAAATTTTATAAGAATTTTCAAATTTTCAGATAGGAGGTTCCATATAAGGTCAAAAACTACATACTCAGATCTTCACCAAACATTGCAGGGATACATTGGATGTCAAGACACGTGGAAAAACGTACAAAACAAGAGATTGGAGACATCAAGATTTCGGACGAATTTTTTAAGAATTTTCAAATTTTCAGATAGGAGGTTCCAGATAAGGTCAAAAACTACATACTCAGATCTTCACCAAACTTTGCAGGGATACATTGGATGTCAAGACACGCGGGAAAAACATACAAAACATAGGATTGGGGACATCAAGATTTTGGTCAAATTTTTTAAGAATTTTCAAATTTTCAGATAGGAGGTTCCATATAAAGTCAAAAACTACATACTCAGATCTTCACCAAACTTTGCAGGGATACATTGGATGTCAAGACACGTGGAAAAAACGTACAAAACAAGAGATTGGAGACATCAAGATTTTGGACGATTTTTTTAAGAATTTTCAAATTTTCAGATAGGAGGTTCCAGATAAGGTCAAAAACTACATACTCAGATCTTCACCAAACTTTGCAGGTACACATTGGATGTCAAGACACGTGGAAAAAACGTACAAAACAAGAGATTGGAGACATCAAGATTTTGGACGAATTTTTGAGGAATTTTCAAATTTTCAGAGAGGAGGTTCCATATAAGGTCAAAAACTACATACTCAGATCTTCACCAAACTTTGCAGGGATACATTGGATGTCAAGACACGTGGAAAAAACGTACAAAACAAGAGATTGGAGACATCAAGATTTTGGACGAATTTTTTAAGAATTTTCAAATTTTCAGAAAGGATGTTCCAGATAAGGTCAAAAACGACATACTCAGATCTTCACCAAACTTTGCAGGGATACATTGGATGTCAAGACACGTGGAAAAAACATACAAAACATAGGATTGGGGACATCAAGATTTTGGTCAAATTTTTTAAGAATTTTCAAATTTTCAGATAGGAGGTTCCATATAAGGTCAAAAACACCATACTCAGATCTTCACCAAACATTGCAGGGATACATTGGATGTCAAGACACGTGGAAAAACGTACAAAACAAGAGATTGGAGACATCAAGATTTCGGACGAATTTTTTAAGAATTTTCAAATTTTCAGATAGGAGGTTCCAGATAAGGTCAAAAACGACATACTCAGATCTTCACCAAACTTTGCATGGATACATTGGATGTCAAGACACGTGGAAAAAACATACAAAACATAGAATTGGGGACATCAAGATTTTGGTCGAATTTTTTAAGAATTTTCAAATTTTCAGATAGGAGGTTCCATATAAGGTCAAAAACTACATACTCAGATCTTCACCAAACTTTGCAGGGATACATTGGATGTCAAGACACGTGGAAAAAACATACAAGACCTAGGATTGGGGACATCAAGATTTTGGTCAAATTTTTTAAGAATTTTCAAATTTTCAGGTTCCATATAAGGTCAAAAACTACATACTCAGATCTTCACCAAACTTTGCAGGAATACATTGGATGTTAAGACATGTGGAAAAAACGTACAAAACAAGAGATTGGAGACATCAAGATTTTGGACGAATTTTTTAAGAATTTTCAAATTTTCAGAAATGCGGTTCCAGATAAGGTCAAAAACTACATACTCAGATCTTCACCAAACTTTGCAGGGATACATTGGATGTCAAGACACGTGGAAAAAACGTACAAAACATGGGATTGGGGTCATCAAGATTTTGGACGGATTTTTTAGGAATTTTCAAATTTTCAGATGGGAGGTTCCAGATAAGGTCAAAAACTACATACTCAGATCTTCACCAAACTTTGCAGGGATACATTGGATGTCAAGACACGTGGAAAAAACGTACAAAACAAGAGATTGGGGTGATCAAGATTTTGGACGGATTTTTTAAGAATTTTCAAATTTTCAGATGGGAGGTTCCAGATAAGGTCAAAAACGACATACTGAGATCTTCACCAAACTTTGCAGGAATACATTGGATGTCAAGACACGTGGAAAAAACATACAAAACATTAGATTCGGGACATCAAGATTTTGGTCGATTTTTTAAGAATTTTCAAATTTTCATATAGGAGGTTCCATATAAGGTAAAAAACTACATACTCAGATCTTCACCGAACTTTGCAGGGATACATTGGATGTCAAGACACGTGGAAAAAACATACAAAACATAGGATTGGGGACATCAAGATTTTGGTCAAATTTTTTAAGAATTTTCAAATTTTCAGATAGGAGGTTCCATATAAGGTCAAAAACTACATACTCAGATCTTCACCAAACATTGCAGGGATACATTGGATGTCAAGACACGTGGAAAAAACGTACAAAACAAGAGATTGGAGACATCAAGATTTTGGACGAATTTTTGAAGAATTTTCAAATTTTCAGATAGGAGGTTCCAAATAAGGTCAAAAACTACATACTCAGATCTTCACCAAACGTTGCAGGGATACTTTGCATGTGAAGACACGTGGAAAAAACGTACAAAACAAGAGATTGGAGACATCAAGATTTTCGACGAATTTTTTAAGAATTTTCAAATTTTCAGATGGGAGGTTCCAGATAAGGTCAAAAACGACATACTCAGATCTTCACCAAACTTTGCATGGATACATTGGATGTCAAGACACGTGGAAAAAACGTACAAACCAAGAGATTGGAGACATCAAGATTTTGGACGAATTTTTTAAGAATTTTCAAATTTTCAGAAAGGAGGTTCCATATAAGGTCAAAAACTACATACTCAGATCTTCACCAAACTATGCAGGGATACATTGGATGTCAAGACACGTGGAAAAAACGTACAAAACAAGAGATTGGAGACATCAAGATTTTGGACGAATTTTTTAAGAATTTTCAAATTTTCAGATAGGAGGTTCCAGATAAGGTCAAAAACTACATACTCAGATCTTCACCAAACTTTGCAGGGACACATTGGATGTCAAGACACGTGGAAAAAACGTACAAAACAAGAGATTGGAGACATCAAGATTTTGGACGAATTTTTGAGGAATTTTCAAATTTTCAGAAATGAGGTTCCAGATAAGGTCAAAAACTACATACTCAGATCTTCACCAAACTTTGCAGGGATACATTGGATGTCAAGACACGTGGGGAAAACGTACAAACCAAGAGATTGGATACATCAAGATTTTGGACGAATTTTTTAAGAATTTTCAAATTTTCAGATAGGAGGTTCCATTTAAGGTCAAAAACTACATACTCAGATCTTCACCAAACTTTGCAGGGATATATTGGATGTCAAGACCCGTGGAAAAAACGTACAAAACAAGAGATTGGAGACATCAAGATTTTGGACGAATTTTTTAAGAATTTTCAAATTTTCAGAAAGGATGTTCCATATAAGGTCAAAAACTACATACTCAGATCTTCACCAAACATTGCAGGGATACATTGGATGTCAAGACACGTGGAAAAACGTACAAAACAAGAGATTTGAGACATCAAGATTTCGGACGAATTTTTTAAGAATTTTCAAATTTTCAGATAGGAGGTTCCAGATAAGGTCAAAAACTACATACTCAGATCTTCACCAAACTTTGCAGGGATACATTGGATGTCAAGACACGCGGGAAAAACATACAAAACATAGGATTGGGGACATCAAGATTTTGGTCAAATTTTTTAAGAATTTTCAAATTTTCAGATAGGAGGTTCCATATAAGGTCAAAAACTACATACTCAGATCTTCACCAAACTATGCAGGGATACATTGGATGTCAAGACACGTGGAAAAAACGTACAAAACAAGAGATTGGAGACATCAAGATTTTGGACGATTTTTTTAAGAATTTTCAAATTTTCAGATAGGAGGTTCCAGATAAGGTCAAAAACTACATACTCAGATCTTCACCAAACTTTGCAGGGACACATTGGATGTCAAGACACGTGGAAAAAACGTACAAAACAAGAGATTGGAGACATCAAGATTTTGGACGAATTTTTGAGGAATTTTCAAATTCTCAGAAATGAGGTTCCAGATAAGGTCAAAAACTACATACTCAGATCTTCACCAAACTTTGCAGGGATACATTGGATGTCAAGACACGTGGGGAAAACATACAAACCAAGAGATTGGAGACATCAAGATTTTGGACGAATTTTTTAAGAATTTTCAAATTTTCAGATAGGAGGTTCCATATAAGGTCAAAAACTACATACTCAGATCTTCACCAAACTTTGCAGGGATACATTGGATGTCAAGACACGTGGAAAAAACGTACAAAACAAGAGATTGGAGACATCAAGATTTTGGACGAATTTTTTAAGAATTTTCAAATTTTCAGAAAGGATGTTCCAGATAAGGTCAAAAACGACATACTCAGATCTTCACCAAACTTTGCAGGGATACTTTGCATGTCAAGACACGTGGAAAAAACATACAAAACATAGGATTGGGGACATCAAGATTTTCGACAAATTTTTTAAGAATTTTCAAATTTTCAGATGGAAGGTTCCAGATAAGGTCAAAAACGACATACTCAGATCTTCACCAAACTTTGCATGGATACATTGGATGTCAAGACACGTGGAAAAAACGTATAAAACAAGAAATTGGAGACATCAAGATTTTGGACGAATTTTTTAAGAATTTTCAAATTTTCAGAAAGGAGGTTCCGTATAAAGTCAAAAACTACATACTCAGATCTTCGCCAAACTTTGCAGGGATACATTGGATGTCAAGACACGTGGAAGAAACGTACAAAACAAGAGATTGGGGTCATCAAGATTTTGGACGGATTTTTTAGGAATTTTCAAATTCTCAGATGGGAGGTTCCAGATAAGGTCAAAAACTACATACTCAGATCTTCACCAAACTTTGCAGTGATACATTGGATGTCAAGACACGTGGAAAAAACGTACAAAACAAGAGATTGGAGACATCAAGATTTTGAACGAATTTTTTAAGAATTTTCAAATTTTCAGATAGGAGGTTCCATATAAGGTCAAAACTACATACTCAGATCTTCACCAAACTTTGAATGGATACATTGGATGTCAAGACACGTGGAAAAAACATACAAAACATAGGATTGGGGACATCAAGATTTTGGTCGAATTTTTTAAGAATTTTCAAATTTTCAGATAGGAGGTTCCAGATAAGGTCAAAAACGACATACTCAGATCTTCACCATACTTTGCAGGGATACATTGGATGTCAAGACACGTGGAAAAAACGTACAAAACAAGAGATTGGAGACATCAAGATTTTGGACGAATTTTTGTGGAATTTTCAAATTTTCAGAAATGAGGTGCCAGATAAGGTCAAAAACTACATACTCAGATCTTCACCAAACTTTGCAGGGATACATTGGATAACAAGACACGTGGGAAAAACGTACAAAACAAGAGATTATAGACATCAAGATTTTGGACGAATTTTTGAGGAATTTTCAAATTTTCAGAAATGAGGTGCCAGATAAGGCCAAAAACTACATACTCAGATCTTCACCAAACTATGCAGGCATACATTGGATGTCAAGACACGTGGAAAAAACGTACAAAACAAGAGATTGGAGACATCAAGATTTTGGACGAATTTTTTAAGAATTTTCAAATTTTCAGATGGGAGGTTCCAGATGAGGTCAAAAACTACATACTCAGATCTTCACCAAACTTTGCAGGAATACTTTGCATGTCAAGACACGTGGAAAAAACGTACAAAACAAGAGATCGGAGACATCAAGATTTTCGACGAATTTTTTAAGAATTTTCAAATTTTCAGATAGGAGGTTCCAGATAAGGTCAAAAACGACATACTCAGATCTTCACCAAACTTTGCAGGGATACATTGGATGTCAAGACACGTGGAAAAAACGTACAAAACAAGAGATTGGAGACATCAAGATTTTGGACGAATTTTTTAAGAATTTTCAAATTTTCAGAAAGGATGTTCCAGATAAGGTCAAAAACGACATACTCAGATCTTCACCAAACTTTGCAGGGATATATTGGAGGTCGAGACACGTGGAAAAAACGTACAAAACAAGAGATTGGAGACAACAAGATTTTGGACGAATTTTTTAAAAAATTTCAATTTTTCAGATAGGAGGTTCCAGATAAGGTCAAAAACTACATACTCAGATCTTCACCAAACTTTGCAGGGATACATTGGATGTCAAGACACGTGGAAAAAACATACAAAACATAGGATTGGGGATATCAAGATTTTGGTCAAATTTTTTAAGAATTTTCAAATTTTCAGATAGGAGGTTCCATATAAGGTCAAAAACTACATACTCAGATCTTCACCAAACATTGCAGGGATACATTGGATGTCAAGACACGTGGAAAAAACGTACAAAACAAGAGATTGGAGACATCAAGATTTTCGACGAATTTTTGAAGAATTTTCAAATTTTCAGATGGGAGGTTCCAGATAAGGTCAAAAACGACATACTCAGATCTTCACCAAACTTTGCAGGGATACATTGGATGTCAAGACACGTGGAAAAAACGTACAAAACAAGAGATTGGGGTCATCAATATTTTGGACGGATTTTTTAGGAATTTTCAAATTTTCAGATGGGAGGTTCCAGATAAGGTCAAAAACTACATACTCAGATCTTCACCAAACTTTGCAGGGATACATTGGATGTCAAGACACGTGGAAAAAACGTACAAAACAGAAGATTGGAGACATCAAGATTTTGAACGAATTTTTTAAGAATTTTCAAATTTTCAGATAGGAGGTTCCATTAAGGTCAAAAACTACATACTCAGATCTTCACCAAACTTTGCAATGATACATTGGATGTCAAGACACGTGGAAAAAACATACAAGACCTAGGATTGGGGACATCAAGATTTTGGTCAAATTTTTTAAGAATTTTCAAATTTTCAGGTTCCAGATAAGGTCAAAAACGACATACTCAGATCTTCACCAAACTTTGCAGGGATACATTGGATGTCAAGACACGTGGAAAAAACATACAAAACATAGGATTGGGGACATCAAGATTTTGGTCAAATTTTTTAAGAATTTAAAATTTTCAGATAGGAGGTTCCATATAAGGTCAAAAACTACATACTCAGATCTTCACCAAACCTTGCAGGGATACATTGGATGTCAAGACACGTGGAAAAACGTACAAAACAAGAGATTGGAGACATCAAGATTTCGGACGAATTTTTTAAGAATTTTCAAATTTTCAGATAGGAGGTTCCAGATAAGGTCAAAAACTACATACTCAGATCTTCACCAAACTTTGCAGGGATACATTGGATGTCAAGACACGCGGGAAAAACATACAAAACATAGGATTGGGGACATCAAGATTTTGGTCAAATTTTTTAAGAATTTTCAAATTTTCAGATAGGAGGTTCCATATAAGGTCAAAAACTACATACTCAGATCTTCACCAAACTTTGCAGGGATACATTGGATGTCAAGACACGTGGAAAAAACGTACAAAACAAGAGATTGGAGACATCAAGATTTTGGACGATTTTTTTAAGAATTTTCAAATTTTCAGATAGGAGGTTCCAGATAAGGTCAAAAACTACATACTCAGATCTTCACCAAACTTTGCAGGGACACATTGGATGTCAAGACACGTGGAAAAAACGTACAAAACAAGAGATTGGAGACATCAAGATTTTGGACGAATTTTTGAGGAATTTTCAAATTTTCAGAGAGGAGGTTCCATATAAGGTCAAAAACTACATACTCAGATCTTCACCAAACTTTGCAGGGATACATTGGATGTCAAGACACGTGGAAAAAACGTACAAAACAAGAGATTGGAGACATCAAGATTTTGGACGAATTTTTTAAGAATTTTCAAATTTTCAGAAAGGATGTTCCAGATAAGGTCAAAAACGACGTACTCAGATCTTCACCAAACTTTGCAGGGATACATTGGATGTCAAGACACGTGGAAAAAACATACAAAACATAGGATTGGGGACATCAAGATTTTGGTCAAATTTTTTAAGAATTTTCAAATTTTCAGATAGGAGGTTCCATATAAGGTCAAAAACTACATACTCAGATCTTCACCAAACATTGCAGGGATACATTGGATGTCAAGACACGTGGAAAAACGTACAAAACAAGAGATTGGAGACATCAAGATTTCGGACGAATTTTTTAAGAATTTTCAAATTTTCAGATAGGAGGTTCCAGATAAGGTCAAAAACGACATACTCAGATCTTCACCAAACTTTGCATGGATACATTGGATGTCAAGACACGTGGAAAAAACATACAAAACATAGAATTGGGGACATCAAGATTTTGGTCGAATTTTTTAAGAATTTTCAAATTTTCAGATAGGAGGTTCCAGATAAGGTCAAAAACTACATACTCAGATCTTCACCAAACGTTGCAGGGATACATTGGATGTCAAGACACGTGGAAAAAACGTACAAAACAAGAGATTGGAGACATCAAGATTTTGGACGAATTTTTTAAGAATTTTCAAATTTTCAGATAGGAGGTTCCAGATAATGTCAAAAACTACATACTCAGATCTTCACCAAACTTTGCAGGGACACATTGGATGTCAAGATACGTGGAAAAAACGTACAAAACAAGAGATTGGAGACATCAAGATTTTGGACGAATTTTTGAGGAATTTTCAAATTTTCAGAAATGAGTTTCCAGATAAGGTCAAAAACTACATACTCAGATCTTCACCAAACTTTGCAGGGATACATTGGATGTCAAGACAGGTGGGGAAAACATACAAACCAAGAGATTGGAGACATCAAGATTTTGGACGAATTTTTTAAGAATTTTCAAATTTTCAGATAGGAGGTTCCATTTAAGGTCAAAAACTACATACTCAGATCTTCACCAAACTTTGCAGGGATACATTGGATGTCAAGACACGTGGAAAAAACGTACAAAACAAAAGATTGGAGACATCAAGATTTTGGACGAATTTTTTAAGAATTTTCAAATTTTCAGATAGGAAGTTCCATATAAGGTCAAAAACTACATACTCAGATCTTCACCAAACATTGCAGGGATACATTGGAGGTCAAGACACGTGGAAAAAACGTACAAAACAAGAGATTGGAGACATCAAGATTTTGGACGAATTTTTTAAAAATTTTCAAATTTTCAGATAGGAGGTTCCAGATAAGGTCTAAAACTACATACTCAGATCTTCACCAAACTTTGCAGGGATACATTGGATGTCAAGACACGTGGAAAAAACATACAAAACATAGGATTGGGGATATCAAGATTTTGGTCAAATTTTTTAAGAATTTTCAAATTTTCAGATAGGAGGTTCCATATAAGGTCAAAAACTACATACTCAGATCTTCACCAAACGTTGCTGGGATACTTTGCATGTCAAGACACGGAAAAAACGTACAAAACAAGAGATTGGAGACATCAAGATTTTCGACAAATTTTTTAAGATTTTTCAAATTTTCAGAAAGAAGGTTCCGTATAAGGTCAAAAACTACATACTCACATCTTCACCAAACTTTGCAGGGATACATTGGATGTCAAGACACGTGGAAAAAACGTATAAAACAAGAGATTGGGGTCATCAAGATTTTGGACGGATTTTTTAGGAATTTTCGAATTTTCAGATGGGAGGTTCCAGATAAGGTCAAAAACTACATACTCAGATCTTCACCAAACTTTGCAGGGATACATTTGATGTCAAGACACGTGGAAAAAACGAACAAAACAAGAGATTGGAGACATCAAGGTTTTGGACGAATTTTTGAAGAATTTTCAAATTTTCAGATAGGAGGTTCCAGATAAGGTCAAAAACTACATACTCAGATCTTCACCAAACGTTGCAGGGATACTTTGCATGTCAAGACACGTGGAAAAAACGTACAAAACAAGACATTGGAGACATCAAGATTTCGGACGAATTTTTTAAGAATTTTCAAATTTTCAGATGGGAGGTTCCAGATAAGGTCAAAAACGACATACTCAGATCTTCACCAAACTTTGCATGGATACATTGGATGTCAAGACACGTGGAAAAAACATACAAAACATAGAATTGGGGACATCAAGATTTTGGTCGAATTTTTTAAGAATTTTCAAATTTTCAGATAGGAGGTTCCAGATAAGGTCAAAAACTACATACTCAGATCTTCACCAAACGTTGCAGGGATACATTGGATGTCAAGACACGTGGAAAAAACGTACAAAACAAGAGATTGGAGACATCAAGATTTTGGACGAATTTTTTAAGAATTTTCAAATTTTCAGATAGGAGGTTCCAGATAAGGTCAAAAACTACATACTCAGATCTTCACCAAACTTTGCAGGGACACATTGGATGTCAAGACACGTGGAAAAAACGTACAAAACAAGAGATTGGAGACATCAAGATTTTGGACGAATTTTTGAGGAATTTTCAAATTTTCAGAAATGAGGTTCCAGATAAGGTCAAAAACTACATACTCAGATCTTCACCAAACTTTGCAGGGATACATTGGATGTCAAGGCACGTGGGGAAAACATACAAACCAAGAGATTGGAGACATCAAGATTTTGGACGAATTTTTTAAGAATTTTCAAATTTTCAGATAGGAGGTTCCATTTAAGGTCAAAAACTACATACTCAGATCTTCACCAAACTTTGCAGGGATACATTGGATGTCAAGACACGTGGAAAAAACGTACAAAACAAAAGATTGGAGACATCAAGATTTTGGACGAATTTTTTAAGAATTTTCAAATTTTCAGATAGGAGGTTCCATATAAGGTCAAAAACTACATACTCAGATCTTCACCAAACATTGCAGGGATACATTGGAGGTCAAGACACGTGGAAAAAACGTACAAAACAAGAGATTGGAGACATCAAGATTTTGGACGAATTTTTTAAAAATTTTCAAATTTTCAGATAGGAGGTTCCAGATAAGGTCTAAAACTACATACTCAGATCTTCACCAAACTTTGCAGGGATACATTGGATGTCAAGACACGTGGAAAAAACATACAAAACATAGGATTGGGGATATCAAGATTTTGGTCAAATTTTTTAAGAATTTTCAAATTTTCAGATAGGAGGTTCCATATAAGGCCAAAAACTACATACTCAGATCTTCACCAAACGTTGCAGGGATACTTTGCATGTCAAGACACGTGGAAAAAACGTACAAAACAAGAGATTGGAGACATCAAGATTTTCGACAAATTTTTTAAGAATTTTCAAATTTTCAGATGGGAGGTTCCAGATAAGGTCAAAAACGACATACTCAGATCTTCACCAAACTTTGCATGGATACATTGGATGTCAAGACACGTGGAAAAAACGTACAAAACAAGAAATTAGAGACATCAAGATTTTGGACGAATTTTTTAAGAATTTTCAAATTTTCAGAAAGGAGGTTCCGTATAAGGTCAAAAACTACATACTCACATCTTCACCAAACTTTGCAGGGATACATTGGATGTCAAGACACGTGGAAAAAACGTATAAAACAAGAGATTGGGGTGATCAAGATTTTGGACGGATTTTTTAGGAATTTTCGAATTTTCAGATGGGAGGTTCCAGATAAGGTCAAAAACTACATACTCAGATCTTCACCAAACTTTGCAGGGATACATTGGATGTCAAGACACGTGGAAAAAACGAACAAAACAAGAGATTGGAGACATCAAGATTTTGGACGAATTTTTGAAGAATTTTCAAATTTTCAGATAGGAGGTTCCAGATAAGGTCAAAAACAACATACTCAGATCTTCACCAAACGTTGCAGGGATACTTTGCATGTCAAGACACGTGGAAAAAACGTACAAAACAAGACATTGGAGACATCAAGATTTTCGACGAATTTTTTAAGAATTTTCAAATTTTCAGATGGGAGGTTTCAGATAAGGTCAAAAACGACATACTCAGATCTTCACCAAACTTTGCATGGATACATTGGATGTCAAGACACGTGGGAAAAACGTACAAAACAAGAAATTGGAGACATCAAGATTTTGGACGAATTTTTTAAGAATTTTCAAATTTTCAGAAAGGAGGTTACGTATAAGGTCAAAAACTACATACTCAGATCTTCACCAAACTTTGCAGGGATACATTGGATGTCAAGACACGTGGAAAAAACGTACAAAACAAGAGATTGGAGACATCAAGATTTTGAACGAATTTTTTAAGAATTTTCAAATTTTCAGATAGGAGGTTCCATATAAGGTCAAAAACTACATACTCAGATCTTCACCAAACATTGCAGGGATACATTGGATGTCAAGACACGTGGAAAAAAATGTACAAAACAAGAGATTGGAGACATCAAGATTTTCGACGGATTTTTTAAGAATTTTCAAATTTTCAGATAGGAGGTTCCATATAAGGTCAAAAACTACATACTCAGATCTTCACCATACTTAGCAGGGATACATTGGATGTCAAGACACGTGGAAAAAACATACAAGACATAGGATTGGGGACATCAAGATTTGGTCAAATTTTTTAAGAATTTTCAAATTTTCAGATAGGAGGTTCCATATAAGGTCAAAAACTACATCCTCAGATCTTTACCAAACATTGCAGGGATACATTGTATGTCAAGACACGTGGAAAAAATGTACAAAACAAGAGATTGGAGACATCAAGATTTTCGACGGATTTTTTAAGAATTTTTAAATTTTCAGATGGGAGGTTCCAGATAAGGTCAAAAACGACATACTCAGATCTTCACCAAACTTTGCATGGATACATTGGATGTCAAGACACGTGGAAAAAACATACAAAACATAGGATTGGGGACATCAAGATTTTGGTTGATTTTTTTAAGAATTTTCAAATTTTCAGATAGGAGGTTCCATATAAGGTCAAAAACTACATACTCAGATCTTCACCAAACTTTGCAGGGATACATTGGATGTCAAGACACGTGGAAAAAACGTACAAAACAAGAGATTGGAGACATCAAGATTTTGGACGAATTTTTTAAGAATTTTCAAATTTTCAGATAGGAGGTTCCAGATAAGGTCAAAAACGACATACTCAGATCTTCACCAAACTTTGCAGGGATACATTGGATGTCAAGACACGTGAAAAAAACATACAAGACATAGGATTGGGGACATCAAGATTTTGGTCGAATTTTTTAAGAATTTTCAAATTTTCAGATAGGAGGTTCCATATAAGGTCAAAAACTACATACTCAGATCTTCACCAAACTATGCAGGGATACATTGGATGTCAAGACACGTGGAAAAAACGTACAAAACAAGAGATTGGAGACATCAAGATTTTGGACGAATTTTTGAAGAATTTTCAAATTTTCAGATAGGAGGTTCCAGATAAGGTCAAAAACTACATACTCAGATTTTCACCAAACTTTGCAGGGATACATTGGATGTCAAGACACGTGGGGAAAACATACAAACCAAGAGATTGGAGACATCAAGATTTTGGACGAATTTTTTAAGAATTTTCAAATTTTCAGATAGGAGGTTCCATTTAAGGTCAAAAACTACATACTCAGATCTTCACCAAACTTTGCAGGGATACATTGGATGTCAAGACACGTGGAAAAAACGTACAAAACAAAAGATTGGAGACATCAAGATTTTGGACGAATTTTTTAAGAATTTTCAAATTTTCAGATAGGAGGTTCCATATAAGGTCAAAAACTACATACTCAGATCTACACCAAACATTGCAGGGATACATTGGAGGTCAAGACACGTGGAAAAAACGTACAAAACAAGAGATTGGAGACATCAAGATTTTGGACGAATTTTTTAAAAATTTTCAAATTTTCAGATAGGAGGTTCCAGATAAGGTCTAAAACTACATACTCAGATCTTCACCAAACTTTGCAGGGATACATTGGATGTCAAGACACGTGGAAAAAACATACAAAACATAGGATTGGGGATATCAAGATTTTGGTCAAATTTTTTAAGAATTTTCAAATTTTCAGATAGGAGGTTCCATATAAGGTCAAAAACTACATACTCAGATCTTCACCAAACGTTGCAGGGATACTTTGCATGTCGAGACACGTGGAAAAAACGTACAAAACAAGAGATTGGAGACATCAAGATTTTCGACAAATTTTTTAAGAATTTTCAAATTTTCAGATGGGAGGTTCCAGATAAGGTCAAAAACGACATACTCAGATCTTCACCAAACTTTGCATGGATACATTGGATGTCAAGGCACGTGGAAAAAACGTACAAAACAAGAAATTAGAGACATCAAGATTTTGGACGAATTTTTTAAGAATTTTCAAATTTTCAGAAAGGAGGTTCCGTATAAGGTCAAAAACTACATACTCAGATCTTCACCAAACTTTGCAGGGATACATTGGATGTCAAGACACGTGGAAAAAACGTATAAAACAAGAGATTGGGGTCATCAAGATTTTGGACGGATTTTTTAGGAATTTTCGAATTTTCAAATGGGAGGTTCCAGATAAGGTCAAAAACTACATACTCAGATCTTCACCAAACTTTGCAGGGATACATTGGATGTCAAGACACGTGGAAAAAACGAACAAAACAAGAGATTGGAGACATCAAGATTTTGGACGAATTTTTGAAGAATTTTCAAATTTTCAGATAGGAGGTTCCAGATAAGGTCAAAAACTACATACTCAGATCTTCACCAAACGTTGCAGGGATACTTTGCATGTCAAGACACGTGGAAAAAACGTACAAAACAAGACATTGGAGACATCAAGATTTTCGATGAATTTTTTAAGAATTTTCAAATTTTCAGATGGGAGGTTCCAGATAAGGTCAAAAACGACATACTCAGATCTTCACCAAACTTTGCATGGATACATTGGATGTCAAGACACGTGGGAAAAACGTACAAAACAAGAAATTGGAGACATCAAGATTTTGGACGAATTTTTTAAGAATTTTCAAATTTTCAGAAAGGAGGTTCCGTATAAGGTCAAAAACTACATACTCAGATCTTCACCAAACTTTGCAGGGATACATTGGATGTCAAGACACGTGGAAAAAACGTACAAAACAAGAGATTGGAGACATCAAGATTTTGAACGAATTTTTTAAGAATTTTCAAATTTTCAGATAGGAGGTTCCATATAAGGTCAAAAACTACATACTCAGATCTTCACCAAACATTGCAAGGATACATTGGATGTCAAGACACGTGGAAAAAATGTACAAAACAAGAGATTGGAGACATCAAGATTTTGGACGGATTTTTTAAGAATTTTCAAATTTTCAGATAGTAGGTTCCATATAAGGTCAAAAACTACATACTCAGATCTTCACCAAACTTAGCAGGGATACATTGGATGTCAAGACACGTGGAAAAAACATACAAGACATAGGATTGGGGACATCAAGATTTGGTCAAATTTTTTAAGAATTTTCAAATTTTCAGATAGGAGGTTCCATATAAGGTCAAAAACTACATCCTCAGATCTTCACCAAACATTGCAGGGATACATTGTATGTCAAGACACGTGGAAAAAATGTACAAAACAAGAGATTGGAGACATCAAGATTTTCGACGGATTATTTAAGAATTTTTAAATTTTCAGATGGGAGGTTCCAGATAAGGTCAAAAACGACATACTCAGATCTTCACCAAACTTTGCAGGGATACCTTGGATGTCAAGACACGTGGAAAAAACATACAAAACATTGGATTGGGGACATCAAGATTTTGGTCGAATTTTTTAAGAATTTTCAAATTTTCAGATAGGAGGTTACATATAAGGTCAAAAACTACATACTCAGATCTTCACCAAACTTTGCAGGGATACATTGGATGTCAAGACACCTGGAAAAAACGTACAAAACAAGAGATTGGAGACATCAAGATTTTGGACGAATTTTTTAAGAATTTTCAAATTTTCAGATAGGAGGTTCCAGATAAGGTCAAAAACGACATACTCAGATCTTCACCAAACTTTGCAGGGATACATTGGATGTCAAGACACGTGGAAGAAACGTACAAAACCAGAGATTGGAGACATCAAGATTTTGGACGAATTTTTGAGGAATTTTCCAATTTTCAGAAATGAGGTGCCAGATAAGGTCAAAGACTACATACTCAGATATTCACCAAACTTTGCAGGGATACATTGGATGTCAAGACACGTGGGAAAAACGTACAAAACAAGAGATTGGAGACATCAAGATTTTGGACGAATTTTTGAGGAATTTTCAAATTTTCAGAAATGAGGTGCCAGATAAGGTCAAAAAGTACATACTCAGATCTTCACCAAACTTTGCAGGGATACATTGGATGTCAAGACACGTGGAAAAAACGTACAAAACAAGAGATTGGAGACATCAAGATTTTGGACGAATTTTTTAAGAATTTTCAAATTTTCAGATAGGAGGTTCCAGATGAGGTCAAAAACTACACACTCAGATCTTCACCAAACAAGCAGGAACACTTTGCATGTCAAGACACGTGGAAAAAACGTACAAAACAAGAGATCGGAGACATCAAGATTTTGACGAATTTTTTAAGAATTTTCAAATTTTCAGATAGGAGGTTCCAGATAAGGTCAAAAACGACATACTCAGATCTTCACCAAACTTTGCAGGGATACATTGGATGTCAAGACACGTGGAAAAAACGTACAAAACAAGAGATTGGAGACATCAAGATTTTGGACGAATTTTTTAAGAATTTTCAAATTTTCAGAAAGGATGTTCCAGATAAGGTCAAAAACGACATACACAGATCTTCACCAAACTTTGCAGGGATACATTGGAGGTCGAGACACGTGGAAAAAACGTACAAAACAAGAGATTGGAGACAACAAGATTTTGGACGAATTATTTAAAAATTTTCAATTTTTCAGATAGGAGGTTCCAGATAAGGTCAAGAACTACATACTCAGATCTTCACCAAACTTTGCAGGGATACATTGGATGTCAAGACACGTGGAAAAAACATACAAAACATAGGATTGGGGATATCAAGATTTTGGTCAAATTTTTTAAGAATTTTCCAATTTTCAGATAGGAGGTTCCATATAAGGTCAAAAACTACATACTCAGATCTTCACCAAACATTGCAGGGATACATTGGATGTCAAGACACGTGGAAAAAACGAACAAAACAAGAGATTGGAGACATCAAGATTTTCGACGAATTTTTGAAGAATTTTCAAATTTTCAGATGGGAGGTTCCAGATAAGGTCAAAAACGACATACTCAGATCTTCACCAAACTTTGCAGGGATACATTGGATGCCAAGACACGTGGAAAAAACGTACAAAACAAGAGATTGGGGTCATCAATATTTTGGACGGATTTTTTAGGAATTTTCAAATTTTCAGATGGGAGGTTCCAGATAAGGTCAAAAACTACATACTAAGATCTTCACCAAACTTTGCAGGGATACATTGGATGTCAAGACACGTGGAAAAAACGTACAAAACAGAAGATTGGAGACATCAAGATTTTGAACGAATTTTTTAAGAATTTTCAAATTTTCAGATAGGAGGTTCCATTAAGGTCAAAAACTACATACTCAGATCTTCACCAAACTTTGCATGGATACATTGGATGTCAAGACACGTGGAAAAACATACAAAACATAGGATTGGGGACATCAAGATTTTGGTCGAATTTTTTAAGAATTTTCAAATTTTCAGATAGGATGTTCCAAATAAGGTCAAAAACTACATACTCAGATCTTCACCAAACTTTGCAGGGATACATTGGATGTCAAGACACGTGGAAAAAACATACAAGACCTAGGATTGGGGACATCAAGATTTTGGTCAAATTTTTTAAGAATTTTCAAATTTTCAGGTTCCATATAAGGTCAAAAACTACATACTCAGATCTTCACCAAACTTTGCAGGAATACATTGGATGTTAAGACACGTGGAAAAAACGTACAAAACAAGAGATTGGAGACATCAAGATTTTGGACGAATTTTTTAAGAATTTTCAAATTTTCAGAAATGCGGTTCCAGATAAGGTCAAAAACTACATACTCAGATCTTCACCAAACTTTGCAGGGATACATTGGATGTCAAGACACGTGGAAAAAACGTACAAAACAAGGGATTGGGGTCATCAAGATTTTGAGGGATTTTTTAGGAATTTTCAAATTTTCAGATGGGAGGTTCCAGATAAGGTCAAAAACTACATACTCAGATCTTCACCAAACTTTGCAGGGATACATTGGATGTCAAGACAAGTGGAAAAAACGTACAAAACAAGAGATTGGGGTGATCAAGATTTTGGACGGATTTTTTAAGAATTTTCAAATTTTCAGATGGGAGGTTCCAGATAAGGTCAAAAACGACATACTGAGATCTTCACCAAACTTTGCAGGAATACATTGGATGTCAAGACACGTGGAAAAAACATACAAAACATAAGATTGGGTACATCAAGATTTTGGTCGAATTTTTTAAGAATTTTCAAATTTTCAGATAGGAGGTTCCATATAAGGTAAAAACTACATACTCAGATCTTCACCGAACTTTGCAGGGATACATTGGATGTCAAGACACGTGGAAAAAACATACAAAACATAGGATTGGGGACATCAAGATTTTGGTCAAATTTTTTAAGAATTTTCAAATTTTCAGATAGGAGGTTCCATATAAAGTCAAAAACTACATACTCAGATCTTCACCAAACATTGCAGGGATACATTGGATGTCAAGACACGTGGAAAAAACGTACAAAACAAGAGATTGGAGACATCAAGATTTTGGACGAATTTTTGAAGAATTTTCAAATTTTCAGATAGGAGGTTCCAAATAAGGTCAAAAACTACATACTCAGATCTTCACCAAACGTTGCAGGGATACTTTGCATGTCAAGACACGTGGAAAAAACGTACAAAACAAGAGATTGGAGACATCAAGATTTTCGACGAATTTTTTAAGAATTTTCAAATTTTCAGATGGGAGGTTCCAGATAAGGTCAAAAACGACATACTCAGATCTTCACCAAACTTTGCATGGATACATTGGATGTCAAGACACGTGGAAAAAACGTACAAAACAAGAAATTGGAGACATCAAGATTTTGGACGAATTTTTTAAGAATTTTCAAATTTTCAGAAAGGAGTTTCCGTATAAGGTCAAAAACTACATACTCAGATCTTCACCAAACTTTGCAGGGATACATTGGATGTCAAGACACGTGGAAAAAACGTACAAAACAAGAGATTAAGGTCATCAAGATTTTGGACGGATTTTTTAGGAATTTTCAAATTTTCAGATGGGAGGTTCCAGATAAGGTCAAAAACTACATACTCAGATCTTCACCAAACTTTGCAGTGATACATTGGATGTCAAGACACGTGGAAAAAACGTACAAAACAAGAGATTGGAGACATCAAGATTTTGAACGAATTTTTTAAGAATTTTCAAATTTTCAGATAGGAGGTTCCATATAAGGTCAAAAACTACATACTCAGATCTTCACCAAACTTTGCATGGATACATTGGATGTCAAGACACGTGGAAAAAACATACAAAACATAGGATTGGGGACATCAAGATTTTGGTCGAATTTTTTTAGAATTTTCAAATTTTCAGATAGGAGGTTCCAGATAAGGTCAAAAACTACATACTCAGATATTCACCAAACTTTGCAGGGATACATTGGATGTCAAGACACGTGAAAAAAACGTACAAACCAAGAGATTGGAGACATTAAGATTTTGGACGAATTTTTTAAGAATTTTCAAATTTTCAGAAAGGAGGTTCCATATAAGGTCAAAAACTACATACTCAGATCTTCACCAAACTATGCAGGGATACATTGGATGTCAAGACACGTGGAATAAACGTACAAAACAAGAGATTGGAGACATCAAGATTTTGGACGAATTTTTGAGGAATTTTCAAATTTTCAGAAATGAGGTTCCAGATAAGGTCAAAAACTACATACTCAGATCTTCACCAAACTTTGCAGGGATACATTGGATGTCAAGACACGTGGGGAAAACATACAAACCAAGAGATTGGATACATCAAGATTTTGGACGAATTTTTTAAGAATTTTCAAATTTTCAGATAGGAGGTTCCATTTAAGGTCAAAAACTACATACTCAGATCTTCACCAAACTTTGCAGGGATATATTGGATGTCAAGACACGTGGAAAAAACGTACAAAACAATAGATTGGAGACATCAAGATTTTGGACGAATTTTTTAAGAATTTTCAAATTTTCAGAAAGGATGTTCCAGATAAGGTCAAAAACGACATACTCAGATCTTCACCAAACTTTGCAGGGATACATTGGATGTCAAGACACGTGGAAAAAACATACAAGACATAGGATTGGGGACATCAAAATTTTGGTCGAATTTTTTAAGAATTTTCAAATTTTCAGATAGGAGGTTCCATATAAGGTCAAAAACTACATACTCAGATCTTCACCAAACATTGCAGGGATACATTGGATGTCAAGACACGTGGAAAAAACGTACAAAACAAGAGATTGGAGACATCAAGATTTTGGACGAATTTTTTTAAGAATTTTCAAATTTTCAGATAGGAGGTTCCAGATAAGGTCAAAAACGACATACTCATATCTTCACCAAACTTTGCAGGGATACATTGGATGTCAAGACACGTGGAAAAAACGTACAAAACAAGAGATTGGAGACATCAAGATTTTGGACGAATTTTTGAGGAATTTTCAAATTTTCAGAAATGAGGTGCCAGATAAGGTCAAAAACTACATACTCAGATCTTCACCAAACTTTGCAGGGATACATTGGATGTCAAGACACGTGGGAAAAACGTACAAAACAAGAGATTGGAGACATCAAGATTTTGGACGAATTTTTGAGGAATTTTCAAATTTTCAGAAATGAGGTGCCAGATAAGGTCAAAAACTACATACTCAGATCTTCACCAAACTTTGCAGGGATACATTGGATGTCAAGACACGTGGAAAAAACGTACAAAACAAGAGATTGGAGACATCAAGATTTTGGACGAATTTTTTAAGAATTTTCAAATTTTCAGATAGGAGGTTCCAGATGAGGTCAAAAACTACATACTCAGATCTTCACCAAACTTTGCAGGAATACTTTGCATGTCAAGACACGTGGAAAAAACGTACAAAACAAGAGATCGGAGACATCAAGATTTTCGACGAATTTTTTAAGAATTTTCAAATTTTCAGATAGGAGGTTCCAGATAAGGTCAAAAACGACATACTCAGATCTTCACCAAACTTTGCAGGGATACATTGGATGTCAAGACACGTGGAAAAAACGTACAAAACAAGAGATTGGAGACATCAAGATTTTGGACGAATTTTTTAAGAATTTTCCAATTTTCAGATAGGAGGTTCCATATAAGGTCAAAAACTACATACTCAGATCTTCACCAAACATTGCAGGGATACATTGGATGTCAAGACACGTGGAAAAAACGAACAAAACAAGAGATTGGAGACATCAAGATTTTCGACGAATTTTTGAAGAATTTTCAAATTTTCAGATGGGAGGTTCCAGATAAGGTCAAAAACGACATACTCAGATCTTCACCAAACTTTGCAGGGATACATTGGATGTCAAGACACGTGGAAAAAACATACAAAACATAGGATTGGGGATATCAAGATTTTGGTCAAATTTTTTAAGAATTTTCCAATTTTCAGATAGGAGGTTCCATATAAGGTCAAAAACTACATACTCAGATCTTCACCAAACATTGCAGGGATACATTGGATGTCAAGACACGTGGAAAAAACGTACAAAACAAGAGATTGGAGACATCAAGATTTTCGACGAATTTTTGAAGAATTTTCAAATTTTCAGATGGGAGGTTCCAGATAAGGTCAAAAACGACATACTCAGATCTTCACCAAACTTTGCAGGGATACATTGGATGTCAAGACACGTGGAAAAAACGTACAAAACAAGAGATTGGGGTCATCAATATTTTGGACGGATTTTTTAGGAATTTTCAAATTTTCAGATGGGAGGTTCCAGATAAGGTCAAAAACTACATACTCAGATCTTCACCAAACTTTGCAGGGATACATTGGATGTCAAGACACGTGGAAAAAACGTACAAAACAGAAGATTGGAGACATCAAGATTTTGAACGAATTTTTTAAGAATTTTCAAATTTTCAGATAGGAGGTTCCATTAAGGTCAAAAACTACATACTCAGATCTTCACCAAACTTTGCATGGATACATTGGATGTCAAGACACGTGGAAAAAACACAAAACATAGGATTGGGGACATCAAGATTTTGGTCGAATTTTTTAAGAATTTTCAAATTTTCAGATAGGAGGTTCCATATAAGGTCAAAAACTACATACTCAGATCTTCACCAAACTTTGCAGGGATACATTGGATGTCAAGACACGTGGAAAAAACATACAAGACCTAGGATTGGGGACATCAAGATTTTGGTCAAATTTTTTAAGAATTTTCAAATTTTCAGGTTCCATATAAGGTCAAAAACTACATACTCAGATCTTCACCAAACTTTGCAGGAATACATTGGATGTTAAGACACGTGGAAAAAACGTACAAAACAAGAGATTGGAGACATCAAGATTTTGGACGAATTTTTTAAGAATTTTCAAATTTTCAGAAATGCGGTTCCAGATAAGGTCAAAAACTACATACTCAGATCTTCACCAAACTTTGCAGGGATACATTGGATGTCAAGACACGTGGAAAAAACGTACAAAGCAAGGGATTGGGGTCATCAAGATTTTGACGGATTTTTTAGGAATTTTCAGATTTTCAGATGGGAGGTTCCAGATAAGGTCAAAAACTACATACTCAGATCTTCACCAAACTTTGCAGGGATACATTGGATGTCAAGACACGTGGAAAAAACGTACAAAACAAGAGATTGGGGTGATCAAGATTTTGGACGGATTTTTTAAGAATTTTCAAATTTTCAGATGGGAGGTTCCAGATAAGGTCAAAAACGACATACTGAGATCTTCACCAAACTTTGCAGGAATACATTGGATGTCAAGACACGTGGAAAAAACATACAAAACATAAGATTGGGTACATCAAGATTTTGGTCGAATTTTTTAAGAATTTTCAAATTTTCAGACAGGAGGTTCCATATAAGGTCAAAAACTACATACTCAGATCTTCACCAAACATTGCAGGGATACATTGGATGTCAAGACACGTGGAAAAAACGTACAAAACAAGAGATTGGAGACATCAAGATTTTGGACGAATTTTTGAAGAATTTTCAAATTTTCAGATAGGAGGTTCCAAATAAGGTCAAAAACTACATACTCAGATCTTCACCAAACTTTGCAGGGATACATTGGATGTCAAGACACGTGGAAAAAACATACAAAACATAGGATTGGGGATATCAAGATTTTGGTCAAATTTTTTAAGAATTTTCCAATTTTCAGATAGGAGGTTCCATTAAGGTCAAAAACTACATACTCAGATCTTCACCAAACTTTGCATGGATACATTGGATGTCAAGACACGTGGAAAAAACATACAAAACATAGGATTGGGGACATCAAGATTTTGGTCGAATTTTTTAAGAATTTTCAAATTTTCAGATAGGAGGTTCCATATAAGGTCAAAAACTACATACTCAGATCTTCACCAAACTTTGCAGGGATACATTGGATGTCAAGACACGTGGAAAAAACATACAAGACCTAGGATTGGGGACATCAAGATTTTGGTCAAATTTTTTAAGAATTTTCAAATTTTCAGGTTCCATATAAGGTCAAAAACTACATACTCAGATCTTCACCAAACTTTGCAGGAATACATTGGATGTTAAGACACGTGGAAAAAACGTACAAAACAAGAGATTGGAGACATCAAGATTTTGGACGAATTTTTTAAGAATTTTCAAATTTTCAGAAATGCGTTTCCAGATAAGGTCAAAAACTACATACTCAGATCTTCACCAAACTTTGCAGGGATACATTGGATGTCAAGACACGTGGAAAAAACGTACAAAACAAGAGATTGGGGTGATCAAGATTTTGGACGGATTTTTTAAGAATTTTCAAATTTTCAGATGGGAGGTTCCAGATAAGGTCAAAAACGACATACTGAGATCTTCACCAAACTTTGCAGGAATACATTGGATGTCAAGACACGTGGAAAAAACATACAAAACATAGTATTGGGGACATCAAGATTTTGGTCAAATTTTTTAAGAATTTTCAAATTTTCAGATAGGAGGTTCCATATAAGGTCAAAAACTACATACTCAGATCTTCACCAAACATTGCAGGGATACATTGGATGTCAAGACACGTGGAAAAAACGTACAAAACAAGAGATTGGAGACATCAAGATTTTGGACGAATTTTTGAAGAATTTTCAAATTTTCAGATAGGAGGTTCCAAATAAGGTCAAAAACTACATACTCAGATCTTCACCAAACGTTGCAGGGATACTTTGCATGTCAAGACACGTGGAAAAAACGTACAAAACAAGAGATTGGAGACATCAAGATTTTCGACGAATTTTTTAAGAATTTTCAAATTTTCAGATGGGAGGTTCCAGATAAGGTCAAAAACGACATACTCAGATCTTCACCAAACTTTGCATGGATACATTGGATGTCAAGACACGTGGAAAAAACGTACAAAACAAGAAATTGGAGACATCAAGATTTTGGACGAATTTTTTAAGAATTTTCAAATTTTCAGAAAGGAGGTTCCGTATAAGGTCAAACACTACATACTCAGATCTTCACCAAACTTTGCAGGGATACATTGGATGTCAAGACACGTGGAAAAAACGTACAAAACAAGAGATTAAGGTCATCAAGATTTTGGACGGATTTTTTAGGAATTTTCAAATTTTCAGATGGGAGGTTCCAGATAAGGTCAAAAACTACATACTCAGATCTTCACCAAACTTTGCAGTGATACATTGGATGTCAAGACACGTGGAAAAAACGTACAAAACAAGAGATTGGAGACATCATGATTGTGAACGAATTTTTTAAGAATTTTCAAATTTTCAGATAGGAGGTTCCATATAAGGTCAAAAACTACATACTCAGATCTTCACCAAACTTTGCATGGATACATTGGATGTCAAGACACGTGGAAAAAACATACAAAACATAGGATTGGGGACATCAAGATTTTGGTCGAATTTTTTTAGAATTTTCAAATTTTCAGATAGGAGGTTCCAGATAAGGTCAAAAACTACATACTCAGATCTTCACCAAACTTTGCAGGGATACATTGGATGTCAAGACACGTGAAAAAAAACGTACAAACCAAGAGATTGGAGACATCAAGATTTTGGACGAATTTTTTAAGAATTTTCAAATTTTCAGATAGGAGGTTCCAGATAAGGTCAAAAACTACATACTCAGATCTTCACCAAACTTTGCAGGGACACATTGGATGTCAAGACACGTGGAAAAAACGTACAAAACAAGAGATTGGAGACATCAAGATTTTGGACGAATTTTTGAGGAATTTTCAAATTTTCAGAAATGAGGTTCCAGATAAGGTCAAAAACTACATACTCAGATCTTCACCAAACTTTGCAGGGATACATTGGATGTCAAGACACGTGGGGAAAACATACAAACCAAGAGATTGGATACATCAAGATTTTGGACGAATTTTTTAAGAATTTTCAAATTTTCAGATAGGAGGTTCCATTTAAGGTCAAAAACTACATACTCAGATCTTCACCAAACTTTGCAGGGATATATTGGATGTCAAGACACGTGGAAAAAACGTACAAAACAAGAGATTGGAGACATCAAGATTTTGGACGAATTTTTTAAGAATTTTCAAATTTTCAGAAAGGATGTTCCAGATAAGGTCAAAAACGACATACTCAGATCTTCACCAAACTTTGCAGGGATACATTGGATGTCAAGACACGTGGAAAAAACATACAAGACATAGGATTGGGGACATCAAAATTTTGGTCGAATTTTTTAAGAATTTTCAAATTTTCAGATAGGAGGTTCCATTTAAGGTCAAAAACTACATACTCAGATCTTCACCAAACTTTGCAGGGATACATTGGATGTCAAGACACGTGGAAAAAACGTACAAAACAAGAGATTGGGGTGATCAAGATTTTGGACGGATTTTTTAAGAATTTTCAAATTTTCAGATGGGAGGTTCCAGATAAGGTCAAAAACGACATACTGAGATCTTCACCAAACTTTGCAGGAATACATTGGATGTCAAGACACGTGGAAAAAACATACAAAACATAAGATTGGGTACATCAAGATTTTGGTCGAATTTTTTAAGAATTTTCAAATTTTCAGATAGGAGGTTCCATATAAGGTAAAAAACTACATACTCAGATCTTCACCGAACTTTGCAGGGATACATTGGATGTCAAGACACGTGGAAAAAACATACAAAACATAGTATTGGGGACATCAAGATTTTGGTCAAATTTTTTAAGAATTTTCAAATTTTCAGATAGGAGGTTCCATATAAGGTCAAAAACTACATACTCAGATCTTCACCAAACATTGCAGGGATACATTGGATGTCAAGACACGTGGAAAAAACGTACAAAACAAGAGATTGGAGACATCAAGATTTTGGACGAATTTTTGAAGAATTTTCAAATTTTCAGATAGGAGGTTCCAAATAAGGTCAAAAACTACATACTCAGATCTTCACCAAACGTTGCAGGGATACTTTGCATGTCAAGACACGTGGAAAAAACGTACAAAACAAGAGATTGGAGACATCAAGATTTTCGACGAATTTTTTAAGAATTTTCAAATTTTCAGATGGGAGGTTCCAGATAAGGTCAAAAACGACATACTCAGATCTTCACCAAACTTTGCATGGATACATTGGATGTCAAGACACGTGGAAAAAACGTACAAAACAAGAAATTGGAGACATCAAGATTTTGGACGAATTTTTTAAGAATTTTCAAATTTTCAGAAAGGAGGTTCCGTATAAGGTCAAAAACTACATACTCAGATCTTCACCAAACTTTGCAGGGATACATTGGATGTCAAGACACGTGGAAAAAACGTACAAAACAAGAGATTAAGGTCATCAAGATTTTGGACGGATTTTTTAGGAATTTTCAAATTTTCAGATGGGAGGTTCCATATAAGGTCAAAAACTACATACTCAGATCTTCACCAAACTATGCAGGGATACATTGGATGTCAAGACACGTGGAAAAAAAGTACAAAACAAGAGATTGGAGACATCAAGATTTTGGACGAATTTTTTAAGAATTTTCAAATTTTCAGATAGGAGGTTCCAGATAAGGTCAAAAACTACATACTCAGATCTTCACCAAACTTTGCAGGGACACATTGGATGTCAAGACACGTGGAAAAAACGTACAAAACAAGAGATTGGAGACATCAAGATTTTGGACGAATTTTTGAGGAATTTTCAAATTTTCAGAAATGAGGTTCCAGATAAGGTCAAAAACTACATACTCAGATCTTCACCAAACTTTGCAGGGATACATTGGATGTCAAGACACGTGGGGAAAACATACAAACCAAGAGATTGGATACATCAAGATTTTGGACGAATTTTTTAAGAATTTTCAAATTTTCAGATAGGAGGTTCCATTTAAGGTCAAAAACTACATACTCAGATCTTCACCAAACTTTGCAGGGATATATTGGATGTCAAGACACGTGGAAAAAACGTACAAAACAAGAGATTGGAGACATCAAGATTTTGGACGAATTTTTTAAGAATTTTCAAATTTTCAGAAAGGATGTTCCAGATAAGGTCAAAAACGACATACTCAGATCTTCACCAAACTTTGCAGGGATACATTGGATGTCAAGACACGTGGAAAAAACATACAAGACATAGGATTGGGGACATCAAAATTTTGGTCGAATTTTTTAAGAATTTTCAAATTTTCAGATAGGAGGTTCCATATAAGGTCAAAAACTACATACTCAGATCTTCACCAAACTTTGCAGGGATACATTGGATGTCAAGACACGTGGAAAAAACGTACAAAACTTGAGATTGGAGACATCAAGATTTTGGACGAATTTTTGAGGAATTTTCAAATTTTCAGAAATGAGGTGCCAGATAAGGTCAAAAACTACATACTCAGATCTTCACCAAACTTTGCAGGGATACATTGGATGTCAAGACACGTGGGAAAAACGTACAAAACAAGAGATTGGAGACATCAAGATTTTGGACGAATTTTTGAGGAATTTTCAAATTTTCAGAAATGAGGTGCCAGATAAGGTCAAAAACTACATACTCAGATCTTCACCAAACTTTGCAGGGATACATTGGATGTCAAGACACGTGGAAAAAACGTACAAAACAAGAGATTGGAGACATCAAGATTTTGGACGAATTTTTTAAGAATTTTCAAATTTTCAGATAGGAGGTTCCAGATGAGGTCAAAAACTACATACTCAGATCTTCACCAAACTTTGCAGGAATACTTTGCATGTCAAGACACGTGGAAAAAACGTACAAAACAAGAGATCGGAGACATCAAGATTTTCGACGAATTTTTTAAGAATTTTCAAATTTTCAGATAGGAGGTTCCAGATAAGGTCAAAAACGACATACTCAGATCTTCACCAAACTTTGCAGGAATACTTTGCATGTCAAGACACGTGGAAAAAACGTACAAAACAAGAGATCGGAGACATCAAGATTTTGGACGAATTTTTTAAGAATTTTCAAATTTTCAGAAAGGATGTTCCAGATAAGGTCAAAAACGACATACTCAGATCTTCACCAAACTTTGCAGGGATATATTGGAGGTCGAGACACGTGGAAAAAACGTACAAAACAAGAGATTGGAGACAACAAGATTTTGGACGAATTTTTTAAAAATTTTCAATTTTTCAGATAGGAGGTTCCAGATAAGGTCAAAAACTACATACTCAGATCTTCACCAAACTTTGCAGGGATACATTGGATGTCAAGACACGTGGAAAAAACATACAAAACATAGGATTGGGGATATCAAGATTTTGGTCAAATTTTTTAAGAATTTTCAAATTTTCAGATAGGAGGTTCCATATAAGGTCAAAAACTACATACTCAGATCTTCACCAAACATTGCAGGGATACATTGGATGTCAAGACACGTGGAAAAAACGTACAAAACAAGAGATTGGAGACATCAAGATTTTCGACGAATTTTTGAAAATTTTCAGATTTTCAGATGGGAGGTTCCAGATAAGGTCAAAAACGACATACTCAGATCTTCACCAAACTTTGCAGGGATACATTGGATGTCAAGACACGTGGAAAAAACGTACAAAACAAGAGATTGGGGTCATCAATATTTTGGACGGATTTTTTAGGAATTTTCAAATTTTCAGATTTGAGGTTCCAGATAAGGTCAAAAACTACATACTCAGATCTTCACCAAACTTTGCAGGGATACATTGGATGTCAAGACACGTGGAAAAAACGTACAAAACAAGAGATTGGAGACATCAAGATTTTGAACGAATTTTTTAAGAATTTTCAAATTTTCAGATAGGAGGTTCCATTAAGGTCAAAAACTACATACTCAGATCTTCACCAAACTTTGCAGGGATACATTGGATGTCAAGACACGTGGAAAAAACATACAAGACCTAGGATTGGGGACATCAAGATTTTGGTCAAATTTTTTAAGAATTTTCAAATTTTCAGGTTCCAGATAAGGTCAAAAACGACATACTCAGATCTTCACCAAACTTTGCAGGGATACATTGGATGTCAAGACACGTGGAAAAAACATACAAAACATAGGATTGAGGACATCAAGATTTTGGTCAAATTTTTTAAGAATTTTCAAATTTTCAGATAGGAGGTTCCATATAAGGTCAAAAACTACATACTCAGATCTTCACCAAACATTGCAGGGATACATTGGATGTCAAGACACGTGGAAAAACGTACAAAACAAGAGATTGGAGACATCAAGATTTCGGACGAATTTTTTAAGAATTTTCAAATTTTCAGATAGGAGGTTCCAGATAAGGTCAAAAACTACATACTCAGATCTTCACCAAACTTTGCAGGGATACATTGGATGTAAAGACACGCGGGAAAAACATACAAAACATAGGATTGGGGACATCAAGATTTTGGTCAAATTTTTTAAGAATTTTCAAATTTTCAGATAGGAGGTTCCATATAAGGTCAAAAACTACATACTCAGATCTTCACCAAACTTTGCAGGGATACATTGGATGTCAAGACACATGGAAAAACGTACAAAACAAGAGATTGGAGTCATCAAGATTTTGGACGAATTTTTGAGGAATTTTCAAATTCTCAGAAATGAGGTTCCAGATAAGGTCAAAAACTACATACTCAGATCTTCACCAAACTTTGCAGGGATACATTGGATGTCAAGACACGTGGGGAAAACATACAAACCAAGAGATTGGAGACATCAAGATTTTGGACGAATTTTTTAAGAATTTTCAAATTTTCAGATAGGAGGTTCCATATAAGGTCAAAAACTACATACTCAGATCTTCACCAAACTTTGCAGGGATACATTGGATGTCAAGACACGTGGAAAAAACGTACAAAACAAGAGATTGGAGACATCAAGATTTTGGACGAATTTTTTAAGAATTTTCAAATTTTCAGAAAGGATGTTCCAGATAAGGTCAAAAACGACACTCAGATCTTCACCAAACTTTGCAGGGATACATTGGATGTCAAGACACGTGGAAAAAACATACAAAACATAGGATTGGGGACATCAAGATTTTGGTCAAATTTTTTAAGAATTTTCAAATTTTCAGATAGGAGGTTCCATATAAGGTCAAAAACTACATACTCAGATCTTCACCAAACATTGCAGGGATACATTGGATGTCAAGACACGTGGAAAAACCTACAAAACAAGAGATTGGAGACATCAAGATTTCGGACGAATTTTTTAAGAATTTTCAAATTTTCAGATGGGAGGTTCCAGATAAGATCAAAAACGACATACTCAGATCTTCACCAAACTTTGCATGGATACATTGGATGTCAAGACACGTGGAAAAAACATACAAAACATAGAATTGTGGACATCAAGATTTTGGTCGAGTTTTTTAAGAATTTTCAAATTTTCAGATAGGAGGTTCCAGATAAGGTCAAAAACTACATACTCAGATCTTCACCAAACGTTGCAGGGATACATTGGATGTCAAGACACGTGGAAAAAACGTACAAAACAAGAGATTGGAGACATCAAGATTTTGGACGAATTTTTTAAGAATTTTCAAATTTTCAGATAGGAGGTTCCAGATAAGGTCAAAAACTACATACTCAGATCTTCACCAAACTTTGCAGGGATACATTGGATGTCAAGACACGTGGAAAAAACG
This sequence comes from Lepisma saccharinum, assembly GCF_977018435.1. Lineage (NCBI taxonomy): Eukaryota > Metazoa > Arthropoda > Insecta > Zygentoma > Lepismatidae > Lepisma > Lepisma saccharinum. The sequence goes on along the minus strand of NW_028142947.1, from coordinate 168,852 downwards.
TACAAAACAAGAGATTGGAGACATCAAGATTTTGGACGAATTTTTGAGGAATTTTCAAATTTTCAGATAGGAGGTTCCAAATAATGTCAAAAACTACATACTCAGATCTTCACCAAACGTTGCAGGGATACTTTGCATGTCAAGACACGTGGAAAAAACGTACAAAACAAGAGATTGGAGACATCAAGATTTTCGACGAATTTTTTAAGAAATTTCAAATTTTGAGATGGGAGGTTCCAGATAAGGTCAAAAACGACATACTCAGATCTTCACCAAACTTTGCAGGAATACATTGGATGTCAAGACACGTGGAAAAAACATACAAAACATAAGATTCGGTACATCAAGATTTTGGTCGAATTTTTTAAGAATTTTCAAATTTTCAGATAGGAGGTTCCATATAAGGTAAAAAACTACATACTCAGATCTTCACCGAACTTTGCAGGGATACATTGGATGTCAAGACACGTGGAAAAAACATACAAAACATAGGATTGGGGACATCAAGATTTTGGTCAAATTTTTTAAGAATTTTCAAATTTTCAGATAGGAGGTTCCAAATAAGGTCAAAAACTACATACTCAGATCTTCACCAAACGTTGCAGGGATACTTTGCATGTCAAGACACGTGGAAAAAACGTACAAAACAAGAGATTGGAGACATCAAGATTTTCGACGAATTTTTTAAGAATTTTCAAATTTTCAGATGGGAGGTTCCAGATAAGGTCAAAAACGACATACTCAGATCTTCACCAAACTTTGCATGGATACATTGGATGTCAAGACACGTGGAAAAAACGTACAAAACAAGAAATTGGAGACATCAAGATTTTGGACGAATTTTTTAAGAATTTTCAAAAATTCAGAAAGGAGGTTCCGTATAAGGTCAAAAACTACATACTCAGATCTTCACCAAACTTTGCAGGGATACATTGGATGTCAAGACACGTGGAAAAAACGTACAAAACAAGATATTGGGGTCATCAAGATTTTGGACGGATTTTTTAGGAATTTTCAAATTTTCAGATGGGAGGTTCCAGATAAAGTCAAAAACTACATACTCAGATCTTCACCAAACTTTGCAGTGATACATTGGATGTCAAGACACGTGGAAAAAACGTACAAAACAAGAGATTGGAGACATCAAGATTTTGAACGAATTTTTTAAGAATTTTCAAATTTTCAGATAGGAGGTTCCAGATAAGGTCAAAAACTACATACTCAGATCTTCACCAAACTTTGCATGGATACATTGGATGTCAAGACACGTGGAAAAAACATACAAAACATAGGATTGGGGACATCAAGATTTTGGTCGAATTTTTTTGAATTTTCAAATTTTCAGATAGGAGGTTCCAGATAAGGTCAAAAACTACATACTCAGATCTTCACCAAACTTTGCAGGGATACATTGGATGTCAAGACACGTGAAAAAAACGTACAAACCAAGAGATTGGAGACATCAAGATTTTGGACGAATTTTTTAAGAATTTTCAAATTTTCAGAAAGGAGGTTCCATATAAGGTCAAAAACTACATACTCAGATCTTCACCAAACTATGCAGGGATACATTGGATGTCAAGACACGTGGAAAAAACGTACAAAACAAGAGATTGGAGACATCAAGATTTTGGACGAATTTTTTAAGAATTTTCAAATTTTCAGATAGGAGGTTCCAGATAAGGTCAAAAACTACATACTCAGATCTTCACCAAACTTTGCAGGGACACATTGGATGTCAAGACACGTGGAAAAAACGTACAAAACAAGAGATTGGAGACATCAAGATTTTGGACGAATTTTTGAGGAATTTTCAAATTTTCAGAAATGAGGTTCCAGATAAGGTCAAAAACTACATACTCAGATCTTCACCAAACTTTGCAGGGATACATTGGATGTCAAGACACGTGGGGAAAACATACAAACCAAGAGATTGGATACATCAAGATTTTGGACGAATTTTTTAAGAATTTTCAAATTTTCAGATAGGAGGTTCCATTTAAGGTCAAAAACTACATACTCAGATCTTCACCAAACTTTGCAGGGATATATTGGATGTCAAGACACGTGGAAAAAACGTACAAAACAAGAGATTGGAGACATCAAGATTTTTGACGAATTTTTTAAGAATTTTCAAATTTTCAGAAAGGATGTTCCAGATAAGGTCAAAAACGACATACTCAGATCTTCACCAAACTTTGCAGGGATACATTGGATGTCAAGACACGTGGGGAAAACATACAAACCAAGAGATTGGATACATCAAGATTTTGGACGAATTTTTTAAGAATTTTCAAATTTTCAGATAGGATGTTCCATATAAGGTCAAAAACTACATACTCAGATCTTCACCAAACTATGCAGGGATACATTGGATGTCAAGACACGTGGAAAAAACGTACAAAACAAGAGATTGGAGACATCAAGATTTTGGACGAATTTTTTAAGAATTTTCAAATTTTCAGAAAGGATGTTCCAGATAAGGTCAAAAACGACATACTCAGATCTTCACCAAACTTTGCATGGATACATTGGATGTCAAGACACGTGGAAAAAACATACAAAACATAGGATTGGGGACATCAAGATTTTGGTCAAATTTTTTAAGAAATTTCAAATTTTGAGATGGGAGGTTCCAGATAAGGTCAAAAACGACATACTCAGATCTTCACCAAACTTTGCAGGAATACATTGGATGTCAAGACACGTGGAAAAAACATACAAAACATAAGATTCGGTACATCAAGATTTTGGTCGAATTTTTTAAGAATTTTCAAATTTTCAGATAGGAGGTTCCATATAAGGTAAAAAACTACATACTCAGATCTTCACCGAACTTTGCAGGGATACATTGGATGTCAAGACACGTGGAAAAAACATACAAAACATAGGATTGGGGACATCAAGATTTTGGTCAAATTTTTTAAGAATTTTCAAATTTTCAGATAGGAGGTTCCATATAAGGTCAAAAACTACATACTCAGATCTTCACCAAACATTGCAGGGATACATTGGATGTCAAGACACGTGGAAAAAACGTACAAAACAAGAGATTGGAGACATCAAGATTTTGGACGAATTTTTGAAGAATTTTCAAATTTTCAGATAGGAGGTTCCAAATAAGGTCAAAAACTACATACTCAGATCTTCACCAAACGTTGCAGGGATACTATGCATGTCAAGACACGTGGAAAAAACGTACAAAACAAGAGATTGGAGACATCAAGATTTTCGACGAATTTTTTAAGAATTTTCAAATTTTCAGATGGGAGGTTCCAGATAAGGTCAAAAACGACATACTCAGATCTTCACCAAACTTTGCATGGATACATTGGATGTCAAGACACGTGGAAAAAACGTACAAAACAAGAAATTGGAGACATCAAGATTTTGGACGAATTTTTTAAGAATTTTCAAAAATTCAGAAAGGAGGTTCCGTATAAGGTCAAAAACTACATACTCAGATCTTCACCAAACTTTGCAGGGATACATTGGATGTCAAGACACGTGGAAAAAACGTACAAAACAAGATATTGGGGTCATCAAGATTTTGGACGGATTTTTTAGGAATTTTCAAATTTTCAGATGGGAGGTTCCAGATAAAGTCAAAAACTACATACTCAGATCTTCACCAAACTTTGCAGTGATACATTGGATGTCAAGACACGTGGAAAAAACGTACAAAACAAGAGATTGGAGACATCAAGATTTTGAACGAATTTTTTAAGAATTTTCAAATTTTCAGATAGGAGGTTCCATATAAGGTCAAAAACTACATACTCAGATCTTCACCAAACTTTGCATGGATACATTGGATGTCAAGACACGTGGAAAAAACATACAAAACATAGGATTGGGGACATCAAGATTTTGGTCGAATTTTTTTGAATTTTCAAATTTTCAGATAGGAGGTTCCAGATAAGGTCAAAAACTACATACTCAGATCTTCACCAAACTTTGCAGGGATACATTGGATGTCAAGACACGTGAAAAAAACGTACAAACCAAGAGATTGGAGACATCAAGATTTTGGACGAATTTTTTAAGAATTTTCAAATTTTCAGAAAGGAGGTTCCATATAAGGTCAAAAACTACATACTCAGATCTTCACCAAACTATGCAGGGATACATTGGATGTCAAGACACGTGGAAAAAACGTACAAAACAAGAGATTGGAGACATCAAGATTTTGGACGAATTTTTTAAGAATTTTCAAATTTTCAGATAGGAGGTTCCAGATATGGTCAAAAACTACATACTCAGATCTTCACCAAACTTTGCAGGGACACATTGGATGTCAAGACACGTGGAAAAAACGTACAAAACAAGAGATTGGAGACATCAAGATTTTGGACGAATTTTTGAGGAATTTTCAAATTTTCAGAAATGAGGTTCCAGATAAGGTCAAAAACTACATACTCAGATCTTCACCAAACTTTGCAGGGATACATTGGATGTCAAGACACGTGGGGAAAACATACAAACCAAGAGATTGGATACATCAAGATTTTGGACGAATTTTTTAAGAATTTTCAAATTTTCAGATAGGAGGTTCCATTTAAGGTCAAAAACTACATACTCAGATCTTCACCAAACTTTGCAGGGATATATTGGATGTCAAGACACGTGGAAAAAACGTACAAAACAAGAGATTGGAGACATCAAGATTTTGGACGAATTTTTTAAGAATTTTCAAATTTTCAGAAAGGATGTTCCAGATAAGGTCAAAAACGACATACTCAGATCTTCACCAAACTTTGCAGGGATACATTGGATGTCAAGACACGTGGAAAAAACATACAAAACATAGGATTGGGGACATCAAGATTTTGGTCAATTTTTTTAAGAATTTTCAAATTTTCAGATAGGATGTTCCATATAAGGTCAAAAACTACATACTCAGATCTTCACCAAACTATGCAGGGATACATTGGATGTCAAGACACGTGGAAAAAACGTACAAAACAAGAGATTGGAGACATCAAGATTTTGGACGAATTTTTTAAGAATTTTCAAATTTTCAGAAAGGATGTTCCAGATAAGGTCAAAAACGACATACTCAGATCTTCACCAAACTTTGCAGGGATACATTGGAGGTCGAGACACGTGGAAAAAACGTACAAAACAAGAGATTGGAGACAACAAGATTTTGGACGAATTATTTAAAAATTTTCAATTTTTCAGATAGGAGGTTCCAGATAAGGTCAAAAACTACATACTCAGATCTTCACCAAACTTCGCAGGGATACATTGGATGTCAAGACACGTGGAAAAAACATACAAAACATAGGATTGGGGATATCAAGATTTTGGTCAAATTTCTTAAGAATTTTCCAATTTTCAGATAGGAGGTTCCATATAAGGTCAAAAACTACATACTCAGATCTTCACCAAACATTGCAGGGATACATTGGATGTCAAGACACGTGGAAAAAACGAACAAAACAAGAGATTGGAGACATCAAGATTTTCGACGAATTTTTGAAGAATTTTCAAATTTTCAGATGGGAGGTTCCAGATAAGGTCAAAAACGACATACTCAGATTTTCACCAAACTTTGCAGGGATACATTGGATGTCAAGACACGTGGAAAAAACGTACAAAACAAGAGATTGGGGTCATCAATATTTTGGACGGATTTTTTAGGAATTTTCAAATTTTCAGATGGGAGGTTCCACATAAGGTCAAAAACTACATACTCAGATCTTCACCAAACTTTGCAGGGATACATTGGATGTCAAGACACGTGGAAAAAACGTACAAAACAGAAGATTGGAGACATCAAGATTTTGAACGAATTTTTTAAGAATTTTCAAATTTTCAGATAGGAGGTTCCATTAAGGTCAAAAACTACATACTCAGATCTTCACCAAACTTTGCATGGATACATTGGATGTCAAGACACGTGGAAAAAACATACAAAACATAAGATTCGGTACATCAAGATTTTGGTCGAATTTTTTAAGAATTTTCAAATTTTCAGATAGGAGGTTCCATATAAGGTAAAAAACTACATACTCAGATCTTCAAGGAACTTTGCAGGGATACATTGGGTGTCAAGACACGTGGAAAAAACATACAAAACATAGGATTGGGGACATCAAGATTTTGGTCAAATTTTTTAAGAATTTTCAAATTTTCAGATCGGAGGTTCCATATAAGGTCAAAAACTACATACTCAGATCTTCACCAAACATTGCAGGGATACATTGGATGTCAAGACACGTGGAAAAAACGTACAAAACAAGAGATTGGAGACATCAAGATTTTGGTGGAATTTTTGAAGAATTTTCAAATTTTCAGATAGGAGGTTCCAAATAATGTCAAAAACTACATACTCAGATCTTCACCAAACGTTGCAGGGATACTTTGCATGTCAAGACACGTGGAAAAAACGTACAAAACAAGAGATTGGAGACATCAAGATTTTCGACGAATTTTTTAAGAAATTTCAAATTTTCAGATGGGAGGTTCCAGATAAGGTCAAAAACGACATACTCAGATCTTCACCAAACTTTGCAGGAATACATTGGATGTCAAGACACGTGGAAAAAACATACAAAACATAAGATTCGGTACATCAAGATTTTGGTCGAATTTTTTAAGAATTTTCAAATTTTCAGATAGGAGGTTCCATATAAGGTAAAAAACTACATACTCAGATCTTCACCGAACTTTGCAGGGATACATTGGATGTCAAGACACGTGGAAAAAACATACAAAACATAGGATTGGGGACATCAAGATTTTGGTCAAATTTTTTAAGAATTTTCAAATTTTCAGATAGGAGGTTCCATATAAGGTCAAAAACTACATACTCAGATCTTCACCAAACATTGCAGGGATACATTGGATGTCAAGACACGTGGAAAAAACGTACAAAACAAGAGATTGGAGACATCAAGATTTTGGACGAATTTTTGAAGAATTTTCAAATTTTCAGATAGGAGGTTCCAAATAAGGTCAAAAACTACATACTCAGATCTTCACCAAACGTTGCAGGGATACTTTGCATGTCAAGACACGTGGAAAAAACGTACAAAACAAGAGATTGGAGACATCAAGATTTTCGACGAATTTTTTAAGAATTTTCAAATTTTCAGATAGGAGGTTCCAGATATGGTCAAAAACTACATACTCAGATCTTCACCAAACTTTGCAGGGACACATTGGATGTCAAGACACGTGGAAAAAACGTACAAAACAAGAGATTGGAGTCATCAAGATTTTGGACGAATTTTTGAGGAATTTTCAAATTTTCAGAAATGAGGTTCCAGATAAGGTCAAAAACTACATACTCAGATCTTCACCAAACTTTGCAGGGATACATTGGATGTCAAGACACGTGGGGAAAACATACAAACCAAGAGATTGGATACATCAAGATTTTGGACGAATTTTTTAAGAATTTTCAAATTTTCAGATAGGAGGTTCCATTTAAGGTCAAAAACTACATACTCAGATCTTCACCAAACTTTGCAGGGATATATTGGATGTCAAGACACGTGGAAAAAACGTACAAAACAAGAGATTGGAGACATCAAGATTTTGGACGAATTTTTTAAGAATTTTCAAATTTTCAGAAAGGATGTTCCAGATAAGGTCAAAAACGACATACTCAGATCTTCACCAAACTTTGCAGGGATACATTGGATGTCAAGACACGTGGAAAAAACATACAAAACATAGGATTGGGGACATCAAGATTTTGGTCAAATTTTTTAAGAATTTTCAAATTTTCAGATAGGATGTTCCATATAAGGTCAAAAACTACATACTCAGATCTTCACCAAACTATGCAGGGATACATTGGATGTCAAGACACGTGGAAAAAACGTACAAAACAAGAGATTGGAGACATCAAGATTTTGGACGAATTTTTTAAGAATTTTCAAATTTTCAGAAAGGATGTTCCAGATAAGGTCAAAAACGACATACTCAGATCTTCACCAAACTTTGCAGGGATACATTGGAGGTCGAGACACGTGGAAAAAACGTACAAAACAAGAGATTGGAGACAACAAGATTTTGGACGAATTATTTAAAAATTTTCAATTTTTCAGATAGGAGGTTCCAGATAAGGTCAAAAACTACATACTCAGATCTTCACCAAACTTCGCAGGGATACATTGGATGTCAAGACACGTGGAAAAAACATACAAAACATAGGATTGGGGATATCAAGATTTTGGTCAAATTTCTTAAGAATTTTCCAATTTTCAGATAGGAGGTTCCATATAAGGTCAAAAACTACATACTCAGATCTTCACCAAACATTGCAGGGATACATTGGATGTCAAGACACGTGGAAAAAACGAACAAAACAAGAGATTGGAGACATCAAGATTTTCGACGAATTTTTGAAGAATTTTCAAATTTTCAGATGGGAGGTTCCAGATAAGGTCAAAAACGACATACTCAGATTTTCACCAAACTTTGCAGGGATACATTGGATGTCAAGACACGTGGAAAAAACGTACAAAACAAGAGATTGGGGTCATCAATATTTTGGACGGATTTTTTAGGAATTTTCAAATTTTCAGATGGGAGGTTCCACATAAGGTCAAAAACTACATACTCAGATCTTCACCAAACTTTGCAGGGATACATTGGATGTCAAGACACGTGGAAAAAACGTACAAAACAGAAGATTGGAGACATCAAGATTTTGAACGAATTTTTTAAGAATTTTCAAATTTTCAGATAGGAGGTTCCATTAAGGTCAAAAACTACATACTCAGATCTTCACCAAACTTTGCATGGATACATTGGATGTCAAGACACGTGGAAAAAACATACAAAACATAAGATTCGGTACATCAAGATTTTGGTCGAATTTTTTAAGAATTTTCAAATTTTCAGATAGGAGGTTCCATATAAGGTAAAAAACTACATACTCAGATCTTCAAGGAACTTTGCAGGGATACATTGGGTGTCAAGACACGTGGAAAAAACATACAAAACATAGGATTGGGGACATCAAGATTTTGGTCAAATTTTTTAAGAATTTTCAAATTTTCAGATCGGAGGTTCCATATAAGGTCAAAAACTACATACTCAGATCTTCACCAAACATTGCAGGGATACATTGGATGTCAAGACACGTGGAAAAAACGTACAAAACAAGAGATTGGAGACATCAAGATTTTGGTGGAATTTTTGAAGAATTTTCAAATTTTCAGATAGGAGGTTCCAAATAATGTCAAAAACTACATACTCAGATCTTCACCAAACGTTGCAGGGATACTTTGCATGTCAAGACACGTGGAAAAAACGTACAAAACAAGAGATTGGAGACATCAAGATTTTCGACGAATTTTTTAAGAAATTTCAAATTTTCAGATGGGAGGTTCCAGATAAGGTCAAAAACGACATACTCAGATCTTCACCAAACTTTGCAGGAATACATTGGATGTCAAGACACGTGGAAAAAACATACAAAACATAAGATTCGGTACATCAAGATTTTGGTCGAATTTTTTAAGAATTTTCAAATTTTCAGATAGGAGGTTCCATATAAGGTAAAAAACTACATACTCAGATCTTCACCGAACTTTGCAGGGATACATTGGATGTCAAGACACGTGGAAAAAACATACAAAACATAGGATTGGGGACATCAAGATTTTGGTCAAATTTTTTAAGAATTTTCAAATTTTCAGATAGGAGGTTCCATATAAGGTCAAAAACTACATACTCAGATCTTCACCAAACATTGCAGGGATACATTGGATGTCAAGACACGTGGAAAAAACGTACAAAACAAGAGATTGGAGACATCAAGATTTTGGACGAATTTTTGAAGAATTTTCAAATTTTCAGATAGGAGGTTCCAAATAAGGTCAAAAACTACATACTCAGATCTTCACCAAACGTTGCAAGGATACTTTGCATGTCAAGACACGTGGAAAAAACGTACAAAACAAGAGATTGGAGACATCAAGATTTTCGACGAATTTTTTAAGAATTTTCAAATTTTCAGATGGGAGGTTCCAGATAAGGTCAAAAACGACATACTCAGATCTTCACCAAACTTTGCATGGATACATTGGATGTCAAGACACGTGGAAAAAACGTACAAAACAAGAAATTGGAGACATCAAGATTTTGGACGAATTTTTTAAGAATTTTCAAAAATTCAGAAAGGAGGTTCCGTATAAGGTCAAAAACTACATACTCAGATCTTCACCAAACTTTGCAGGGTAACATTGGATGTCAAGACACGTGGAAAAAACGTACAAAACAAGATATTGGGGTCATCAAGATTTTGGACGGATTTTTTAGGAATTTTCAAATTTTCAGATGGGAGGTTCCAGATAAAGTCAAAAACTACATACTCAGATCTTCACCAAACTTTGCAGTGATACATTGGATGTCAAGACACTTGGAAAAAACGTACAAAACAAGAGATTGGAGACATCAAGATTTTGAACGAATTTTTTAAGAATTTTCAAATTTTCAGATAGGAGGTTCCATATAAGGTCAAAAACTACATACTCAGATCTTCACCAAACTTTGCATGGATACATTGGATGTCAAGACACGTGGAAAAAACATACAAAACATAGGATTGGGGACATCAAGATTTTGGTCGAATTTTTTTGAATTTTCAAATTTTCAGATAGGAGGTTCCAGATAAGGTCAAAAACTACATACTCAGATCTTCACCAAACTTTGCAGGGATACATTGGATGTCAAGACACGTGAAGAAAACGTACAAACCAAGAGATTGGAGACATCAAGATTTTGGACGAATTTTTTAAGAATTTTCAAATTTTCAGAAAGGAGGTTCCATATAAGGTCAAAAACTACATACTCAGATCTTCACCAAACTATGCAGGGATACATTGGATGTCAAGACACGTGGAAAAAACGTACAAAACAAGAGATTGGAGACATCAAGATTTTGGACGAATTTTTTAAGAATTTTCAAATTTTCAGATAGGAGGTTCCAGATAAGGTCAAAAACTACATACTCAGATCTTCACCAAACTTTGCAGGGACACATTGGATGTCAAGACACGTGGAAAAAACGTACAAAACAAGAGATTGGAGACATCAAGATTTTGGACGAATTTTTGAGGAATTTTCAAATTTTCAGAAATGAGGTTCCAGATAAGGTCAAAAACTACATACTCAGATCTTCACCAAACTTTGCAGGGATACATTGGATGTCAAGACACGTGGGGAAAACATACAAACCAAGAGATTGGATACATCAAGATTTTGGACGAATTTTTTAAGAATTTTCAAATTTTCAGATAGGAGGTTCCATTTAAGGTCAAAAACTACATACTCAGATCTTCACCAAACTTTGCAGGGATATATTGGATGTCAAGACACGTGGAAAAAACGTACAAAACAAGAGATTGGAGACATCAAGATTTTGGAAGAATTTTTTAAGAATTTTCAAATTTTCAGAAAGGATGTTCCAGATAAGGTCAAAAACGACATACTCAGATCTTCACCCAACTTTGCAGGGATACATTGGATGTCAAGACACGTGGAAAAAACATACAAAACATAGGATTGGGGACATCAAGATTTTGGTCAAATTTTTTAAGAATTTTCAAATTTTCAGATAGGATGTTCCATATAAGGTCAAAAACTACATACTCAGATCTTCACCAAACATTGCAGGGATACATTGGATGTCAAGACACGTGGAAAAACGTACAAAACAAGAGATTTGAGACATCAAGATTTCGGACGAATTTTTTAAGAATTTTCAAATTTTCAGATAGGAGGTTCCAGATAAGGTCAAAAACTACATACTCAGATCTTCACCAAACTTTGCAGGGATACATTGGATGTCAAGACACGCGGGAAAAACATACAAAACATAGGATTGGGGACATCAAGATTTTGGTCAAATTTTTTAAGAATTTTCAAATTTTCAGATAGGAGGTTCCAGATAAGGTCAAAAACTACATACTCAGATCTTCACCAAACTATGCAGGGATACATTGTATGTCAAGACACGTGGAAAAAACGTACAAAACAAGAGATTGGAGACATCAAGATTTTGGACGAATTTTTGAGGAATTTTCAAATTCTCAGAAATGAGGTTCCAGATAAGGTCAAAAACTACATACTCAGATCTTCAACAAACTTTGCAGGGATACATTGGATGTCAAGACACGTGGGGAAAACATACAAACCAAGAGATTGGAGACATCAAGATTTTGGACGAATTTTTTAAGAATTTTCAAATTTTCAGATAGGAGGTTCCATATAAGGTCAAAAACTACATACTCAGATCTTCACCAAACTTTGCAGGGATACATTGGATGTCAAGACACGTGGAAAAAACGTACAAAACAAGAGATTGGAGACATCAAGATTTTGGACGAATTTTTTAAGAATTTTCAAATTTTCAGAAAGGATGTTCCAGATAAGGTCAAAAACGACATACTCAGATCTTCACCAAACTTTGCAGGGATACATTGGATGTCAAGACACGTGGAAAAAACATACAAAACATAGGATTGGGGACATCAAGATTTTGGTCAAATTTTTTAAGAATTTTCAAATTTTCAGATAGGAGGTTCCATATAAGGTCAAAAACTACATACTCAGATCTTCACCAAACATTGCATGGATACATTGGATGTCAAGACACGTGGAAAAACGTACAAAACAAGAGATTGGAGACATCAAGATTTCTGACGAATTTTTTAAGAATTTTCAAATTTTCAGATGGGAGGTTCCAGATAAGGTCAAAAACGACATACTCAGATCTTCACCAAACTTTGCATGGATACATTGGATGTCAAGACACGTGGAAAAAACATACAAAACATAGAATTGGGGACATCAAGATTTTGGTCGAATTTTTTAAGAATTTTCAAATTATCAGATAGGAGGTTCCAGATAAGGTCAAAAACTACATACTCAGATCTTCACCAAACGTTGCAGGGATACTTTGCATGTCAAGACACGTGGAAAAAACGTACAAAACAAGAGATTGGAGACATCAAGATTTTCGACAAATTTTTTAAGAATTTTCAAATTTTCAGATGGAAGGTTCCAGATAAGGTCAAAAACGACATACTCAGATCTTCACCAAACTTTGCATGGATACATTGGATGTCAAGACACGTGGAAAAAACGTACAAAACAAGAAATTGGAGACATCAAGATTTTGGACGAATTTTTTAAGAATTTTCAAATTTTCAGAAAGGAGGTTCCGTATAAGGTCAAAAACTACATACTCAGATCTTCACCAAACTTTGCAGGGATACATTGGATGTCAAGACACGTGGAAAAAACGTACAAAACAAGATATTGGGGTCATCAAGATTTTGGACGGATTTTTTAGGAATTTTCAAATTTTCAGATAGGAGGTTCCAGATAAAGTCAAAAACTACATACTCAGATCTTCACCAAACTTTGCAGTGATACATTGGATGTCAAGACACGTGGAAAAAACGTACAAAACAAGAGATTGGAGACATCAAGATTTTGAACGAATTTTTTAAGAATTTTCAAATTTTCAGATAGGAGGTTCCATATAAGGTCAAAAACTACATACTCAGATCTTCACCAAACTTTGCATGGATACATTGGATGTCAAGACACGTGGAAAAAACATACAAAACATAGGATTGGGGACATCAAGATTTTGGTCGAATTTTTTTAGAATTTTCAAATTTTCAGATAGGAGGTTCCAGATAAGGTCAAAAACTACATACTCAGATCTTCACCAAACTTTGCAGGGATACATTGGATGTCAAGACACGTGAAAAAAACGTACAAACCAAGAGATTGGAGACATCAAGATTTTGGACGAATTTTTTAAGAATTTTCAAATTTTCAGAAAGGAGGTTCCATATAAGGTCAAAAATTACATACTCAGATCTTCACCAAACTATGCAGGGATACATTGGATGTCAAGACACGTGGAAAAAACGTACAAAACAAGAGATTGGAGACATCAAGATTTTGGACGAATTTTTTAAGAATTTTCAAATTTTCAGATAGGAGGTTCCAGATAAGGTCAAAAACTACATACTCAGATCTTCACCAAACTTTGCAGGGACACATTGGATGTCAAGACACGTGGAAAAAACGTACAAAACAAGAGATTGGAGACATCAAGATTTTGGACGAATTTTTGAGGAATTTTCAAATTTTCAGAAATGAGGTTCCAGATAAGGTCAAAAACTACATACTCAGATCTTCACCAAACTTTGCAGGGATACATTGGATGTCAAGACACGTGGGGAAAACATACAAACCAAGAGATTGGATACATCAAGATTTTGGACGAATTTTTTAAGAATTTTCAAATTTTCAGATAGGAGGTTCCATTTAAGGTCAAAAACTACATACTCAGATCTTCACCAAACTTTGCAGGGATATATTGGATGTCAAGACACGTGGAAAAAACGTACAAAACAAGAGATTGGAGACATCAAGATTTTGGACGAATTTTTTAAGAATTTTCAAATTTTCAGAAAGGATGTTCCAGATAAGGTCAAAAACGACATACTCAGATCTTCACCAAACTTTGCAGGGATACATTGGATGTCAAGACACGTGGAAAAAACATACAAAACATAGGATTGGGGATATCAAGATTTTGGTCAAATTTTTTAAGAATTTTCAAATTTTCAGATAGGATGTTCCATATAAGGTCAAAAACTACATACTCAGATCTTCACCAAACATTGCAGGGATACATTGGATGTCAAGACACGTGGAAAAACGTACAAAACAAGAGATTTGAGACATCAAGATTTCGGACGAATTTTTTAAGAATTTTCAAATTTTCAGATAGGAGGTTCCAGATAAGGTCAAAAACTACATACTCAGATCTTCACCAAACTTTGCAGGGATACATTGGATGTCAAGACACGCGGGAAAAACATACAAAACATAGGATTGGGGACATCAAGATTTTGGTCAAATTTTTTAAGAATTTTCAAATTTTCAGATAGGAGGTTCCAGATAAGGTCAAAAACTACGTACTCAGATCTTCACCAAACTATGCAGGGATACATTGGATGTCAAGACACGTGGAAAAAACGTACAAAACAAGAGATTGGAGACATCAAGATTTTGGACGAATTTTTGAGGAATTTTCAAATTCTCAGAAATGAGGTTCCAGATAAGGTCAAAAACTACATACTCAGATCTTCAACAAACTTTGCAGGGATACATTGGATGTCAAGACACGTGGGGAAAACATACAAACCAAGAGATTGGAGACATCAAGATTTTGGACGAATTTTTTAAGAATTTTCAAATTTTCAGATAGGAGGTTCCATATAAGGTCAAAAACTACATACTCAGATCTTCACCAAACTTTGCAGGGATACATTGGATGTCAAGACACGTGGAAAAAACGTACAAAACAAGAGATTGGAGACATCAAGATTTTGGACGAATTTTTTAAGAATTTTCAAATTTTCAGAAAGGATGTTCCAGATAAGGTCAAAAACGACATACTCAGATCTTCACCAAACTTTGCAGGGATACATTGGATGTCAAGACACGTGGAAAAAACATACAAAACATAGGATTGGGGACATCAAGATTTTGGTCAAATTTTTTAAGAATTTTCAAATTTTCAGATAGGAGGTTCCATATAAGGTCAAAAACTACATACTCAGATCTTCACCAAACATTGCAGGGATACATTGGATGTCAAGACACGTGGAAAAACGTACAAAACAAGAGATTGGAGACATCAAGATTTCTGACGAATTTTTTAAGAATTTTCAAATTTTCAGATGGGAGGTTCCAGATAAGGTCAAAAACGACATACTCAGATCTTCACCAAACTTTGCATGGATACATTGGATGTCAAGACACGTGGAAAAAACATACAAAACATAGAATTGGGGACATCAAGATTTTGGTCGAATTTTTTAAGAATTTTCAAATTTTCAGATAGGAGGTTCCAGATAAGGTCAAAAACTACATACTCAGATCTTCACCAAACGTTGCAGGGATACTTTGCATGTCAAGACACGTGGAAAAAACGTACAAAACAAGAGATTGGAGACATCAAGATTTTCGACAAATTTTTTAAGAATTTTCAAATTTTCAGATGGAAGGTTCCAGATAAGGTCAAAAACGACATACTCAGATCTTCACCAAACTTTGCATGGATACATTGGATGTCAAGACACGTGGAAAAAACGTACAAAACAAGAAATTGGAGACATCAAGATTTTGGACGAATTTTTTAAGAATTTTCAAATTTTCAGAAAGGAGGTTCCGTATAAGGTCAAAAACTACATACTCAGATCTTCACCAAACTTTGCAGGGATACATTGGATGTCAAGACACATGGAAAAAACGTACAAAACAAGAGATTGGGTCATCAAGATTTTGGACGGATTTTTTAGGAATTTTCAAATTCTCAGATGGGAGGTTCCAGATAAGGTCAAAAACTACATACTCAGATCTTCACCAAACTTTGCAGTGATACATTGGATGTCAAGACACGTGGAAAAAACGTACAAAACAAGAGATTGGAGACATCAAGATTTTGAACGAATTTTTTAAGAATTTTCAAATTTTCAGATAGGAGGTTCCATATAAGGTCAAAAACTACATACTCAGATCTTCACCAAACTTTGAATGGATACATTGGATGTCAAGTCACGTGGAAAAAACATACAAAACATAGGATTGGGGACATCAAGAT
This sequence comes from Lepisma saccharinum, assembly GCF_977018435.1. Lineage (NCBI taxonomy): Eukaryota > Metazoa > Arthropoda > Insecta > Zygentoma > Lepismatidae > Lepisma > Lepisma saccharinum. Next base: position 152,192 of record NW_028142947.1, on the reverse strand, counting down.
TTTGGTCGAATTTTTTAAGAATTTTCAAATTTTCAGATAGGAGGTTCCATATAAAGTCAAAAACTACATACTCAGATCTTCACCAAACTTTGCAGGGATACATTGGATGTCAAGACACGTGGAAAAAACGTACAAAACAAGAGATTGGAGACATCAAGATTTTGGACGAATTTTTTAAGAATTTTCAAATTTTCAGATAGGAGGTTCCAGATAAGGTCAAAAACGACATACTCAGATCTTCACCAAACTTTGCAGGGATACATTGGATGTCAAGACACGTGGAAAAAACATACAAGACCTAGGATTGGGGACATCAAGATTTTGGTCAAATTTTTTAAGAATTTTCAAATTTTCAGGTTCCAGATAAGGTCAAAAACGACATACTCAGATCTTCACCAAACTTTGCAGGGATACATTGGATGTCAAGACACGTGGAAAAAACATACAAAACATAGGATTGGGGACATCAAGATTTTGGTCAAATTTTTTAAGAATTTTCAAATTTTCAGATAGGAGGTTCCATATAAGGTCAAAAACTACATACTCAGATCTTCACCAAACATTGCAGGGATACATTGGATGTCAAGACACGTGGAAAAACGTACAAAACAAGAGATTGGAGACATCAAGATTTCGGACGAATTTTTTAAGAATTTTCAAATTTTCAGATAGGAGGTTCCAGATAAGGTCAAAAACTACATACTCAGATCTTCACCAAACTTTGCAGGGATACATTGGATGTCAAGACACGCGGGAAAAACATACAAAACATAGGATTGGGGACATCAAGATTTTGGTCAAATTTTTTAAGAATTTTCAAATTTTCAGATAGGAGGTTCCATATAAGGTCAAAAACTACATACTCAGATCTTCACCAAACATTGCAGGGATACATTGGATGTCAAGACACGTGGAAAAAACGTACAAAACAAGAGATTGGAGACATCAAGATTTTGGACGAATTTTTGAGGAATTTTCAAATTTTCAGAAATGAGGTGCCAGATAAGGTCAAAAACTACATACTCAGATCTTCACCAAACTTTGCAGGGATACATTGGATGTCAAGACATGTGGAAAAAACGTACAAAACAAGAGATTGGAGACATCAAGATTTTGGACGAATTTTTTAAGAATTTTCAAATTTTCAGATAGGAGGTTCCAGATGAGGTCAAAAACTACATACTCAGATCTTCACCAAACTTTGCAGGAATACTTTGCATGTCAAGACACGTGGAAAAAACGTACAAAACAAGAGATCGGAGACATCAAGATTTTCGACGAATTTTTTAAGAATTTTCAAATTTTCAGATAGGAGGTTCCAGATAAGGTCAAAAACGACCTACTCAGATCTTCACCAAACTTTGCAGGGATACATTGGATGTCAAGACACGTGGAAAAAACGTACAAAACAAGAGATTGGAGACAACAAGATTTTGGACGAATTTTTTAAAAATTTTCAATTTTTCAGATAGGAGGTTCCAGATAAGGTCAAAAACTACATACTCAGATCTTCACCAAACTTTGCAGGGATACATTGGATGTCAAGACACGTGGAAAAAACATACAAAACATAGGATTGGGGATATCAAGATTTTGGTCAAATTTTTTAAGAATTTTCAAATTTTCAGATAGGAGGTTCCATATAAGGTCAAAAACTACATACTCAGATCTTCACCAAACATTGCAGGGATACATTGGATGTCAAGACACGTGGAAGAAACGTACAAAACAAGAGATTGGAGACATCAAGATTTTCGACGAATTTTTGAAGAATTTTCAAATTTTCAGATGGGAGGTTCCAGATAAGGTCAAAAACGACATACTCAGATCTTCACCAAACTTTGCAGGGATACATTGGATGTCAAGACACGTGGAAAAAACGTACAAAACAAGAGATTGGGGTCATCAATATTTTGGACGGATTTTTTAGGAATTTTCAAATTTTCAGATGGGACGTTCCAGATAAGGTCAAAAACTACATACTCAGATCTTCACCAAACTTTGCAGGGATACATTGGATGTCAAGACACGTGGAAAAAACGTACAAAACATAAGATTGGAGACATCAAGATTTTGAACGAATTTTTTAAGAATTTTCAAATTTTCAGATAGGAGGTTCCATTAAGGTCAAAAACTACATACTCAGATCTTCACCAAACTTTGCAGGGATACATTGGATGTCAAGACACGTGGAAAAAACATACAAGACCTAGGATTGGGGACATCAAGATTTTGGTCAAATTTTTTAAGAATTTTCAAATTTTCAGGTTCCAGATAAGGTCAAAAACGACATACTCAGATCTTCACCAAACTTTGCAGGGATACATTGGATGTCAAGACACGTGGAAAAAACATACAAAACATAGGATTGGGGACATCAAGATTTTGGTCAAATTTTTTAAGAATTTTCAAATTTTCAGATAGGAGGTTCCATATAAGGTCAAAAACTACATACTCAGATCTTCACCAAACTTTGCAGGGATACATTGGATGTCAAGACACGTGGAAAAAACGTACAAAACAAGAGATTGGAGACATCAAGATTTTCGACGAATTTTTGAAGAATTTTCAAATTTTCAGATGGGAGGTTCCAGATAAGGTCAAAAACGACATACTCAGATCTTCACCAAACTTTGCAGGGATACATTGGATGTCAAGACACGTGGAAAAAACGTACAAAACAAGAGATTGGGGTCATCAATATTTTGGACGGATTTTTTAGGAATTTTCAAATTTTCAGATGGGAGGTTCCAGATAAGGTCAAAAACTACATACTCAGATCTTCACCAAACTTTGCAGGGATACATTGGATGTCAAGACACGTGGAAAAAACGTACAAAACATAAGATTGGAGACATCAAGATTTTGAACGAATTTTTTAAGAATTTTCAAATTTTCAGATAGGAGGTTCCATTAAGGTCAAAAACTACATACTCAGATCTTCACCAAACTTTGCAGGGATACATTGGATGTCAAGACACGTGGAAAAAACATACAAGACCTAGGATTGGGGACATCAAGATTTTGGTCAAATTTTTTAAGAATTTTCAAATTTTCAGGTTCCAGATAAGGTCAAAAACGACATACTCAGATCTTCACCAAACTTTGCAGGGATACATTGGATGTCAAGACACGTGGAAAAAACATACAAAACATAGGATTGGGGACATCAAGATTTTGGTCAAATTTTTTAAGAATTTTCAAATTTTCAGATAGGAGGTTCCATATAAGGTCAAAAACTACTTACTCAGATCTTCACCAAACATTGCAGGGATACATTGGATGTCAAGACACGTGGAAAAACGTACAAAACAAGAGATTGGAGACATCAAGATTTCGGACGAATTTTTTAAGAATTTTCAAATTTTCAGATAGGAGGTTCCAAATAAGGTCAAAAACTACATACTCAGATCTTCACCAAACTTTGCAGGGATACATTGGATGTCAAGACACGCGGGAAAAACATACAAAACATAGGATTGGGGACATCAAGATTTTGGTCAAATTTTTTAAGAATTTTCAAATTTTCAGATAGGAGGTTCCATATAAGGTCAAAAACTACATACTCAGATCTTCACCAAACTTTGCAGGGATACATTGGATGTCAAGACACGTGGAAAAAACGTACAAAACAAGAGATTGGAGACATCAAGATTTTGGACGATTTTTTTAAGAATTTTCAAATTTTCAGATAGGAGGTTCCATATAAAGTCAAAAACTACATACTCAGATCTTCACCAAACTTTGCAGGGATACATTGGATGTCAAGACACGTGGAAAAAACGTACAAAACAAGAGATTGGAGACATCAAGATTTTGGACGAATTTTTTAAGAATTTTCAAATTTTCAGATAGGAGGTTCCAGATAAGGTCAAAAACGACATACTCAGATCTTCACCAAACATTGCAGGGATACATTGGATGTCAAGACACGTGGAAAAACGTACAAAACAAGAGATTGGAGACATCAAGATTTCGGACGAATTTTTTAAGAATTTTCAAATTTTCAGATGGGAGGTTCCAGATAAGGTCAAAAACGACATACTCAGATCTTCACCAAACTTTGCATGGATACATTGGATGTTAAGACACGTGGAAAAAACATACAAAACATAGAATTGGGGACATCAAGATTTTGGTCGAATTTTTTAAGAATTTTCAAATTTTCAGATAGGAGGTTCCAGATAAGGTCAAAAACTACATACTCAGATCTTCACCAAACGTTGCAGGGATACTTTGCATGTCAAGACACGTGGAAAAAACGTACAAAACAAGAGATTGGAGACATCAAGATTTTCGACAAATTTTTTAAGAATTTTCAAATTTTCAGATGGAAGGTTCCAGATAAGGGCAAAAACGACATACTCAGATCTTCACCAAACTTTGCATGGATACATTGGATGTCAAGACACGTGGAAAAAACGTACAAAACAGGAAATTGGAGACATCAAGATTTTGGACGAATTTTTTAAGAATTTTCAAATTTTCAGAAAGGAGGTTCCGTATAAGGTCAAAAACTACATACTCAGATCTTCACCAAACTTTGCAGGGATACATTGGATGTCAAGACACGTGGAAAAAACGTACAAAACAAAAGATTGGGGTCATCAAGATTTTGGACGGATTTTTTAAGAATTTTCAAATTTTCAGATAGGAGGTTCCATATAAGGTCAAAAACTACATACTCAGATCTTCACCAAACTTTGCATGGATACATTGGATGTCAAGACACGTGGAAAAAACATACAAAACATAGGATTATGGACATCAAGATTTTGGTCGAATTTTTTAAGAATTTTCAAATTTTCAGATAGGAGGTTCCATATAAGGTCAAAAACTACATACTCAGATCTTCACCAAACTTAGCAGGGATACATTGGATGTCAAGACACGTGGAAAAAACATTCAAGACATAGGATTGGGGACATCAAGATTTTGGTCAAATTTTTTAAGAATTTTCAAATTTTCAGATAGGAGGTTCCATATAAGGTCAAAAACTACATACTCAGATCTTCACCAAACATTGCAGGGATACATTGGATGTCAAGACACGTGGAAAAAACGTACAAAACAAGAGATTGGAGACATCAAGATTTTCGACGGATTTTTTAAGAAATTTCAAATTTTCAGATAGGAGGTTCCAGATAAGGTCAAAAACTACATACTCAGATCTTCACCAAACTTTGCAGGGATACATTGGATGTCAAGACACGTGGAAAAAACGTACAAAACAAGAGATTGGAGACATCAAGATTTTGGACGAATTTTTTAAGAATTTTCAAATTCAGAAAAGGAGGTGCCATATAAGGTCAAAAACTACATACTCAGATCTTCACCAAACTTTGCAGGGATACATTGGATGTCAAGACACGTGGGGAAAACATACAAACCAAGAGATTGGAGACATCAAGATTTTGGACGAATTTTTTAAGAATTTTCAAATTTTCAGATAGGGGGTTCCAGATAAGGTCAAAAACTACATACTCAGATCTTCACCAAACTTTGCAGGGATACATTGGATGTCAAGACACGTGGAAAAAACGTACAAAACAAGAGATTGGGGTCATCAAGATTTTGGACGGATTTTTTAGGAATTTTCAAATTTTCAGAAATGCGGTTCCAGATAAGGTCAAAAACTACATACTCAGATCTTCACCAAACTTTGCAGGGATACATTGGATGTCAAGACACGTGGAAAAAACGTACAAAACAAGAGATTGGAGACATCAAGATTTTGGACGAATTTTTTAAGAATTTTCAAATTTTCAGAAATGCGGTTCCAGATAAGGTCAAAAACTACATACTCAGATCTTCAACAAACTTTGCAGGGATACATTGGATGTCAAGACACGTGGAAAAAACTTACAAAACAAGAGATTGGAGACATCAAGATTTTGGACGAATTTTTTAAGAATTTTCAAATTTTCAGATAGGAGGTTCCATATAAGGTCAAAAACTACATACTCAGATCTTCACCAAACTTTGCATGGATACATTGGATGTCAAGACACGTGGAAAAAACATACAAAACATAGGATTATGGACATCAAGATTTTGGTCGAATTTTTTAGGAATTTTCAAATTTTCAGATAGGAGTTTCCATATAAGGTCAAAAACTACATACTCAGATCTTCACCAAACTTAGCAGGGATACATTGGATGTCAAGACACGTGGAAAAAACATTCAAGACATAGGATTGGGGACATCAAGATTTTGGTCAAATTTTTTAAGAATTTTCAAATTTTCAGATAGGAGGTTCCATATAAGGTCAAAAACTACATACTCAGATCTTCACCAAACATTGCAGGGATACATTGGATGTCAAGACACGTGGAAAAAATGTACAAAACAAGAGATTGGAGACATCAAGATTTTCGACGGATTTTTTAAGAATTTTCAAATTTTCAGATGGGAGGTTCCAGATAAGGTCAAAAACGACATACTCAGATCTTCACCAAACTTTGCATGGATACATTGGATGTCAAGACACGTGGAAAAAACATACAAAACATAGGATTGGGGACATCAAGATTTTGGTCGAATTTTTTAAGAATTTTCAAATTTTCAGATAGGAGGTTCCATATAAGGTCAAAAACTACATACTCAGATCTTCACCAAACTATGCAGGGATACATTGGATGTCAAGACACGTGGAAAAAACGTACAAAACAAGATATTGGAGACATCAAGATTTTGGACGAATTTTTTAAGAAATTTCAAATTTTCAGATAGGAGGTTCCAGATAAGGTCAAAAACTACATACTCAGATCTTCACCAAACTTTGCAGGGATACATTGGATGTCAAGACACGTGGAAAAAACGTACAAAACAAGAGATTGGAGACATCAAGATTTTGGACGAATTTTTGAGGAATTTTCAAATTTTCAGAAATGAGGTTCCATATAAGGTCAAAAACTACATACTCAGATCTTCACCAAACTTTGCAGGGATACATTGGATGTCAAGACACGTGGGAAAAACATACAAACCAAGAGATTGGAGACATCAAGATTTTGGACGAATTTTTTAAGAATTTTCAAATTTTCAGATAGGAGGTTCCAGATAAGGTCAAAAACTACATACTCAAATCTTCACCAAACTTTGCAGGGATACATTGGATGTCAAGACACGTGGAAAAAACGTACAAACAAGAGATTGGAGACATCAAGATTTTGGACGAATTTTTTAAGAATTTTCAAATTTTCAGAAAGGAGGTGCCATATAAGGTCAAAAACTACATACTCAGATCTTCACCAAACTTTGCAGGGATACATTGGATGTCAAGACACGTGGGGAAAACATACAAACCAAGAGATTGGAGACATCAAGATTTTGGACGAATTTTTTAAGAATTTTCAAATTTTCAGATAGGGGGTTCCAGATAAGGTCAAAAACTACATACTCAGATCTTCACCAAACTTTGCAGGGATACATTGGATGTCAAGACACGTGGAAAAAACGTACAAAACAAGAGATTGGGGTCATCAAGATTTTGGACGGATTTTTTAGGAATTTTCAAATTTTCAGGAATGCGGTTCCAGATAAGGTCAAAAACTACATACTCAGATCTTCACCACACTTTGCAGGGATACATTGGATGTCAAGACACGTGGAAAAAACGTACAAAACAAGAGATTGGAGACATCAAGATTTTGGACGAATTTTTTAAGAATTTTCAAATTTTCAGAAATGCGGTTCCAGATAAGGTCAAAAACTACATACTGAGATCTTCACCAAACTTTGCAGGGATACATTGGATGTCAAGACACGTGGAAAAAACATACAAAACAAGAGATTGGAGACATCAAGATTTTGGACGAATTTTTTAAGAATTTTCAAATTTTCAGAAATGCGGTTCCAGATAAGGTCAAAAACTACATACTCAGATCTTCACCAAACTTTGCAGGGATACATTGGATGTCAAGACACGTGGAAAAAACGTACAAAACAAGAGATTGGAGACATCAAGATTTTGGAAGAATTTTTTAAGAATTTTCAAATTTTCAGAAAGGATGTTCCAGATAAGGTCAAAAACGACATACTCAGATCTTCACCAAACATTGCAGGGATACATTGGATGTCAAGACACGTGGAAAAACGTACCAAACAAGAGATTGGAGACATCAAGATTTCGGACGAATTTTTTAAGAATTTTCAAATTTTCAGATAGGAGGTTCCAGATAAGGTCAAAAACTACATACTCAGATCTTCACCAAATTTGCAGGGATACATTGGATGTCAAGACACGTGGAAAAAACATACAAAACATAGGATTGGGGACATCAAGATTTTGGTCAAATTTTTTAAGAATTTTCAAATTTTCAGATAGGAGGTTCCATATAAGGTCAAAAACTACATACTCAGATCTTCACCAAACATTGCAGGGATACATTGGATGTCAAGACACGTGGAAAAAACGTACAAAACAAGAGATTGGAGACATCAAGATTTTCGACGAATTTTTTAAGAATTTTCAAATTTTCAGATGGGAGGTTCCAGATAAGGTCAAAAACGACATACTCAGATCTTCACCAAACTTTGCATGGATACATTGGATGTCAAGACACGTGGAAAAAACATACAAAACATAGAATTGGGGACATCAAGATTTTGGTCGAATTTTTTAAGAATTTTCAAATTTTCAGATAGGAGGTTCCATATAAGGTCAAAAACTACATACTCAGATCTTCACCAAACTTTGCATGTATACATTGGATGTCAAGACACGTGGAAAAAACGTACAAAACAAGAGATTGGAGACATCAAGATTTTGGACGAATTTTTTAAGAATTTTCAAATTTTCAGATAGGAGGTTCCAGATAAGGTCAAAAACTACATACTCAGATCTTCACCAAACTTTGCAGGGATACATTGGATGTCAAGACACGTGGAAAAAACGTACAAAACAAGAGATTGGAGACATCAACATTTTGGACGAATTTTTGAGGAATTTTCAAATTTTCAGAAATGAGGTTCCAGATAAGGTCAAAAACTACATACTCAGATCTTCACCAAATTTTGCAGGGATACATTGGATGTCAAGACACGTGGGAAAAACGTACAAAACAAGAGATTGGAGACATCAAGATTTTGGACGAATTTTTTAACAATTTTCAAATTTTCAGATAGGAGGTTCCAGATAAGGTCAAAAACTACATACTCAGATCTTCACCAAACTTTGCAGGGATATATTGGATGTCAAGACACGTGGAAAAACGTACAAAACAAGAGATTGGACACATCAAGATTTTGGACGAATTTTTTAAGAATTTTCAAATTTTCAGAAAGGATGTTCCAGATAAGGTCAAAAACGACATACTCAGATCTTCACCAAACTCTGCAGGGATACATTGGATGTCAAGACACAGGGAAAAAACATACAAAACATAGGATTGGGGACATCAAGATTTTGGTCAAATTTTTTAAGAATTTTCAAATTTTCAGATAGGAGGTTCCATATAAGGTCAAAAACTACATACTCAGATCTTCACCAAACATTGAAGGGATACATTGGATGTCAAGACACGTGGAAAAAACGTACAAAACAAGAGATTGGAGACATCAAGATTTTGGACGAATTTTTGAAGAATTTTCAAATTTTCAGATAGGAGGTTCCAGATAAGGTCAAAAATTACATACTCAGATCTTCAACAAACGTTGCGTGGATACTTTGCATGTCAAAACTCGTGGAAAAAACGTACAAAACAAGAGATTGGAGACATCAAGATTTTCGACGAATTTTTTAAGAATTTTCAAATTTTCAGATGGGAGGTTCCAGATAAGGTCAAAAACGACATACTCAGATCTTCACCAAACTTTGCATGGATACATTGGATGTCAAGACACGTCGAAAAAACATACAAAACATAGGATTGGGGACATCAAGATTTTGGACGAATTTTTTAAGAATTTTCAAATTTTCAGAAAGGAGGTTCCATATAAGGTCAAAAACTACATACTCAGATCTTCACCAAACTTTGCAGGGATACCTTGGATGTCAAGACACGTGGAAAAAACGTACAAAACAAGAGATTGGAGACATCAAGATTTTGGACGAATTTTTTAAGAATTTTCAAATTTTCAGAAAGGAGGTTTCATATAAGGTCAAAAACTACATACTCAGATCTTCACCAAACTTTGCAGGGATACATTGGATGTCAAAACACGTGGAAAAAACGTACAAAACAAGAGATTGGGGTCATCAAGATTTTGGACGGATTTTTTAGGAATTTTCAAATTTTCAGGTGGGAGGTTCCATATAAGGTTAAAAACTACATACTCAGATCTTCACCAAACTTTGCATGGATACATTGGATGTCAAGACACGTGGAAAAAACATACACAACATAGGATTGGAGACATCAAGATTTTGGTCGAATTTTTTAAGAATTTTCAAATTTTCAGATATGAGGTTCCATATAAGGTCAAAGACTACATACTCAGATCTTCACCAAACTTTGCAGGGATACATTGGATGTCAAAGACACGTGGAAAAAACATACAAGACATAGGATTGGGGACATCAAGATTTTGGACGGATTTTTTAGGAATTTTCAAATTTTCAGATGGGAGGTTCCAGATAAGGTCAAAAACTACATAGTCAGATCTTCACCAAACATTGCAGGGATACATTGGATGTCAAGACACGTGGAAAAAACGTACAAAACAAGAAATTGGAGACATCAAGATTTTGGACGAATTTTTTAAGAATTTTCAAATTTTCAGATAGGAAGTTCCATATAAGGTCAAAAACTACATACTCAGATCTTCACCAAACTATGCAGGGATACATTGGATGTCAAGACACGTGGAAAAAACGTACAAAACAAGAGATTGGAGACATCAAGATTTTGGACGAATTTTTGAGGAATTTTCAAATTTTCAGAAATGAGGTTCCAGATAAGGTCAAAAACTACATACTCAGATCTTCACCAAACTTTGCAGGGATACATTGGATGTCAAGACACGTGGGCAAAACATACAAACCAAGAGATTGGAGACATCAAGATTTTGGACGAATTTTTTAAGAATTTTCAAATTTTCAGATAGGAGGTTCCAGATAAGGTCAAAAACTACATACTGAAATCTTCACCAAACTTTGCAGGGATACATTGGATGTCAAGACACGTGGAAAAAACGTACAAAACAAGAGATTGGAGACACCAAGATTTTGGACGAATTTTTTAAGAATTTTCAAATTTTCAGAGAGGAGGTTCCATATAAGGTCAAAAACTACATACTCAGATCTTCACCAAACATTGAAGGGATACATTGGATGTCAAGACACGTGGAAAAAACGTACAAAACAAGAGATTGGAGACATCAAGATTTTGGACGAATTTTTGAAGAATTTTCAAATTTTCAGATAGGAGGTTCCAGATAAGGTCAAAAACTACATACTCAGATCTTCAACAAACGTTGCGTGGATACTTTGCATGTCAAAACACGTGGAAAAATCTTACAAAACAAGAGATTGGAGACATCAAGATTTTCGACGAATTTTTTAAGAATTTTCAAATTTTCAGATGGGAGGTTCCAGATAAGGTCAAAAACGACATACTCAGATCTTCACCAAACTTTGCATGGATACATTGGATGTCAAGACACGTCGAAAAAACATACAAAACATAGGATTGGGGACATCAAGATTTTGGACGAATTTTTTAAGAATTTTCAAATTTTCAGAAAGGTGTTTCCATATAAGGTCAAAAACTACATACTCAGATCTTCACCAAACTTTGCAGGGATACATTGGATGTCAAGACACGTGGAAAAAACGTACAACACAAGAGATTGGGGTCATCAAGATTTTGGTCGAATTTTTTAAGAATTTTCAAATTTTCAGATATGAGGTTCCATATAAGGTCAAAGACTACATACTCAGATCTTCACCAAACTTTGCAGGGATACATTGGATGTCAAGACACGTGGAAAAAACATACAAGACATAGGATTGGGGACATCAAGATTTTGGACGGATTTTTTAGGAATTTTCAAATTTTCAGATGGGAGGTTCCAGATAAGGTCAAAAACTACATACTCAGATCTTCACCAAACATTGCAGGGATACATTGGATGTCAAGACACGTGGAAAAAACGTACAAAACAAGAGATTGGAGACATCAAGAGTAGTGTAATGGGGTTGTTTCAACGCAATTCTTGGTACGAGTGCATTCGTAGCCTCTTTTTCTATCAATTAAATATCATTTTTTGACATATATTGGCAATTTTTTGTCGGTTTTAGCGCTTAGCGATGTTTTAGCGAAATTTTCGATTTTTCCCATCTCATACTTGGTACGAATGCCATGATCTTACGTGATATAACTTAACCTATTGTTTTTTTTACTTATTGTTTCAAAATAATACTTTGTAGAGTAGTAGAATCAACCCGGTTCTGCAACATCAAGTTGTGCGCAGTGTTGCCAACTCCTCACTTGAAAAAATCACCTAGGTTTTTTTCCTGGTCTAACCTAACCTAAAGCAAGGAGCTGGCAACCTTGCATGAGGCTCCTTACTGGGCTGCTCCTGTATGGCATAAGCTCCATTTTCTCGCAGTGTTGCCAACTCCTCACTCAAAAAAAATCACCAAGGTTTTTTTTCTTGGTCTAACCTAACTCAAAGCAAGGAGCTGGCAACCTTGCTTGTGCAATCAGCCCGTTTCACAAACCGAAAGTTGAGATCAGCGTTGCCAACTCCTCACTCGAAAAAAAATCACCAAGGTTTTTTTCTTGGTCTAACCTAACCTAAAGCAAGGAGCTGGCAGCCTTGCTTGTGCAATCAGCCCGTTTGACCGCCCTCAAGTGGAGATCAGCGTTGCCAACTCCTCACTCGAAAAAAAATCACCAAGGTTTTTTTTCTTGGTCTAACCTAACCTAAAGCAAGGAGCTGGCAACATTGCTTGTGCAATCAGTCTGGTTGACCAACACCAAGTGGAGATCAGTGTTACCAACTCCTCACTCGAAAAAAAAATCACCAAGGTTTTTTTCTTGGTCTAACCTAACCTAAAGCAAGGAGCTGGCAACCTTGCTTGTGCAATCAGTCTGGTTGACCGCCATGAAGTGAAGATCAGTGTTACCAACTCCTCACTCGAAAAAATCACCAAGGTTTTTTTCGAGGTCTAACCTAACCTAAAGCAAGGAGCTGGCAACCTTGCTTGAGACTTGCCTTACAGTGCATAAAGCAAGGTTGCCAACCTACTGGTACTTTTGCCATGGCCTTTTACAAAAAAAGAGAGAGAGAGGGAAGAGTTAAACAGCCGACAGCCCACCTACAGCCTTTTTTGGTCTAACCTAACCTAAAGCAAGGAGTTGGCAACTTTGCTTGAGGCTTGCCTTACAGTGCATAAAGCAATTTTTGCCAACCTACACACACACTGGGCAAGGAGAGGCGGCACTGCCGTAAAAGAGAGAGAGATGGGTGGATGGCAACACAGTATGTGTGTGCGTGTGTGTGTGTATAATATGTAGCATTATTAACTAGAGTGTGTTGGAAACCCACTTACAACTAAAAAAAATAGAGATGGCAACGTTGGTGTAAGATGAAGAGTGAGAGAGACCCATGGCTGGCAATAGTGGTGAGCGAATGTGCCATATCGTAATTTTCCAACTCCGTATACCGCGACCTTTGTAAACCTCGCTCTCTCGGGAACGATGTGCCACACACACGCGCGCGCGCGCCTGTATTGTGACGCAAACAAACAAATAATAATTATTGTTTTTTTAGGATACCTGGCCCCTATAACCTCGCCAGGGTGCGTGGTGCCCAACACCAAAAAAAGTTCTATATAATGGTCGTGGGGCTATCAAAGCCGCCAACAATGCCTCTGTAGAGAGTTTTGTGAATTATTAATTTTTTTTTTTATTTGCGCACCGAACTAACTTACATTGTATTTTATAAAACTTTGTTGATTTTTTTTAGTATGTGGCAATTATTTTACGAATTATTTTTTAAAACTGCTCTGTGACCCTCTCGTTCTTCACGTCGTGGACGAAGGACTTCTCTGCGACCAGGATGACGCTACATAGAGTATCGGCGGGCAACGGACTGTTGAACTCGCAGACGACCTTGATGTTGGTGCGATCGTTGACCACAACCTGATTTCTCTTAGATGTGTTGATGACGAACATCGGCCTGCGTGCTTTGAATTCGCTGGGCGTGTAGTACATGTCCACGTTTCCCTCGGTCACGCGTTTGTAAGCCGAGAACGCTTCGTGAAGTTTGAGGTAATCGTCTTTGGTCATGTCGAGGTTGTAATTCTCGCGCGGGAACACTTCGTTGCGTCCATTTTTGAGATAAACGTTCTTGATTTTGCAGTCGTCGAATTTGCTGGAATCTTTTTCCTGGTTGTTATCGCGCCCGGTCTGAAAGAGCACTACGACGAAATCTGGCATGTCGAACTGTATGTTGTTGAACTGAGTCGTCACGTCGAATTCCATGTGACTTCCCGACGCCACCTTCTGCACGCACTGGTAACTGTGAAAGTGAATCGCCACCTGAGGACTTTTCAAGATCTCTGCTTTGTACTTGAGGGCGTAGTTCGTTTCGTATTCCACGATCGGCATTCTCAATTCCATGCTCCGGATGACGCATTTCGCCGCTTCGGGTAAAGTGTTGGCTATCGGCGTGCCGTCGGCGTTCAAGTTGGTGTATCGCATCAGTGCATCGTTGTCGTTGGCCGCTCTTCGAAAGGTGACGCGCAGTCCTCCCTTCCACATGATCTCCTTGTAGTCCGAGAAGAAACCGGGCAGCAGACGCATGGGAAAGAGCACCGTGTGACTTGTCGTCGATATTTTGGTCCCCGCTTCGAATCCTCCCGCTTGATAGTACGCCGCGTCCGTTTTGGATAATTTCAACGTTCCCACTGCCGTCGACGTGATGCCAGGATAATCGATTCTGTCGATGACGGTACCGTGTTTCCTCACCTCCACCTGCGAGAACAGGTGAGGCACGAAGTTGTCCACGAGTTTCAAATTGGCATTGGGCGGAAAGGCTTCTCCGCTTTCTTTCTTCACCACGTCGAATTGAAGGTAGAGGTCCGCTCTGTGAGGATGAACGAACCCGTCCCCTACGTCCACGTCGTATTCGATCTCCCTGTTCGCCTCGTTGAGATTGGCGAACGTGCGACGGTTGGGAGGGAAAGATTGCAATTCGTAACTTTCGATTTGCTCCATTCTCACTATGTGTGTTATTTATTATACGCTGATCTCCACGATGGCAGTGGTCGTTGCACCTGCGAAATCCACCACCTCTCCTTTCTCGTTCGTCACCACCAACTCTATGTCGTCTATGCGGTTGCGACATACTGGAAAATAGATCGGCGAAGAGGGCGTGTAGATGATCGGTTCCATGAACTCGGAACTTGGTTTGAACGTGGCTATGATTCCCGTCTGCTTGTGACTTCCTAACAATTCGTCCGAAGATTTCGTGATCATGCCTTCCGCCACGTTACAGTGTACGTTCAGAGTCTCTATGGCTAGAAATTTAGGAATATTGACTGCTACGTGCTTGATGCCAGCTTCGAGTTTCGTGTCGTTGTCGAAACCTAAAAGTTCTCCCATGGTGCCAAGGTCCACGGTCTCCGTCGCGGATAGGATTTCCACTCTGTGCGTGACCGAATTTTGAGAAAGGTACGTGCCTTTGGGTAACTGAGCTTGCAAAGTGGAAAGATTGTATTGGCCTGGGGTGACAACGATGTGTTCGCTTCCGACACTAATTTTGTTGTTGTGATGCGTGACGTTAGGTATGAGGTACATGCTGTAGAATGCACGCAGAGCCACGGATTTAGGATAGACGATGTCGTCGTGCAGCGTGAGTTTCAAGATTGAAGATTCGCTCGTGAGATGGAACACGCCCATCGTGTTTCAGGTTCCACAGTGCTTTCTGGAAATCTTCGATCGTAGGGTTATTTATTTTAGAGAGAAACGCGAGCACGGAGAGGCAGAGATGACCGCAGTTCACGTCTCCGAAATCTTGAATGCGTTCGTCGTTGTAGTATATAGAGGTTTTGTTCGTTTTCAGATAATGGACTAAATTTGTAGGTGGAACACCTCCGAAAGAATCGAAAACGAATGCTTTGTTATTGTCGTTTTTGTGGTAACATATCCAATGCGTGCCTGGATTTTCTTGATTGTCCAAGTTGACTACTCCACATTCTCTTCTTTTGACGGTTGAAGGTAACGAGTCGGACATGAAAACTCCTCTGAAGTGTTTGATTCGTAACGGTTCGATCAGAGATTCAATGTCTCGGTTGGTGAGTGCTGCTGTTTCTTTTTTTTAAACTTTTTCATCACGCCCTTCCCCCCTTTCTTCTCCATGGCCAGGTTGTGACGTTTCTGTTCTTCCAACTCGGCCTTGTTCTTCTTCGAGTCGATGACGATTTTCGCGATGGCGGCACTTCCGCCGGCCAAACTTCCCACGGCCCCCAATGCTGCCAGGATGGCCGGGATGCTGAATATGAAACCTCCGATCTTTTGCTGTTTCCGCGAACGCTGCAAGCGTCTCAATTGAGGTGTGCTGAGCAGCAATTTCATTCCATGTCCTTTCGACAAGCAAGAACGTTTCTTCTCGCGTTGTTTCTTGGTGAGTAACCCATCGAGGGCACCTAGATTTTTTAGATTCGAATATGGTATCTGGTACACGACACCCTTGGGCTTCATGTTGATGCTCTATGTGTTATTTTCACGGTATGTTATTTATATATAAATGTTCTGAGATTTTTTTTTTCAATGGATGTTATTTTATATATACTCCGCGTAGCCCCGTTACACAAATTCTATTACATGCTTTGTTTTCTTACCAAGAAGTTCCTTTGTCCCCTTGTACACGATTCGAGTTTTGTTCTCGATTAAGATAGCTAGCTTCTCGTCGGATAACATGCTGGCGTATCGATCTGGTAAAAATAGACTGTATTGTCCGTTGAGCAACAGACGCACCTTGGGACCATACTGGGTAGAAACGATTGAACCGGAAGTTATCGTGTAAGGTTTGTCAACTTCCAATTCCTGAATTTTTACATACTAGACTGACAAATTTAGCATTTGTTTTAATGCTTGGAGGTCACTTATTTTTTCACTCGTCATAACAAAGAGAAATTTCAGGGTGTTAGAGAATTTTTAATTTTTCACAATGTGTGTTATTTATGTATATATTTTTTTCACGAGATTTTTTTTTGTATCGAATATTTTTTTTAACAGAGGAAGAAAGTTCGTGCTTCCGAAAACGCGATGATGTGCGTGATGATTTCTTCCGTCTCCTGCATAGATTTTCTCCAATCATCGGTGCCCCGTCTTCTCCCCTGCCTCGCCTCGTACAGTTCGTCCAACCTCTCGTTCAATTTTTCCCCTGCAGCCGACAGAAGAGTGTCGAGATCGCCGCACCTCATTCCACTGATCTCCCGAAGACGGTCCTTGAGAACTATTTCGCATCCCATGTGAAATGCCGGCGTCGTTTTAGCTATGATCACAAGTTTATTAACATCTCCGTTAACTACCTTTTTGAATATTTTAGATAGTAGTTCGTGCGGCAAATCAGTTATGCAAGCCATGTTGTTTTTTTTACTGTATGTTATTTATATACCCCACCCCAATTTTTGTTTTGTGTTCATGGCGATGGTGGTACCCAGTGCGGCGACCCGTTCACCCAACGATGCGTCTCTGCTCACGAACCTTTCGAAAGCTGCATGTTCCAATTTCTTGTCTGCTTCGTGACGTGCGTCCAGATTCGTCTGCGTGGTGTTGTAGGCGATGTCGTGATCTTTGCATGCCGCGTCCAACGGATTCACACCCTTGTCTCCTCTCTCCAATCTTTTCTCGAGTTTGGTACCCGGTCCGCAGTACTGGTAGCCAGGTAGATGCATCTCGAAAGGTAACTTGTTGATGATGTCGTTCACGAGTCCCTTTCCTTCGGCCACGTTCCAAAATTTCGGAGGCAGCGTGTTGATGATTTTGATCAGGTAGTTGTATTTACGGTGAAACCAGTGCAAGAAAGGAAGAGCCTCTCAAGCAGGTTTGGCTATACTTAAAACTAGGTCAACATGCCTATATGAGGTTTTTGCTCCAGTGTGGAACCCCCTCTAATCCAAGATTTTGGTAAAAAATGCCCCCCCACTTGGGAATGTTTGAGAAAGGAAGAATTCCTCTCAGATTGATACTTACAAAAGGCACTTCTGTGATATTGTTTTGGCTATACCTGAAATTGAGCCAAAAACACACACCCCCAACCCCCCCCCCCCACACACACACACATATTTACTTCCGGTCCACTTCCGGTCCACTTCCGGTTTGAGTTCAATTGGGCAAAAGGCCCAACTTGCTTATCTAATACTAAACACAATTCAAAATGCAGAGACCTTCTAGAATTGCTCCGTGACTCTCTCATTTCTTACATCATAAACATATGATTTTTCTCCTATGAGAATAACACTACATATGGTGTCATCAGGTAATGCTTCGTGGAATTCACAGACAATTTTAATGTTTGTCCTGTCATTCACCACAACTTGTTTTCTTTTTGAAGTGTTAATTACAAACATGGGTCTCCGTGCTTTGAATTCTTCTGGAGTGTAATACATCTCAGTATTGCCAGTAGTGACTCTTTTGAATGCCGTAAAAGCCTCATATAATTTGAGGAAATCATCCTTGGACATGTCTAAATTATAATTTTCTCTAGGAAATACCTCATTTCTGCCATTTTTAAGATAAATGTTCTTGATGTTGCAGTTATCAAATTTACTTGAATTTTTTTCCTGATTATTGTGTCTTCCAGTCTGAAACAGTACCACTACAAAATCAGGCATGTCATATTGAATACTGGAGAATGAATTTGTAGCATCAAACTCATAATATGTACCAGATGCGGGCCTCTGTACGCATTGATATGTATAAAATTGAAGAGGAACCTGTGGATTTTTTAGAATATCAGCTTTGTGTTTAAGAGCATAACCGGCCTCATATTCAACAACAGGGATTCTTAACTCCATAGTCTGAATAATGCATTTGCCCTCATCAGGTAAGGTATTAGGCAGAGCTTCTCCTGTAGGGTTTAATGTGCTGTACCTCATCAAGGCATTATTATCATTGGCAGCTCTTCTAAATGTAATTCTTAACCCACCCTTCCACATAATTTCTTTGTAATCCGAGAAGAATCCTGGCAACAGGCGCATGGGGAACAGCACTGTGTGGCTCTTGGTTAATATTTTCTCGCCAGCCTCAAATCCGCCTATTTTGTAGTAAGAAGCCTCGGTTTTGGATAATTTTAATGTGGCCATAGCTGTGGAGGTAATGCCAGGATAATCCACTCTGTTTATAACAACACCGTGCTTTCTGATCTCAATTTCAGAGAACAGATGCGGCACAAAATTGTCAACCAGTCTTATATTTGAATTTGCCGTATAATCTGTTCCATCGAGCTTTACAACATCAAATTTGATGTATAGATCTGCTCTGTGAGGGTGTATAAATCCGTCCCCCACGTCAAGATCTATCTCAATCTCTGTGTTGGGTTGATTTAAATTTGCAAATGTCCTCCTGTTTGGGGGGAATGATTGTAGCTCATAACTCTCAATATTTTCCATTGTATGTATTTTTATTTAAATGTTAATCTCTATGATTGCAGTTGTTGTGGCTCCAGCAAAATCAACTAATTCTTCTTTTTCATTGGTGACCATCAATTCGATGTAATCTATTCTGTTATGACACACAGGAAAATATAATGTTGGGGATGGATTATAGATGATGGGCTCCATGAATTCAGAATTAGGTTTGAATGTTGCAATGATGCCGGTTTGTTTGTGAGTGCCTATGCCATTTGATTTGGTGATCATACCCTCGGCCACATTACAGTGAATATTCAGAGTTTCTATGGCCAAGAATTTGGGTATATTCATAGCAGTGTGTTTGATGGCTGGTTCAAGTTTTGTGTTGTTCTCAAAGCCTAACAGCTCTCCTATAGTACCCAGATCCACTGTTTCTGTGGCAGATACAATCTCTACTCTGTGAGTGACAGAATTTTGACTTAACACCACACCTCTGGGTAGCTGAGCATTTAGAGTGGACAGATTATATTGCCCTGGAGTAATGACAATTTTTTGATCCCCTACTGCAATTGTGTTGTTGTGGTGTGTAATATTAGGGATCAAGTACATGCCGTAAAATGCTCTGAGAGCTATTGTTTTGGGATACAAGTAGTTGTATTTACGGTGGGATAAACTCAGGAAAGTATGAACCCCCCTCAAGTAGATTTGCTATACTTAAAACAAGCTCAACATGCCCATATGAGCTTTTTGCTCAAGTGTGGAATCTTGTCTAATTCAAGATTTTTGTAAAAATGCCCTCAAGAATTTTTCGGAAAGGAAGAGCTTTTTCGGAAAGGAAGAGCCCCCTCTCAGATTGATTTGTCTATACTTACAAAAGGCACTTCTGTGAGACTTAAAACTAGGCCACCCACACCTACCCACATACACCTACACCCACCCACACCCACCCACACATATTTACTTCCGGTCCACTTCCGGTGCACTTCCGGTTCATTTCCGGTTTACTTCCGGTTCACTTCCGGTTCACTTCCGGTCTACTTCCGGTCCACTTCCGGTTTACTTCCGGTCCACTTCCGGTTTAAGTTCAATTGGGCACCAGGCTCAACTTGTATATTTAATATTAAAATAATGTAATTCTTCTAGAATTGCTCCGTGACTCTCTCATTTCTTACATCATAAACATATGATTTTTCCCCTATGAGAAGAACACTACATATGGTGTCTTCAGGTAAAGCCTCGTGGAATTCACAGATAATTTTAATGTTTGTTCTGTCATTAACTACAACTTGTTTCCTTTTTGAAGTGTTGATTACAAACATGGGTCTCTGTGTTTTGAATTCATCTGGTGTGTAATACATGTCAGTATTGCCAGTAGTGACACGTTTGAAAGCCGAAAATGCCTCATATAATTTGAGAAAATCATCCTTGGACATGTCTAAATTATAATTTTCTCTAGGAAATACCTCATTTCTGCCATTTTTAAGATATATGTTCTTGATGTTGCAGTTATCAAATTTACTTGAATTTTTTTCCTGATTATTGTGTCTTCCAGTCTGAAACAGTACCACTACAAAATCAGGCATGTCATATTGTATACTGGAGAATGAGTTTGTAGCATCAAATTCATAATAAGAACCAGATGCGGGCTTCTGTACAGATTGATATGTGTAAAATTGCAGAGGAATCTGTGGATTTTTTAGGATATCTGCTTTGTATTTAAGAGCATAACTGGCCTCATATTCAACAACCGGGATTCTTAGCTCCATAGTCTGAATAATGCATTTGCCTGCATCTGGTAAGGTATTAGGCAGAGCTTCTTCTGTAGGGTTTAATGTGCTGTACCTCATCAAAGCATTGTTATCATTGGCAGCTCTTCTAAATGTAATTCTTAAACCACCCTTCCACATAATATCTTTGTAATCCGAGAAGAATCCTGGCAACAGGCGCATCGGGAACAGCACTGTGTGATTTTTAGATAATATTTTATCACCAGCCTCAAATCCACCTATTTGGTAGTAAGAAGCCTCGGTTTTGGATAATTTTAGTGTGGCCAAAGCTGTGGAGGTAATGCCGGGATAATCCACTCTGTTTATAACAACGCCATGCTTTCTGATCTCAATTTCAGAGAATAGATGCGGCACAAAATTGTCCACCAATCTTATATTTGAATTTGCCGGATAATCTGTTCCATCGAGCTTTACAACATCAAATTTGATGTATAGATCTGCTGTGTGAGGGTGTATAAATCCATCCCCTACATCAAGATCAACCTCAATCTCTGTGTTGGGTTGATTTAAATTTGCAAATGTCCTCCTGTTTGGGGGGAATGATTGTAGCTCATAACTCTCAATATTTTCCATTGTATGTATTTTTATTTAAATATTAATCTCTATGATAGCAGTTGTTGTGGCTTCCAGCAAAATCAACTAATTCTTCTTTTTCATTGATTTATTTCATTTATTTTGATGGCATCTGGTCCCTTGTATGAATATTATTTAATAACAACACCATCCCGTATAACCATATAACAAAAGCTGGAAGGTTCATGTTGCTGGTATGGTGTACTTGAAGATTCTTCGGGATCTGGGCTACAGAATGCAAGAGATTTGAGATTTGATTCGGAATCCCAGACAATATATGCTGGGTGTTCCAACGAGGCTTCATACTTTTTGAATTTGCAATTTTCACTTGGATTGGGCATCACCATATGAACAGGTTTATGGTTGCCACAGTATTTCAGATGCTCAATTAACTTGTTTTTGGCAATTTCTGCATTTTTTTCACGAACCCCATTTACCATTTTTTGACCATCAAATACAGTTAAACATCTTCTGCACAACTTGAATATTGTATGAGTTTTGTCTAGTTGTGTTCTCACTATAGCTTCAAGATTATGTATCAGAGTATAATGGTATGTATCATCCCCTTCAATTAAGAGCAGATCAATCGGAATTGCAGCTTCATCATCAATTGTACTGATTCTGAGAGGTGCTATCGGGCAATTGCCAGTGGAACAAATAAATACATTAATAGATAATTGTTTGCCATTGATGTGCCTGGCCTTTTTTTCAAATTTGTCAATATTCTGAACAGACATTGGATATTCCAAACCCTCCATTGCATCGTCAAAATCGTGCTCATGCTGTTTGTAATAAGTTATTCTCTCAGGATTCCTTGAAACTGGATACAAAGCAGCTAATATACACCACAAAAAGCATTTCGCGTCATTATTTTTTATATTGACCACGGCTCTTTTGTTTTTGATATTGGCAGGTAATGGCACATATGTAGATCCTTGCAATGGGCTGAATTCAGAAATATTAACATATAACTTGTGTGATGAACCGCATAGGCTCCATCCTGACTCTTTTGCCGCAAATTCAGAGTGTTTAATATTCAATTGATCTATCAACCTGCTTATTATTGTGTCTGAATTTGCGTTTGAATATACCGGTACAGTTTCTGTTACGTGGGGGTGTGTAAATTTTGTGTCATTTGGTTTCTTATATTGTACAAACAATTTGAGGGAGAGCTTATAAGAGCCATTTTGTGCATTTAGAATTGCCTGCACATTAGGATTTACACTGTTCAAGAAATTCTCAATGCCACATCTTGGCTCTGATACAAAACGGTGATCCCTTAATTGGCCGTTAAAACTGCTACGGATAGGTTCATAGCGTGGCTGTTTTGCTGCTCTGGCATTAAGACGTACTTCGTGCCTTCTTTTCAGAGCAGATGTGGATGGTTGAGAGGGCAAAGCAGAGCAAGTATCTTTATGTGTATATGTGAAGTATTGCATGCTGTATTTTCTATTGCATTTGGGGCAAATTTTTGTGGGAGTTCTGTATTTATCTGGGTTACAAATTTTTTGGTGTCTGGCCCAATTAGAGCTAAATATATTTTTATTGCACTGATTGCAATATTTTTGATTCGGCATTTTTGCTGTTGTTTATTATATACAATTTCCTGGGATTCAATTCAAAACTTTATACTGAATAAAAAATATCAGTTGGGTTCAGCTGTGTGCTTTGTGTGTGTGTGTGTATGTGTGTAGGTGTGTATACACTTAATATTTTGGCTTTGGTATTTATATAAAATTTCCTGGGTTTTAAATCTAATCTCTATGGATTAATATTAATCTTATGACAGGTTGTAAAGCCAATAGCCCACAAGTGGAAAATCATTCACATTGACCCAGCGCAAATGCCTGCACAAACATGCATATCTTGAATAGCAATGACCTTGTTATGTATAACAGGCTGGGACAAATATAAGCTTGACTCTAAATATGAGTGGATTACAACAAATAACAGATTTTATATTGTTCAATATGAATTTAAACCTGTAAGTATGAGAAGTACTGTATCAACACATCTATTCTCCTCAGTCAGTCTCACAATACTGAATGATGCAATACTCGGGAATTTCTGTAAATACTGGCGCTGAGGGTAAAGCAAAAATCAATACTACCGTCTCGGGAATTCCACACACTGACACAGAGGAGAAACATGCAAACACGAAGCAATTCTAGAGGTAGGCTCTGCATATTGTATTGTTTTAATATTGGATAAGCAAATTGAATGGTATCCAATTGAACTTAAACCTGAAGTAAATATGTATAGGTGGGTATGGATACAAGTTTATAGACAAAAATCTGCTTGATGGGGGTTGATACTTTCCGATTACAAAACTCTTGGGTTAGGCAGGTACTACACTTGAACAAATGGACATGTTGAGCAAGTTTTAAGTATGCACAAATCAATCTGAAGAGCTCTTCCTTTCTGAAAAATGCCCTCGGGAATTTTTACAAAAATCTTGGATTAGGAAGAGCTCCACACTTGAGCAAAAAACTCATATGCTCATGTTAAGCAAGTTTTAAGTGTAGCAAAGCTGCTGGAGAGAAACTCTTCCTTTCCGGCACTGTCCGTAGTATCAAACACACTACTATAGAGGCTGTTTGCATCTACATACACTATATAATTTGATGGCCGTGCTGGATCATAATCAGGCATATATTTGTTATTTGCTCTGGCATATCTCTGGGAACATTGCACCATCCCTCCTCTTATACATTTCTCCATAAACAAATACATATCTTGATCTTGGATTAGATCTAATTGCTTTTTGGTGTTTAAAAACATTGCAGCCCATGCTAGGCCCGGGGCACTGTAAAAATACACTGGGTCCAACCCATAATTTTCCATGGAAGATTTTCTGAATGCCTGCATTATATCAGCTGAGAGGGCCACATCAAGTTTCAAATAAGCCATGTGATAATCACCAAATGTCTTGCATTTTAAACTGTTCCACATCAATTGGGCATGGTGATAATCTTCATCAGTGATTCCAGATCCTCTGATTTTGCTGTAAAATGCTTCTTGTGGTGGCAGGGAACACTCATCAAATTTAGAAAAATCTGTAACATAGTCATATGGATATACACCCTTCCGCCTAATTAATTTCAGATCCTGATTTGGAAACATGGCACGTGTGATTTTGAATTGTTCATCAGATAATTGAGAGGCCAGTGTAGCCAGGCTAGCAGGTAAAATTCTGTAAGAATCAAGAAATCTTATGTGAATAGGAACATCTTTATCATCATCATTTTTAACTTTAATTATTTTGCTAATAGATATATATTTCTCATCATTTTCAGCTAAAATATTTAAATTCTGCTTGTCAAACCCCTCGTACCTGATCAGATGATGGAAATCATAATTGGATGCTCCATGGCAAAATATGGGGATAAATTTTGGTCTCTTGATCTTAATATTACAGCTTTTGCACAGGGCCTTTAAGAATTTACCATCTGTATGAGAATGGTGATGTACCTTGATATTTGTATCTGAAAATTCAGAATCACATACCGGGCATTTTTCTGCATTGTTGAAATCTTCAATCTGTTTCTCTGTTAAAGGCAACATGGGTGTTGATTTTAATAAGATGTTAGATGCTATGTCACGGCACTCATTTTCTATTCTATGTGCAAATATTTTGATGGCATTTGGTCCCAAGTATGAGCGTGGCTCACTAGCTACACCGTCCCGTATAACTGTATAACAAAAACTGGAAGGTTCATGTAGCTGGTATGGTGTAATTGAAGAATCTTCGGGATCTGGGCTACAAAATGCAAGAGGTTTGAGGTTCGATTCAAAATCACAGACAATATATGCAGGGTGTTCCAACACGGCTTCAAACTTATTGAATTTTGCTTTTTCACTTGGATTGGGCATCACCATATGAACGGGTTTATGGTTGCCACAATATTTCAGATGCTCAATTAACTTGTTTTTTGCAATTTCTGCACTCTTTTGACAAACCCCATTCACCATTTTCCTGCCATCAAATACACTTAAACATCTTCTGCACAACTTGAATATTGTATTGGATTTGTCTAGTTGTGTTCTCACTAAAGCTTGAAGATTATGTATCAGAGTGTAATGATATTTGCCGTCCCCTTCAATTATGAGCAGATCAATCGGAATAGCAGATTCATCATCAAGTGTACTGATTCTGAGAGGTGCTATCGGGCAATTGTCACGATCAGTGGAACAAATAAAAACGTTAATAGATAATTGTTTGCCATTGATATGCCTGG
Organism: Lepisma saccharinum; assembly: GCF_977018435.1. Classification (NCBI taxonomy): domain Eukaryota; kingdom Metazoa; phylum Arthropoda; class Insecta; order Zygentoma; family Lepismatidae; genus Lepisma; species Lepisma saccharinum. Next base: position 126,062 of record NW_028142947.1, on the reverse strand, counting down.
CTCTTTTTTCAAATTTATCGATATTCTGAATTAACATTGGATATTCCAAACCCTCCATTGCATCGTCAAATTGATGTTCATGTTGTTTGTAATAATTTATTCTCCCAGGATGATCTAAAACTGGATACAAAGCAGCTAATATACACCACAGAAAGCATTTCTCATCACTATTTTCTATGTTGACCACGGCTCTTTTGTATTTGATATTGTCAGGTAATGGAAGATATGTAGATCCTTGCAATGGGCTGAATTCGGAAATGTTAACATATAACTTGTGTGGAGAACCGCATAGAGTCCAGCCACTCTCTTTTGCAGCAAATTCAGAGTGTTTGATGTTCAATTGATCTATCAAACTGCTTATTACTGTGTCTGAATTTGCATTTGAATGTACCGGTACAGTTTCTGTTATGTGGGGCTGTGTAAATTTTGTGCCGTTTGGTTTCTTATATTGTGTAAACAATTTGAGGGACAGCTTATAAGAGCCATTTTGTGCATTAAGAATTGCCTGCAGATCAGGATTTACACTGTTCAAAAAATTCTCAATGCCACATCTTGGCTCTGATACAAACGGGTAATCTCTTAATTGGCCATTAAAACTGCTACGGATGGGTGGTGCATTGCGTGGCTGCTTTGCAGGTCCAGCATTAACAGGTGCTTCGTGCTTCCTTTTCGGAGCAGATGTGGATGGTTGTGTTGATGACTGTGCAGAACAAGTATTTTTATGTATATTTATGAAGTATGGCATGCTATATTCTCCATGGCATTTAGGGCATATTATTCTGGGAGTTCTGTATTTGTCTGGGTTGCAAATCTTTTGGTGTCTGGCCCAATTAGAGCTAAATATATTTTTATTGCATTGGTCGCAATATTTTTGTTTTGGCATTTTTTTTGTTGTTTATTATATACAATTTCCGGGGATTCAAATCAAAATTCTATGCTGGATCAGTTGGGTTCAGCACTGTGCTTTGTGTGTGTGTATGTATATATGTGTGTATGTGTGTATGTGTGTGAATATTTTTGGCTTTGGTATTTATATAAAATTTCCTGGGGTTCAAATCAAAACTCTATACTGGATCAGTTGGGTTCAGTGCAGACAAAAAAAACTCCATAGCTCTATGTCAATTAGTTCTTGAGATATTGTATTTAGGAACCACTTTGGCCCCCCTGCCAAAAATTGGCTTTTATTGTATCAATGTATATTGTCTCTATGACCTTACTTGGGTTATTCCGCCAAATTATATGCTTCAAGTCTCCTATACTTTGGTGGAGCCTGTTCAGGTTCTATCCCCCGCTTGTGGGTTCCACTACCGATCCAGCAGTGGTAAAGAATCGGCACTGTGCCCTGGCTTATATAGATTTGCAGAGCCAATCAGAAAACACCACACATCGCATTATGTCGTACAATATTAATTGATTAAATAGTTACAACATGATGCAATAGAAGTGACTGGGGAGTAAATATGTATAGATGTGGGTAGGTGCGGGTACAGGTGGGTTAGGGGTGGGTAGGTGTGTATATGGGTGTGTAGGGGTGAGTTGGGGGTGTGTGGGGGTGGGTTGGGGGTGTGTGGGGGTGGGTTGGGGGTGCATTCAGAAACATGAGACCTTTTCTTATATTTTTGTCTCCTGAGCGTACATCCCATTTTTCTGCTGAGCGTACATGCAATCGAGACCGCAGCGCCTCCACGCTTAGGGGAGCGGAATTGTCTGGAACTACTCCAATCAGTCAATAGAACTGCACGAGCTTTGTCAATAAGAGTACATGCAGGCAATAGAACTTGTTCTGCTCGAAATATCGATCCGATCCCACCTGTTGCCTGCCGCGCCGAGAAATTGCCCCGAATATTGATCCCACAACTCCGTGGCGCGGGAATCTGAGAAACTGGCCTAGCACAAATACCTGTACAGACATGCATGTCCCAGAAGGCACTGACCTAATGCCATGTGTATTGATATATGCCTGACTCTAAATATGAATAGATTAGAACAAACAAACTGGATGCAAAATATCCCAGTTTCAATTCAATCCATTTATCTGAATCGAAGAAACCAGCAATTCACATATCCCCATATCATTGTATGCTTGCCCTATTAGGAAGTAAATATGTGTGTGTGTGTGTGTGTGTGTGTGTGTGCGTGTGTGTGTGTGTGTGTGTGTGTGTGTGTGTGTGTGTGTGTGTGTGTGGGCTTAATTTTAAGTGTGTCCACACAGAAGTGCCTTTTGTAAGTATCAATCTGAGAGGAATTCTTCCTTTCTGAAAAATTCCCAAGTGGGGGGCATTGTTTACAAAAATCTTGGATTAGAGGGGGTTCCACACTGGAGCAAAAACCTCATATGGGCATGTTGAGCTTGTTTTACTGCTTGAGAGAAGCTCTTCCTTTCGTGGTTTATGCCGGTACAAATACTACTACTAACTACATACTCAGATCTTCACCAAACTTTGCAGGGATACATTGGATGTCAAGACACGTGGAAAAAACGTACAAAACAAGAGATTGGGGGCATCAAGATTTTGGACGGATTTTTTAGGAATTTTCAAATTTTCAGATGGGAGGTTCCAGATAAGGTCAAAAACTACATACTCAGATCTTCACCAAACTTTGCAGGGATACATTGGATGTCAAGACACGTGGAAAAAACGTACAAAACAAGAGATTGGAGACGTCAAGATTTTGGACGAATTTTTTAAGAATTTTCAAATTTTCAGAAAGGATGTTCCAGATGAGTTCAAAAACGACATACTCAGATCTTCACCAAACTTTGCAGGGATACATTGGATGTCAAGACACGTGGAAAAAATGTACAAAACAAGAGATTGGAGACATCAAGATTTTGGACGAATTTTTGAAGAATTTTCAAATTTTCAGATGCGAGGTTCCAGATAAGGTCAAAAACGACATACTCAGATCTTCACCAAACTTTGCATGGATACATTGGATGTCAAGACACGTGGAAAAAACATACAAAACATAGGATTGGGGACATCAAGATTTTGGACGAATTTTTTAAGAATTTTCAAAAATTTTCAGAAAGGAGGTTCCATATAAGGTCAAAAACTACATACTCAGATCTTCACCAAACTTTGCAGTTATACAATGGATGTCAAGACACGTGGAAAAAACGTACAAAACAAGAGATTGAGGTCATCAAGATTTTGGACGGATTTTTTAGGAATTTTCAAATTTTCAGATGGGAGGTTCCAGATAAGGTCAAAAACTACATACTCAGATCTTCACCAAACTTTGCAGGGATACATTGGATGTCAAGACACGTGGAAAAAACGTACAAAACAAGAGATTGGAGACATCAAGATTTTGGACGAATTTTTTAAGAATTTTCAAATTTTCAGATAGGAGGTTCCATATAAGGTCAAAAACTGCATACTCAGATCTTCACCAAACTTTGCATGGATACAATGGATGTCAAGACAAGTGGAAAAAACGTACAAAACAAGAGATTGGTGTCATCAAGATTTTGGACGAATTTTTGAAGGATTTTCAAATTTTCAGATAGGAGGTTCCAGATAAGGTCAAAAACTACATACTCAGATCTTCACCAAACGTTGCAGGGATACTTTGCATGTCAAGACACGTGGAAAAAACGTACAAAACAAGAGATTGGAGACATCAAGATTTTCGACGAATTTTTTAAGAATTTTCAAATTTTCAGATAGGAGGTTCCAGATAAGGTCAAAAACTACATACTCAGATCTTCACCAAACTTTGCAGGGATACATTGGATGTCAAGACACGTGGAAAAAACGTACAAAACAAGAGATTGGAGACATCAAGATTTTGGACGAATTTTTGAGGAATTTTCAAATTTTCAGAAATGAGGTTCCAGATAAGGTCAAAAACTACATACTCAGATCTTCACCAAACTTTGCAGGGATACATTGGATGTCAAGACACGTGGAAAAAACGTACAAAACAAGAGATTGGAGACATCAAGATTTTGGACGAATTTTTTAAGAATTTTCAAATTTTCAGATAGGAGGTTCCATATAAGGTCAAAAACTACATACTCAGATCTTCACCAAACTTTGCATGGATACATTGGATGTCAAGACAAGTGGAAAAAACGTACAAAACAAGAGATTGGTGTCATCAAGATTTTGGACGAATTTTTGAAGGATTTTCAAATTTTCAGATAGGAGGTTCCAGATAAGGTCAAAAACTACATACTCAGATCTTCACCAAACGTTGCAGGGATACTTTGCATGTCAAGACACGTGGAAAAAACGTACAAAACAAGAGATTGGAGACATCAAGATTTTCGACGAATTTTTTAAGAATTTTCAAATTTTCAGATAGGAGGTTCCAGATAAGGTCAAAAACTACATACTCAGATCTTCACCAAACTTTGCAGGGATACATTGGATGTCAAGACACGTGGAAAAAACGTACAAAACAAGAGATTGGAGACATCAAGATTTTGGACGAATTTTTGAGGAATTTTCAAATTTTCAGAAATGAGGTTCCAGATAAGGTCAAAAACTACATACTCAGATCTTCACCAAACTTTGCAGGGATACATTGGATGTCAAGATACGTGGCAAAAACGTACAAAACAAGAGATTGGAGACATCAAGATTTTGGACGAATTTTTTAAGAATTTTCAAATTTTCAGATAGGAGGTTCCAGATAAGGTCAAAAACTACATACTCAGATCTTCACCAAACTTTGCAGGGATACATTGGATGTCAAGACACGTGGAAAAATCGTACAAAACAAGAGATTGGGGGCATCAAGATTTTGGACGGATTTTTTAGGAATTTTCAAATTTTCAGATGGGAGGTTCCATATAAGGTCAAAAACTACATACTCAGATCTTCACCAAACTTTGCAGGGATACATTGGATGTCAAGACACGTGGAAAAAACGTACAAAACAAGAGATTGGAGACGTCAAGATTTTGGACGAATTTTTTAAGAATTTTCAAATTTTCAGAAAGGATGTTCCAGATGAGTTCAAAAACGACATACTCAGATCTTCACCAAACTTTGCAGGGATACATTGGATGTCAAGACACGTGGAAAAACCGTACAAAACAAGAGATTGGAGACATCAAGATTTTGGACGAATTTTTTAAGAATTTTCAAATTTTCAGATAGGAGGTTCCAGATAAGGTCAAAAACTACATACTCAGATCTTCACCAAACTTTGCAGGGATACATTGGATGTCAAGACACGTGTGAAAAACGTACAAAACAAGAGATTGGAGACATCAAGATTTTGGACGAATTTTTTAAGAATTTTCAAATTTTCAGATAGGAGGTTCCAGATAAGGTCAAAAACTACATACTCAGATCTTCACCAAACTTTGCAGGGATACATTGGATGTCAAGACACGTGGGAAAAACGTACAAAACAAGAGATTGGGGTCATCAAGATTTTGGACGGATTTTTTAGGAATTTTCAAATTTTCAGATGGGAGGTTCTAGATAAGTTCAAAAACTACATACTCAGATCTTCACCAAACTTTACAGGGATACATTGGATGTCAAGACACGTGGAAAAAACGTACAAAACAAGAGATTGGAGACGTCAAGATTTTGAGCGAATTTTCTAAGAATTTTCAAATTTTCAGAAAGGATGTTCCAGATAAGGTCAAAAACGACATACTCAGATCTTCACCAAACTTTGCAGGGATACATTGGATGTCAAGACACGTGGAAAAAACGTACAAAACAAGAGATTGGAGACATCAAGATTTTGGACGAATTTTTTATGAATTTTCAAATTTTCAGATGGGAGGTTCCAGATAAGGTCAAAAACTACATACTCAGATCTTGACCAAACTTTGCAGGGATACATTGGATGTCAAGACACGTGGAAAAAACGTACAAAACAAGAGATTGGAGACGTCAAGATTTTGGACGAATTTTTTAAGAATTTTCAAATTTTCAGAAATGATGTTCCAGATAAGGTCAAAAACGACATACTCAGATCTTCACCAAACTTTGCAGGGATACATTGGATGTCAAGACACGTGGAAAAAACGTACAAAACAAGAGATTGGAGACATCAAGATTTTGGACGAATTTTTGAGGAATTTTCAAATTTTCAGATGAGAGGTTCCAGATAAGGTCAAAAACTACATACTCAGATCTTCACCAAACTTTGCAGGGATACATTGGATGTCAAGACACGTGGCAAAAACGTACAAAACAAGAGATTGGAGACATCAAGATTTTGGACGAATTTTTTAAGAATTTTCAAATTTTCAGATAGGAGGTTCCAGATAAGGTCAAAAACTACATACTCAGATCTTCACCAAACTTTGCAGGGATACATTGGATGTCAAGACACGTGGAAAAATCGTACAAAACAAGAGATTGGGGGCATCAAGATTTTGGACGGATTTTTTAGGAATTTTCAAATTTTCAGATGGGAGGTTCCAGATAAGGTCAAAAACTACATACTCAGATCTTCACCAAACTTTGCAGGGATACATTGGATGTCAAGACACGTGGGAAAAACGTACAAAACAAGAGATTGGAGACGTCAAGATTTTGGACGAATTTTTTAAGAATTTTCAAATTTTCAGAAAGGATGTTCCAGATGAGTTCAAAAACGACATACTCAGATCTTCACCAAACTTTGCAGGGATACATTGGATGTCAAGACACGTGGAAAAACCGTACAAAACAAGAGATTGGAGACATCAAGATTTTGGACGAATTTTTTAAGAATTTTCAAATTTTCAGATAGGAGGTTCCAGATAAGGTCAAAAACTACATACTCAGATCTTCACCAAACTTTGCAGGGATACATTGGATGTCAAGACACGTGGGAAAAACGTACAAAACAAGAGATTGGAGACATCAAGATTTTGGACGAATTTTTTAAGAATTTTCAAATTTTCAGATAGGAGGTTCCAGATAAGGTCAAAAACTACATACTCAGATCTTCACCAAACTTTGCAGGGATACATTGGATGTCAAGACACGTGGAAAAAACGTACAAAACAAGAGATTGGGGTCATCAAGATTTTGGACGGATTTTTTAGGAATTTTCAAATTTTCAGATGGGAGGTTCCAGATAAGGTCAAAAATTACATACTCAGATCTTCACCAAACTTTACAGGGATACATTGGATGTCAAGACACGTGGAAAAAACGTACAAAACAAGAGATTGGAGACGTCAAGATTTTGGGCGAATTTTTTAAGAATTTTCAAATTTTCAGAAAGGATGTTCCAGATAAGGTCAAAAACTACATACTCAGATCTTCACCAAACTTTGCAGGGATACATTGGATGTCAAGACACGTGGCAAAAACGTACAAAACAAGAGATTGGAGACATCAAGATTTTGGACGAATTTTTTAAGAATTTTCAAATTTTCAGATAGGAGGTTCCAGATAAGGTCAAAAACTACATACTCAGATCTTCACCAAACTTTGCAGGGATACATTGGATGTCAAGACACGTGGAAAAATCGTACAAAACAAGAGATTGGGGGCATCAAGATTTTGGACGGATTTTTTAGGAATTTTCAAATTTTCAGATGGGAGGTTCCAGATAAGGTCAAAAACTACATACTCAGATCTTCACCAAACTTTGCAGGGATACATTGGATGTCAAGACACGTGGGAAAAACGTACAAAACAAGAGATTGGAGACGTCAAGATTTTGGGCGAATTTTTTAAGAATTTTCAAATTTTCAGAAAGGATGTTCCAGATGAGTTCAAAAACGACATACTCAGATCTTCACCAAACTTTGCAGGGATACATTGGATGTCAAGACACGTGGAAAAACCGTACAAAACAAGAGATTGGAGACATCAAGATTTTGGACGAATTTTTTAAGAATTTTCAAATTTTCAGATAGGAGGTTCCAGATAAGGTCAAAAACTACATACTCAGATCTTCACCAAACTTTGCAGGGATACATTGGATGTCAAGACACGTGGGAAAAACGTACAAAACAAGAGATTGGAGACATCAAGATTTTGGACGAATTTTTTAAGAATTTTCAAATTTTCAGATAGGAGGTTCCAGATAAGGTCAAAAACTACATACTCAGATCTTCACCAAACTTTGCAGGGATACATTGGATGTCAAGACACGTGGAAAAAACGTACAAAACAAGAGATTGGGGTCATCAAGATTTTGGACGGATTTTTTAGGAATTTTCAAATTTTCAGATGGGAGGTTCCAGATAAGGTCAAAAATTACATACTCAGATCTTCACCAAACTTTACAGGGATACATTGGATGTCAAGACACGTGGCAAAAACGTACAAAACAAGAGATTGGAGACGTCAAGATTTTGGGCGAATTTTTTAAGAATTTTCAAATTTTCAGAAAGGATGTTCCAGATAAGGTCAAAAACGACATACTCAGATCTTCACCAAACTTTGCAGGGATACATTGGATGTCAAGACACGTGGAAAAAACGTACAAAACAAGAGATTGGAGACATCAAGATTTTGGACGAATTTTTTAAGAATTTTCAAATTTTCAGATAGGAGGTTCCAGATAAGGTCAAAAACTACATACTCAGATCTTGACCAAACTTTGCAGGGATACATTGGATGTCAAGACACGTGGAAAAAACGTACAAAACAAGAGATTGGAGACGTCAAGATTTTGGACGAATTTTTTAAGAATTTTCAAATTTTCAGAAATGATGTTCCAGATAAGGTCAAAAACGACATACTCAGATCTTCACCAAACTTTGCAGGGATACATTGGATGTCAAGACACGTGGAAAAAACGTACAAAACAAGAGATTGGAGATATCAAGATTTTGGACGAATTTTTTAAGAATTTTCAAATTTTCAGAAATGAGGTTCCAGATAAGGTCAAAAACTACATACTCAGATCTTCACCAAACTTTGCAGGGATACATTGGATGTCAAGACACGTGTGAAAAACGTACAAAACAAGAGATTGGAGACATCAAGATTTTGGACGAATTTTTTAAGAATTTTCAAATTTTCAGATAGGAGGTTCCAGATAAGGTCAAAAACTACATACTCAGATCTTCACCAAACTTTGCAGGGATACATTGGATGTCAAGACACGTGGGAAAAACGTACAAAACAAGAGATTGGGGTCATCAAGATTTTGGACGGATTTTTTAGGAATTTTCAAATTTTCAGATGGGAGGTTCTAGATAAGTTCAAAAACTACATACTCAGATCTTCACCAAACTTTACAGGGATACATTGGATGTCAAGACACGTGGAAAAAACGTACAAAACAAGAGATTGGAGACGTCAAGATTTTGGGCGAATTTTCTAAGAATTTTCAAATTTTCAGAAAGGATGTTCCAGATAAGGTCAAAAACGACATACTCAGATCTTCACCAAACTTTGCAGGGATACATTGGATGTCAAGACACGTGGAAAAAACGTACAAAACAAGGGATTGGAGACATCAAGATTTTGGACGAATTTTTTATGAATTTTCAAATTTTCAGATAGGAGGTTCCAGATAAGGTCAAAAACTACATACTCAGATCTTGACCAAACTTTGCAGGGATACATTGGATGTCAAGACACGTGGAAAAAACGTACAAAACAAGAGATTGGAGACGTCAAGATTTTGGACGAATTTTTTAAGAATTTTCAAATTTTCAGAAATGATGTTCCAGATAAGGTCAAAAACGACATACTCAGATCTTCACCAAACTTTGCAGGGATACATTGGATGTCAAGACACGTGGAAAAAACGTACAAAACAAGAGATTGGAGACATCAAGATTTTGGACGAATTTTTGAGGAATTTTCAAATTTTCAGAAATGAGGTTCCAGATAAGGTCAAAAACTACATACTCAGATCTTCACCAAACTTTGCAGGGATACATTGGATGTCAAGACACGTGGCAAAAACGTACAAAACAAGAGATTGGAGACATCAAGATTTTGGACGAATTTTTTAAGAATTTTCAAATTTTCAGATAGGAGGTTCCAGATAAGGTCAAAAACTACATACTCAGATCTTCACCAAACTTTGCAGGGATACATTGGATGTCAAGACACGTGGAAAAATCGTACAAAACAAGAGATTGGGGGCATCAAGATTTTGGACGGATTTTTTAGGAATTTTCAAATTTTCAGATGGGAGGTTCCAGATAAGGTCAAAAACTACATACTCAGATCTTCACCAAACTTTGCAGGGATACATTGGATGTCAAGACACGTGGGAAAAACGTACAAAACAAGAGATTGGAGACGTCAAGATTTTGGACGAATTTTTTAAGAATTTTCAAATTTTCAGAAAGGATGTTCCAGATGAGTTCAAAAACGACATACTCAGATCTTCACCAAACTTTGCAGGGATACATTGGATGTCAAGACACGTGGAAAAACCGTACAAAACAAGAGATTGGAGACATCAAGATTTTGGACGAATTTTTTAAGAATTTTCAAATTTTCAGATAGGAGGTTCCAGATAAGGTCAAAAACTACATACTCAGATCTTCACCAAACTTTGCAGGGATACATTGGATGTCAAGACACGTGGGAAAAACGTACAAAACAAGAGATTGGAGACATCAAGATTTTGGACGAATTTTTTAAGAATTTTCAAATTTTCAGATAGGAGGTTCCAGATAAGGTCAAAAACTACATACTCAGATCTTCACCAAACTTTGCAGGGATACATTGGATGTCAAGACACGTGGAAAAAACGTACAAAACAAGAGATTGGGGTCATCAAGATTTTGGACGGATTTTTTAGGAATTTTCAAATTTTCAGATGGGAGGTTCCAGATAAGGTCAAAAATTACATACTCAGATCTTCACCAAACTTTACAGGGATACATTGGATGTCAAGACACGTGGAAAAAACGTACAAAACAAGAGATTGGAGACGTCAAGATTTTGGGCGAATTTTTTAAGAATTTTCAAATTTTCAGAAAGGATGTTCCAGATAAGGTCAAAAACTACATACTCAGATCTTCACCAAACTTTGCAGGGATACATTGGATGTCAAGACACGTGGCAAAAACGTACAAAACAAGAGATTGGAGACATCAAGATTTTGGACGAATTTTTTAAGAATTTTCAAATTTTCAGATAGGAGGTTCCAGATAAGGTCAAAAACTACATACTCAGATCTTCACCAAACTTTGCAGGGATACATTGGATGTCAAGACACGTGGAAAAATCGTACAAAACAAGAGATTGGGGGCATCAAGATTTTGGACGGATTTTTTAGGAATTTTCAAATTTTCAGATGGGAGGTTCCAGATAAGGTCAAAAACTACATACTCAGATCTTCACCAAACTTTGCAGGGATACATTGGATGTCAAGACACGTGGGAAAAACGTACAAAACAAGAGATTGGAGACGTCAAGATTTTGGGCGAATTTTTTAAGAATTTTCAAATTTTCAGAAAGGATGTTCCAGATGAGTTCAAAAACGACATACTCAGATCTTCACCAAACTTTGCAGGGATACATTGGATGTCAAGACACGTGGAAAAACCGTACAAAACAAGAGATTGGAGACATCAAGATTTTGGACGAATTTTTTAAGAATTTTCAAATTTTCAGATAGGAGGTTCCAGATAAGGTCAAAAACTACATACTCAGATCTTCACCAAACTTTGCAGGGATACATTGGATGTCAAGACACGTGGGAAAAACGTACAAAACAAGAGATTGGAGACATCAAGATTTTGGACGAATTTTTTAAGAATTTTCAAATTTTCAGATAGGAGGTTCCAGATAAGGTCAAAAACTACATACTCAGATCTTCACCAAACTTTGCAGGGATACATTGGATGTCAAGACACGTGGAAAAAACGTACAAAACAAGAGATTGGGGTCATCAAGATTTTGGACGGATTTTTTAGGAATTTTCAAATTTTCAGATGGGAGGTTCCAGATAAGGTCAAAAATTACATACTCAGATCTTCACCAAACTTTACAGGGATACATTGGATGTCAAGACACGTGGCAAAAACGTACAAAACAAGAGATTGGAGACGTCAAGATTTTGGGCGAATTTTTTAAGAATTTTCAAATTTTCAGAAAGGATGTTCCAGATAAGGTCAAAAACGACATACTCAGATCTTCACCAAACTTTGCAGGGATACATTGGATGTCAAGACACGTGGAAAAAACGTACAAAACAAGAGATTGGAGACATCAAGATTTTGGACGAATTTTTTAAGAATTTTCAAATTTTCAGATAGGAGGTTCCAGATAAGGTCAAAAACTACATACTCAGATCTTGACCAAACTTTGCAGGGATACATTGGATGTCAAGACACGTGGAAAAAACGTACAAAACAAGAGATTGGAGACGTCAAGATTTTGGACGAATTTTTTAAGAATTTTCAAATTTTCAGAAATGATGTTCCAGATAAGGTCAAAAACGACATACTCAGATCTTCACCAAACTTTGCAGGGATACATTGGATGTCAAGACACGTGGAAAAAACGTACAAAACAAGAGATTGGAGATATCAAGATTTTGGACGAATTTTTGAGGAATTTTCAAATTTTCAGAAATGAGGTTCCAGATAAGGTCAAAAACTACATACTCAGATCTTCACCAAACTTTGCAGGGATACATTGGATGTCAAGACACGTGGCAAAAACGTACAAAACAAGAGATTGGAAGTAGTGTAAGTTAGTTGTTTCAAAATAGTACTTAGTAGGTATGGTCTTTTTTTACCAATTGAATATCACTTTTTGACATACTTTGACAATTTTTTGTCGATGTTTTAGCGTTTAGCGATGTTTTAGTACAAATTTTCACTATACTCATTTTTCCCCCACTCGTACTTGGTAGGTATATCATGATGTTACGTGATACAACTTAACCTATCCTTTTTTTACGATTATTTAATTTTTTTACGATCCTAAGTGATATAACTTAACCTATTATTTTTTTTATTTAGGTACTGTTTGAACGTTATTATTTGAGGATCATATTTTGTAGGTATTTTTTTTTATCAATCGAATATAAGTTTTTGACATATTTTTGACAATTTTTTGTCGATGTTATAGCGTTTAGCGATGTTTTAGTACAAATTTTCACTGCACTAATTTTTTTCCCTACTCGTACTTGGTAGGTATATCACGATGTTACGTGATATAACTTAACCTATTTTTTTTTTTACGATTTTTTTAATTTTCTTACGATCCTAAGTGATATAACTTAACCTATCATTTTTTTTATTTACGCACCGAACTAACCTACAAGAGGGACTCCGTTTGTTTTAATATTTCAGTATTATAAGGTTTTCACAAATTTTATATAACCTAAAATGTGTTGGATGTTGATTTTTAGTATGTGGCAATTTTTTATGAATTTAAAACTGCTCTGTGACCCTCTCGTTCTTCACGTCGTGGACGAAGGACTTCTCTGCAATCAGGATGACGCTGCATAGAGTATCGGCAGGCAGCGCGTCGTGGAACTCGCAAACACCCACTCTACAAAAATTCTACTATATGATCTTTCACTGGCTAAGCTAACCTACAAATAGGAATTGGTAGCACTGACTTATAAACCCACTGGGTCTTCTTGGCATGTTTTTTTCATGATGTGTTGCCAGGCTATTGGGCATCTTGGCGTATACAATGTATATATTTTTGAGGGGGAGGGGTTATAGCTTTTTATGCTGTACGAATACTAAAAACTTGACAGTGACAACCAACAGAGTAAATAAACCTACATGCAGAAACTAACAACACTAGTTTCTGACAGTGAATTTGAAATAAAATATTAAACAAAATACATGAGTAAGCACTGTGATTACAAATAATACCAGTGTTATTACACATTCATTCTTATTTCTCGAAGTTGAATGGAAGCACGTGTTTTTTACGCTCTCGTAATACTGACCTTGCCCCAGTGATTTTAAATTGCTTCCATCCGGTTTTTTTTTTCCGTGTTATTCCGTGCGCACGCAACATTCGCTTTCAATAGTTTAATGAAATACAGAAGGAGTGTTAGTTTAGCAGGTTTTGAGTTTACAATTTATTAAATTAAACAATAATTTATGTAAGAATATACTTGTACTTACCGAACACAAAATAATAAAAGCACATGTGAATCTTTGCGTGTGTTCATGTTATATGACGACTGAGTAAAAAAATAATGTTGACTCCCCGAAAGATAAAAGTTCCTGGTTCGACATCAGATGCATGCAAATTTTATGTTTTGCTCTCCAAAATCTTGATTTGTGCTATTTGTCATACAGCAGAGGAGAAGAGGGGAGAGGGGAGGGGAGGAGGTACTATTAGCGCCATCTATTAGCAAACAATAGAAATAAAAAAGTAGGGTCAAACTTTTTCAACACCCAAAAATTTTAAACGTCCTCGTTTAGTAATACGATCAGCAGAAGACGTTTGAAAGAGTACTCTTAGTCGAGAAAGCTAATTGCTAGGGCCCATATATTGCTAAAATGTTCTTTGATTTGCATATTTCTCTTACCGCCATATGTTGTTCTAGTTGACTTCTTCCAAAAAAATGCTAATTAGCGAGAGTTAATTAAGCAAGGCAAGTAAAAGAAGCAAATAGGACAATATGTGGCGGCGTGGAAATATGTAAAAATTCGACTCGATTCGAATTAAAATTGGAGGATATTTTGCATTTTTTTCCTATAATGTACAAAACATTTACCGTACATAATCTTTTCTATTTACAACAGTATAAAATAAGAGAAATGTGTGACAATATCCATATTAATTAGGAAGGTGTGTTGTATGCTAGGTTAGCTAATTGCGTCTTCTACAGCTTTACTGTATAGAGGAAAAATGGAAAAAGAGAGCTCTACAAAAACTAACCTAACAAATTTAAAGTGTGATCTATCGTGAATTAAACTAAGCTTTTTCACCCACCCACATATAGCCTTACAGGTGACTCAAAAGCAGAAATTGGTCATAGCGTGACAGGTTGATCTATCGTGAACTAAACTAACCTCCCCCTACTCATACATACACACTATGTCTTACAATAAGTAAAACTGCTATATCACATGTAAGGGCCGACGGTTGCCAAGACATACAAGATCTATTGCAAATTTTATTAACCTACGACATAAGCCATGGACACACACACACCAAGCCTTCCAGATAGGCTATAAGCAACTCACCTCTTGCAATTGTATAACGGGGAAAATTAACCTGCAGCTAGCAACACTGTTTGAGCTGCTTTCGACGAGTAGTGTTACCAAACTTATTTTTTGCAAATAGGCTCTACAGCTAGAGGCTTGAAACATATACCCTACCAGAGTATGTCAACTTACCTCATGTAAAAATATTACCTAGTACGGGTTAAGCTGTGACATACAACTAGCGAACGACACGACCACCTGACACACAGACAGAGAGAGTGTGATACAGCTTATACGCAGTTTTTCCTACACACGTACTGGGTTTAAAAGGTAACTTGCAACAACTATTTCACTCACCTCCTATCATATAATAAAATTACCACAGGTTTTTGATACTTGCTGCCAGAACATGGTGGTTTTAGACTGGAAATTCAGCCCGATTATTCTATTTGTGCAAGAGAAAAATGATGATGCCTGCATTTGGAATATATAATTCTTCTTACGGTATTTTGCGTGCCCCAGTAACCTTGCTTTCGATTCACGGAAGCTATGACGTGTATTTCCTGTTTCGCGAACATGCGAGAACTTTTCACAATGTCGCATCAGAGTTGGTTGTGTATATAAATCTAGTTTGGGGAATGGACATGAATATAATGTCAAAATTATTGCATAACTTAAAAAGAACATTTATTGCACTGCGCTTTCTAGCAAAGGTAAATGTAGAATGCCCCGGCCCCTCAGAGATTCGAATACTGTTAGTTAAACAGCAAGCATTGTCATATGGACTGACGATTATTATTTTTTAAAAAAAACAGACCTCGTAATAAATTATAACCTGAGCTGTCTTGCAAGTTTCTCGAGTTTGATATCTGGTGAAGGAATATGATGCCACTATAAACTGTACACAAGATATACCCAGTCCCTGGCATGAAATAAACGAGGACCTATACAGTTGTACAATGGTTGTTTTTTATTAAAGCATAGCGCTTATTTACATGTCAGCGCAACATGCATGCAAAGAAGGGAGGGAGACCATAACGGATAATTCTTATTTCGATTTCAATATTTTTGCTAGTCACGCTATCTAGACGAACACTGGAAGATGGGCAAAAGCGAGGGAAAGAGAGAAATGTTATTTTTTGCCCCTCTGCCTGTGTGTGATATACTAGTTTTACATGCATACGGCTGTATCGTGAAGCGAGGCTGAAAATAATTTTTGAAAGCAGTCTCGAGCATCTTCGCGTTCAGCCAACAAGAGAAATAAAATATTACACATGGGTGTGGGGCGCAACAGCCACAGTACGGTAATGTGCATGGATGTTAAAACTTTTGGGTTTTATGAATAGACATACATATCAGTTTTGCAGTCTCCAGATGGGACCGGAGCTTATTCTTCATTTGGACAAGGGGGTTCAGATTAACTATAATTTTTGTTCACATCAAAATGAAACAAAGAATTTTACTCCACTGCTTACTTATTCAATATTTTTATTATTGTAAAAAATGGGGCGGTGTGTCTTATTGTATATAGTCTTCCAACAACCACCTCGGGGCCGTAAATACAATTTAAAATTATGTGATATGAACCCTCTTCACTTGTGTGTATTTGAATATGCGAACATGAGGCATTTTGAATAATCGAGGCGGACAATCACAAAAACAGCTTGCAACAGTATGGAGAGTTCAAACTTCAGACGATTTTTGTTAATCTACGAAAAGCCAAGGGGCGAACGGAGATTACTACGAAAATTGTAACGCGAGGCTATTTTGGCTAATGGCAACGATGAGGATGAATAATGGTTGTTTTGATGAAATTGAAAAAGTGGGGCACGTCTGCTTCGAAGTGCATTACACCAACAACTACAATTGTCCCTCTTCCCCACACGAGGTGATTAACAGAGGTGTATTTTTGCCGGTCTACGACTCTGAGGGCTCAAGTTACAATGTTTACCTATAGCTGTACATATTTAAAAATGACCTGAGCAATTAAATGTTACAATACCGATCCTGATTTTTGTCGGATGACGTAGGTTGCAATCCCACCCCCCGATGGCGTATAGACTTAAATGTTTCCATAACATGAAATACTGTTAATGGAAATCTGTTGTTTCTAATGTAAAAATCATATAACAAGAAAAAGAAGAAAATAAATGTTGCGAGCAAATACGGAGCCTCAACCCAAACACATAAATAATCAGACAAGATGTCAACGGTGCGTTCATAACTAACAAGTGATTATTCAAAAATTGAAATGGTGCAGGGGGAAACAACCAACTAACTAACTAGGCTTCTTAAACCCGAGGACAGCAAATACAAGCCTATTCTGATCTGAGAAAGATCTCTATCCATTTTTTCCATCCCAACCGATTTTTTAGGTCTATTTAACCCCTCATGGTACACGAGCTCCCACTGCCCTGATGGTGGAGGAAGCGAATCTATTTGGACATGAAAGAGCATTATGTGTGGGAGACTATAATTTATACATGTGGTTGCTTGGATGCTTACAGAGGATGCCATAGCTCGTGCGATTGAGGCATTTTATTAAGCACATATTTTTGATGAGTGTAAAGAATTAAATAAGTCACAAGGGGCTGAGGCATGGTTCGAATTTCTCGATCTAGGTATGGATGCAGACAGACACGAAGTTTTGAGTGTGGACACAAATGATAATGGAAAAATGCCGTTCACCCCGATAGCATAGTGGTAATGTTGTTCTTGCCTCGTTTCCATCGACAACATAGTGGTTACACTGTCTAATATTAAGAAGTTCTCAAAATTATTCAATCACTCTCTCTCTTCTTCTTCTATCATCTCGGTAACCAAAAAAAAGGTTTTCTCAAACGTTTAGACGACTACGAAAATGTTGAAATGTAAAATATTGTTGCATTGTAATCAAAAAAGAATTCGTTGAATATGCCTAACCTAAAATAAAATTTAAGAATTAATAGAGTTAAACATTTGCCACTCTGAAATGGCGACGATCATAATATTATTTTCAGCAGGATAATAATGACAATATTATATATATTAAGGATTAGGCCCGAGGGATTCTTATTCGCTACACTCGTTTCTAACCTGTCCACACTGGAAACCGAAAACACAAGTACGAGACACTAACTTGGGAGAGGACATGCAAAAACTCTGCGGGGGCTCATCTTAAAAACTTCAGTAGATGTTTGTCATGGAACTCCCTCCTTAAATTCGATTCGAAAGGCACAAATATTCCGGTTCTTGAATAAGAAGCGCGTATGCCTTCGGAAAGAGAGAAGAAGAAATAAATAAATCAACTCATGCATATTCTTCATGTACGTATGCTTGGTGACAAGAAACAGTATTTTTTTTTTCTCTTCAAGAAATTGTTTTCAACTTTTTGCTAGGTGACCCAACAGGAGTGGACGAAATAGCTTATTCATTCAAACTGGAAGCTTGTTTTTTTTTTCAACAATGGAAAACATATTATTTCCAGTGAAATATCGACTCAACTACCTAGAATGGCTACCACGGGCTTGGTGACTGAATACTAAAAAACTATCGAGCGACTTACTTCACAGCAGTGTCACTTAGTTTCAACAAGAACAGTTCAAGGCTTCCCGGGTGTCCTGCAAGGTTCGGCATTTATTTTTTTTAATAGCAAGCAGATGAACTGGCCTTACAATATGAAGACCCCTCTCACTGTGTCGGTTGCAGTTATTTTCTGGTAATTATGTCTTGCCGATGGCGTTGTCGCTTTGTAATCATACTTAGGAGTTATTTTTTTTATTTTGCCTTTCGCGACATGTTCGACTAATCGTGACAATACGTTTCAACTTTTCTGCATAAACGTTGATCATCGTTTATCTTGTCCGCATCGATTAATCTTCTTATGTTTTTTTTGTTTTTTCGTCGCGTCCATCTCTTCTGTTATCACAATCGAGACTTCTAGATTATTATTTTTTCTCCCTGCAATTTTAGAAATGTAATTTTTCATGATCATCTAGCGAACGCCTGAGACATTTCAGCAAAATGTCGATTATTCAATGGATGTTGTAAGGTTCCATGTTTTTTTTCACTATCTCTTGTTTGGTCGATTTTGAATTTGGGAGTTATTTTTTTTATTTTGCCTTTCGCGACATGTTCGACTAATCGTGACAATACGTTTCAACCTTTCTACATAAACGTTGAAACGTTTCAACGATCAAACGTTTGATCGTTGAAACGTTTCAACGTTTATGTAGAAAGGTTGAAACGTATTGTCACGATTAGTCGAACATGTCGCGAAAGGCAAAATAAAAAAAATAACTCCCAAATTCAAAATCGACCAAACAAGAGATAGTGAAAAAAAACATGGAACCTTACAACATCCATTGAATAATCGACATTTTGCTGAAATGTCTCAGGCGTTCGCTAGATGATCATGAAAAATTACATTTCTAAAATTGCAGGGAGAAAAAATAATAATCTAGAAGTCTCGATTGTGATAACAGAAGAGATGGACGCGACGAAAAAACAAAAAAAACATAAGAAGATTAATCGATGCGGACAAGATAAACGATGATCAACGTTTATGCAGAAAAGTTGAAACGTATTGTCACGATTAGTCGAACATGTCGCGAAAGGCAAAATAAAAAAAATAACTCCTAAGTATGATTACAAAGCGACAACGCCATCGGCAAGACATAATTACCAGAAAATAACTGCAACCGACACAGTGAGAGGGGTCTTCATATTGTAAGGCCAGTTCATCTGCTTGCTATTAAAAAAAATAAATGCCGAACCTTGCAGGACACCCGGGAAGCCTTGAACTGTTCTTGTTGAAACTAAGTGACACTGCTGTGAAGTAAGTCGCTCGATAGTTTTTTAGTATTCAGTCACCAAGCCCGTGGTAGCCATTCTAGGTAGTTGAGTCGATATTTCACTGGAAATAATATGTTTTCCATTGTTGAAAAAAAAACAAGCTTCCAGTTTGAATGAATAAGCTATTTCGTCCACTCCTGTTGGGTCACCTAGCAAAAAGTTGAAAACAATTTCTTGAAGAGAAAAAAAAATACTGTTTCTTGTCACCAAGCATACGTACATGAAGAATATGCATGAGTTGATTTATTTATTTCTTCTTCTCTCTTTCCGAAGGCATACGCGCTTCTTATTCAAGAACCGGAATATTTGTGCCTTTCGAATCGAATTTAAGGAGGGAGTTCCATGACAAACATCTACTGAAGTTTTTAAGATGAGCCCCCGCAGAGTTTTTGCATGTCCTCTCCCAAGTTAGTGTCTCGTACTTGTGTTTTCGGTTTCCAGTGTGGACAGGTTAGAAACGAGTGTAGCGAATAAGAATCCCTCGGGCCTAATCCTTAATATATATAATATTGTCATTATTATCCTGCTGAAAATAATATTATGATAGCCGTCGCCATTTCAGAGTGGCAAATATTTAACTCTATTAATTCTTGAATTTTATTTTAGGTTAGGCATATTCAACAAATTCTTTTTTGATTACAATGCAACAATATTTTACATTTCAACATTTTCGTAGCCGTCTAAACGTTTGAGAAAACCTTTTTTTTGGTTACCGAGATGATAGAAGAAGAAGAGAGAGAGTGATTGAATAATTTTGAGAACTTCTTAATATTGGACAGTATAACCACTATGTTGTCAATGGAAACAAGGCAAGAACAACATTACCACTATGCTATCGGGGTGAACGGCATTTTTCCATTATCATTTGTGTCCACAAACAAAACTTCGTGTCTGTCTGCAACCATACCTAGATCGAGAAATTCGAACCATGCCTCAGCCCCTTGTGACTTATTTAATTCTTTACACTCATCAAAATATGTGCTTAATAAAATACCTCAATCGCACGAGCTATGGCATCCTCTGTAAGCATCCAAGCAACCACATGTATAAATTATAGTCTCCCACACATAATGCCCTTTCATGTCCAAATAGATTCGCTTCCTCCACCATCAGGGCAGTAGGAGCTCGTGTACCATGAGGGGTTAAATAGACCTAAAAAATCGGTTGGGATGGAAAAAAAATAGAGATATTTCTCAGATCAGAATAGGCTTGTATTTGCTGTCCTCGGGTTTAAGAAGCCTAGTTAGTTAGTTGGTTGTTTCCCCCTGCACCATTTCAATTTTTGAATAATCACTTGTTAGTTATGAACGCACCGTTGACATCTTGTCTGATTATTTATGTGTTTGGATTGAGGCTCCGTATTTGCTCGCAACATTTATTTTCTTCTTTTTCTTGTTATATGATTTTTACATTAGAAACGACAGATTTCCATTAACAGTATTTCATGTTATGGAAACATTTAAGTCTATACGCCATCGGGGGTGGGATTGCAACCTACGTCATCCGACAAAAATCAGGATCGGTATTGTAACATTTAATTGCTCAGGTCATTTTTAAATATGTACAGCTATAGGTAAACATTGTAACTTGAGCCCTCAGAGTCGTAGACCGGCAAAAATACACCTCTGTTAATCACCTCGTGTGGGGAAGAGGGACAATTGTAGTTGTTGGTGTAATGCACTTCGAAGCAGACGTGCGTCACTTTTTCAATTTCATCAAAACAACTATTATTCATCCTCATCGTTGCCATTAGCCAAAATAGCCTCGCGTTACAATTTTCGTAGTAATCTCCGTTCGCCCCTTGGCTTTTCGTAGATTAACAAAAATCGTCTGAAGTTTGAACTCTCCATACTGTTGCAAGCTGTTTTTGTGATTGTCCGCCTCGATTATTCAAAATACCTCATGTTCGCATATTCAAATACACACAAGTGAAGGGGGTTCATATCACATAATTTTAAATTGTATTTACGCCCCCGAGGTGGTTGTTGGAAGACTATATACAATAAGACACACCGCCCCATTTTTTACAATAATAAAAATATTGAATAAGTAAGCAGTGGAGTAAAATTCTTTGTTTCATTTTGATGTGAACAAAAATTATAGTTAATCTGAACCCCCTTGTCCAAATGAAGAATAAGCTCCGGTCCCATCTGGAGACTGCAAAACTGATATGTATGTCTATTCATAAAACCCAAAAGTTTTAACATCCATGCACATTACCGTACTGTGGCTGTTGCGCCCCACACCCATGTGTAATATTTTATTTCTCTTGTTGGCTGAACGCGAAGATGCTCGAGACTGCTTTCAAAAATTATTTTCAGCCTCGCTTCACGATACAGCCGTATGCATGTAAAACTAGTATATCACACACAGGCAGAGGAGCAAAAAATAACATTTCTCTTTTTCCCTCGCTTTTGCCCATCTTCCAGTGTTCGTCTAGATAGCGTGACTAGCAAAAATATTAAAATCGAAATAAGAATTATCCGTTATGGTCTCCCTCCCTTCTTTGCATGCATGTTGCGCTAACATGTAAATAAGCGCTATGCTTTAATAAAAAACAACCATTGTACAACTGTATAGATCCTCGCCCATCTCATGCCAGGGACTAGGTATATATCTTGTGTACAGTTTATAGTGGCATCATATTCCTTCACCAGATATCAAACTCGAGAGACTTGCAAGACAGCTCAGGTTATAATTTATTACGAGGTCTGTTTTTTTTAAAAAATAATAATCGTCAGTCCATATGACAATGCTTGCTGTTTAACTAACAGTATTCGAATCTCTGAGGGGCCGGGGCATTCTACATTTACCTTTACTAGAAAGCGCAGTGCAATAAATGTTCTTTTTAAGTTATGCAATAATTTTGACATTATATTCATGTCCATTCCCCAAACTAGATTTATATACACAACCAACTCTGATGCGACATTGTGAAAAGTTCTCGTATGTTCGCGAAACAGGAAATACACGTCATAGCTTCCGTGAATCGAAAGCAAGGTTACTGGGGCACGCAAAATACCGTAAGAAGAATTATATATTCCAAATGCAGGCATCATCATTTTTCTCTTGCACAAATAGAATAATCGGGCTGAATTTCCAGTCTAAAACTACCATGTTCTGGCAGCAAGTATCAAAAACCTGTGGTAATTTTATTATATGATAGGAGGTGAGTGAAATAGTTGTTGTAAGTTACCTTTTAAACCCAGTACGTGTGTAGGAAAAACTGCGTATAAGCTGTATCACACTCTCTCTGTCTGTGTGTCAGGTGGTCGTGTCGTTCGCTAGTTGTATGTCACAGCTTAACCCGTACTAGGTAATATTTTTACATGAGGTAAGTTGACATACTCTGGTAGGGTATATGTTTCAAGCCTCTAGCTGTAGAGCCTATTTGCAAAAAATAAGTTTGGTAACACTACTCGTCAAAAGCAGCTCAAACAATGTTGCTAGCTGTAGGTTAATTTTCCCGTTATACAATTGCAAGAGGTAAGTTGCTTATAGCCTATCTGGAAGGCTTGGTGTGTGTGTGTCCATGGCTTATGTCGTAGGTTAATAAAATTTGCAATAGATCTTGTATGTCTTGGCAACCGTCGGCCCTTACATGTGATATAGCAGTTTTACTTATTGTAAGACATAGTGTGTATGTATGAGTAGGGGGAGGTTAGTTTAGTTCACAATAAATCGACCTGTCACGCTATGACCAATTTCTGCTTTTGAGTCACCTGTAAGGCTATATGTGGGTGGGTGAAAAAGCTTAGTTTAATTCACGATAGATCACATTTTAAATTTGTTAGGTTAGTTTTTGTAGAGCTCTCTTTTTCCATTTTTCCTCTATACAGTGAAGCTGTAGAAGACGCAATTAGCTAACCTAGCATACAACACACCTTCCTAATTAATATGGATATTGTCACACATTTCTCTTATTTTATACTGTTGTAAATAGAAAAGATTATGTACGGTAAATGTTTTGTACATTATAGGGAAAAAATGCAAAATATCCTCCAATTTTAATTCGAATCAAGTCGAATTTTTACATATTTCCACGCCGCCACATATTGTCCTATTTGCTTCTTTTACTTGCCTTGCTTAATTAACTCTCGCTAATTAGCATTTTTTTGGAAGAAGTCAACTAGAACAACATATGGCGGTATGAGAAATATGCAAATCAAAGAACATTTTAGCAATATATGGGCCCTAGCAATTAGCTTTCTCGACTAAGAGTACTCTTTCAAACGTCTTCTGCTGATCGTATTACTAAACGAGGACGTTTAAAATTTTTGGGTGTTGAAAAAGTTTGACCCTACTTTTTTATTTCTATTGTTTGCTAATAGATGGCGCTAATAGTACCCCCTCCCCTCCCCTCTCCCCTCTTCTCCTCTGCTGTATGACAAATAGCACAAATCAAGATTTTGGAGAGCAAAACATAAAATTTGCATGCATCTGATGTCGAACCAGGAACTTTTATCTTTCGGGGAGTCAACATTATTTTTTTACTCAGTCGTCATATAACATTGAACACACGCAAAAATTCACATGTGCTTTTATTATTTTGTGTTCGGTAAGTACAAGTATATTCTTACATAAATTATTGTTTAATTTAATAAATTGTAAACTCGGAGCCTGCTATACTAGCCTGTCTATTGAAAGCGAATGTTGCGTGCATGCGGAAATAGCACAGGAAAAAAAACCGGATGGAAGCAATTTAAAATCAGTGGGGCAAGGTCAGTATTACGAGAGCGTAAAAAACACGTGATTTCATTCAACTTCGAAAAATAAGAATGAATATGTGCATACAGAACACATATGCTTTCTTTTCACAGTTGTACATGAAGTAAGTTACGGGAAGGCTCTATTTTTTATGTCTGTGTATATGTTGTACAATTAGGTACAAATATTGTACAATTAGGTACAAATTGTTGTACAATTATTTTCCCCAGTTGCCCAGTTGGCAACACATCATGAAAAAACATGCCAAGAAGACCCAGTGGGTTTATAAGTCAGTGCTGCCAATTCCTATTTGTAGGTTAGCTTAGCCAGTGAAAGATCATATAGTAGAATTTTTGTAGAGTGGGTGTTTGCGAGTTCCACGACGCCTTGCCCGAGGATACCCTATGCAGTGTCATCCTAATTGCAGAGAAGTCCTTCGTCCACGACGTGAAGAACGAGAGGGTGACGGAACAGTTTTAAAATTCATAAAAAATTGCCACATACTAAAAATCAACATCCAACACATTTTAGGTTATATAAAATTTGTGAAAACCTTATAATACTGAAATATTAAAACAAACAAACTCCCCCTTGTAGGTTAGTTCGGTGCGTAAATAAAAAAAATGATAGGTTAAGTTATATCACTTAGGATCGTGAGAAAATTAAAAAAATCGTAAAAAAAAGATAGGTTAAGTTATATCACGTAACATCGTGATATACCTACCAAGTACAAATAGAAAAAAAAATGGGTGCAGTGAAAATTTGTACTAAAACATCGCTAAACGCTATAACATCGACAAAAAATTGTCAAAATATGTCAAAAACTTATATTCGATTGATAAAAAAAATACCTACAAAATATGATCCTCAAATAATAACGTTCAAACAGTACCTAAATAAAAAAAAATGATAGGTTAAGTTATATCACTTAGGGTCGTAAAAAAATTAAATAATCGTAAAAAAAGGATAGGTTAAGTTGTATCACGTAACATCATGATATACCTACCAAGTACGAGTGGGGGAAAAATGAGTATAGTAAAAATTTGTACTAAAACATCGCTAAACGCTAAAACATCGACAAAAAATTGTCAAAGTATGTCAAAAAGTGATATTTAATTGGTAAAAAAAGACCATACCTACTAAGTACTACTTTGAAACAACCAATATACACTACTTAAAGAATAGCTTTTTTCGTTGGGCTTTTTTTTACTTTTTTCACAAAAGTGTCTCAAATCAATGAAAATACAGGAGTTCCTCTTCCATTTCGTTTATCTCCCTACTGTAAAATAGACACTCATTTCTAAATATGAACTACAACTTACAATATGAAATTCATAGCTAGACATAAACAGTGTTTTCAAGAAAGCTGGCTTTTTTGAGTGGGCTGTTCTTTCCGAGTGTTATCTTCATATTTCTGTAGGCTTATTAAATATAGCTATGTAGTGTAAACATATTCACATAACTAGAGCGGTTTTGTATGTGTTTTTAATAGAACCTAAAAGTTGATATCATTTTCAATCTTTGAATTTGTTATACGAACATGTACATGAAGCAAAAAAGAAAATACTGCTCTACCTTTTGAAAATCTAGTACAGTATCAGATCTCTTGACATTAAATTTTGTGTTCAGTAAAATATATATTTGTATTTTTTGTTTCCAGTACATTATGTAAAATTCAGTTAAATGGCCACTAAACCTGGTCATGGAGCAATTAGTGATGTATTTTGACTGCTTGTTGCAGTAGTTCTCAACCTTTGTGAGACCACAGCCCAATAAATTTATTTCTTACAAGTCAATGCCCTGATCCCAACTATTTCACTCATAAATATATTTCTGATCTTTAAACTTTATATGGAAATTAATATTAATATATCAAGTATGGCATAATCATAGTTCAATTATGAATAGACTTCCTGTCAAATATAAAATTAGATTTAAAAAATTAGTCATCAACCCCTGGATGCAACAGACTTCTTGCACCCCGGCGTTGAAAAACACTGGCACTAAAACTGAAGTATAGAAGCAAATGAGACTGGCTGCAAATCTGGACTGTACCTACAGTTCGAAATGCGATTTGAAACACTCTGCCTCCACTGAGGATTGAACCTCAGACCTCATCTTATTACAAGGCAACAGCGTTAATTTATTCCACTCCAGAGGGTCATTCATGATTATATAAAAGGAACCTTCTATCAAAAAGCTGGCCTTTTTCCATCAACAGTACCTGCAATTTATTCTCTGTGATTTACAGGCTAAATTAAATTTTGATCTTTGATGAAGTAGCTAACAATCTTGTCAAGTATAGAGAACGTTCAGAATGAAGCAAAACATGACAGTGGGGGGTGTCACATTAAAGTTACAAGTGACATGGACCCCTTCAGTCTGTAAGCAAGCATCCACCACGCATGTACAAACAAGACCAAGGTGAAATGATGTGTGCCATTGAAGGAGCTTTCAGACTGAAGTCACAGATGACAAGCAACATAGTCTCCTTCAGTATAAAGCAAAACATTCACCATGCATGTAAGAACATCAGACCGAAGTGGCACGATGAACAGCATTGAGAAAACAGTGTAGTCCGAGCAACATGCAAGTGACATGTTTTGCTCATTGACGCACTTCGGTTCAAAAGTTTGAATGAATTACTGAGGGTCTGCTTCCAAGTGACACATGCCACTTGTTGCTTCGGTCTGAAAGTTCCCT
Organism: Lepisma saccharinum; assembly: GCF_977018435.1. NCBI lineage: Eukaryota > Metazoa > Arthropoda > Insecta > Zygentoma > Lepismatidae > Lepisma > Lepisma saccharinum. The sequence goes on along the minus strand of NW_028142947.1, from coordinate 98,794 downwards.
GAGAAAATGGTACAGGCCAAGTGAAAGCGACACTTGCAGCTTAAGTTGCTTTGGTTCGAAAGGTTCCATTTACTTCTAAAGGTTGGTTTCCAAGAGCCACGTGTCGCTATCATCTCAAAGCTCTGTTAAACATAATACGTATAATTCTGCATATGTGTTGTGAATAGTAAAAATTTTTAATCAAATATTTTGACATTTTATTTGTTTCATACTTTATGATATCAACATTTAAATTGAGACACAAACATGTAAAAGCTTGTTTTAAGTCCATTTCACGGTCAGATGTGCTCATCAGGACTACATGTTTAGTTTTAACCCTAGCTTACCCATGCCCAGGAGGCGGCTCACAAGCTACACATTCTTTTATCACTAAAATTCAAGAAAACATTTTATTATTGAATCACTGCTTCCGTTGCTGATTATACAGGGTATACACAAATGAATGGTGTGGTTATAAATTACAATAAAAAAAAGTATTTCTCATCTTACGTGGTTGTAGTAAACACTGTTAGAGGCAGAAACTGTCCCAGTTTTTTATATGTGAGTTAAAATTACAATCCTTCAATGTGAGCTCCCCTGGTCACACGACACACATCAACGCAGTAATCAAACTCGTTCCAGACACAGTGTTACATGTCCACTGTAATGCCCTGCACTGGATGCATTATCCAATCACGAAGTTGCTGAATGGAAGTTCGCGTTGGTTGTGCATAAAGCCTGTCTTTAATAAAACGGCATAGAAAGAAATTGCACAGCCTAAGATCCAGGGAATGAGGGGCCAAGCGAGAATGGGATTTTTTTGTGGAAAATCCTTACGTCATGGAGGCCAAATTTGGAATCAGCATCTCACATATCAAAAACTGGGACAGCCTCTAACAGTGTTTGCTGCAACTACGTAAGTTGAAAAATAAAATGTTTATTGACATTTATATCCGCACCATTCATGTGTGTAAACCCTGTATATGTGCATGTATTTATTAATTATAATAATTACAAAAATTACTATCATTAATAAAAAATAATAACCAATGATTGCATGAGTGTCTCACATATATTCTATTATTCACTAAAACTAACAAAATTCATATTTTTTTATTAATGCTTTTTAGTTTGTAGAAGTGTGGTTGTTTATTACATATAATAATTACCATCATTACCAACCAATTGTGCATTGTCACTGGCATGGGTGTCTCGAATGAGCCACATTCAAAGATGATGCCTGATATGCGCACCAAGTGCATTTTGCCTCCTAATTACATTACATTTATGTTTTTTTATGAACAAAAGTAAGGAATAAATATTGGGAACATCCTAGGAAAGAATGTAATTTATTTTCAAACAGTTGAAAAATCTAAAAAAATAGAGATGGTGAGCCTGTAAGCCACCCCCCACCCCTCTTGGTATGCTAGGGTTAAAATTGTATCTGAACTGTTATGCAATATGTGTCCTCTGGGATTGGCCAATATCTGTATCTTGGCTGCTACATCATGTAAATTTCTTTTAGCTAGTTGTAAAATATGTCACTACAAACCTGTATCTGATAACAGTAACTTCAAGTGAAATAGGTTAGCTCTAATTGAAAAAAAAAGCCGAAAAAGCCAAAATTTCAGTTTTTTCCCAAAAAAGTCGGCTTTTTATCGAAAAAAAACCAGTACATTTAAAAAAGCTGGCTTTTTTTCAACTCTAGAGAAGGAAGTGGTCGAAAAAGGAGGTGACAAATAATTCTGTTTTGCAGATATGTGGACGATTGTTTTGGCATAGGTCGACATATTTGCAAAAGAAATACAAAATGAAGAAAGAGGGAGGGATATTGCTGGAATTCGAAATAGAAGAGGAAGACAATATAAGCTACCTTGATATATTGATGAACAGGAATTCTGCCATTGATTGATTGATTGATTGAGTTGGTGTTTTAAGTCCACTTTATGCACATTAAGGATAATTGGGACTGGACCTATAGTTTAAAGTGGAATCTGAACCACTATGTGCCTCCACCGGGTACCGAACCCTGGACCCCTTGATTACAAGGCAAAGATGCTACCACTGCGCCATTGGGGAGGCCCAGGGTATTCTGTCACAAAACAAGCGATGTAAGTGAGGTGACAAAAAGGAATTTTATAAAGAACATGGAGGACAGAATTAAGAAAATGTACACAAAAGAATGTGAAAAAGAAGGCAAAATAAATAGCCTATGGAACAGCTGGAAAAGAATGGCTACGAGAAGGGAGATAGACTGGACACAAACAAAAGAAGGAAGAAAAGTGGCAGAGAAGAAGAAGAGAAAGACAAAGGAAAAGAGAGATGGTTTGGCATAAGGAGTAATGGGAAGACCACAGAGAAGATATGCAAAGTGCTTAGGAAAGCGGGCATTAAAACTTACAGGAAGGGAGGATGAAGGATTTTAGTGAAGAATGCAAACAAGAAAAAGGAAAACAGAGAAGAGGAAGGGATATAAAGTGTAAAGAATGTCAGTGTGTGTGTGTGTACATAGGAGAAACAAAAGAGAGGCTGAAAGACAGGTTGAAAGAACATAGGGATGATGTACGACTTAAGAGAGAGAGAGAGATGTGATAATTAAGCACATGAGAGAAACAGGGCAATCAAATAGAGTGGGATGAGGCTAAGCAGATAGGAAGGGAGAAGAGAGTGAGTACTAGTGAGAAAATGGAAGGAGTAAAAAGAAATAGAGAAGAAAGGAGAAGAAGACACAATGAACTGGAATGGGGGACTGAAGATAAACAAGGAATGGAAGAAGGTGTTAGAAAGAAGGAAGAGGAATGAAGAGAGAAGGGATAAGGAGTCCAACCATGTTCCAGATGAAAGGAAATGTTTATCTAAATCGCTTGTCAGGTGAAACATAGTTGACTGGAGAAGGCCACCTGCTGGAACACCTGGAAAGGAATGTTCCAGATAAACAACTTTCTAATAATCTTGTGTCTGGAGGGGAGTGATTTTTGTGTATATATATATATATATATCTTCCTGTTTTGTACCTTGTTTCATGTGTATTTGGTATAGAGTCTGAAGAAGACCTTGCTAGAAGGTTGAAACGTAACATTTAGTTTATGTTTTAATATAATAATAATTCTGCCTTAGTTAGCATATTGAGTTTTTGATAATCTTGGAGCTGAAACCAAATGCATAATTTAAGCAAACATCATAATGATGATCTTAATCGCAATTAGAAATGTTATGTTCCTTTGCTCGCTGATATAGTAATTCTTCAGTATAGAACATATGAAAGAAGTAGCATTCATTTTGTGATCTAACAAGAAATGGCCTTTACTTTATATAATAATCGCTTGTCGTTAATCGTACAATGAACTTCCTGACCATTACATGTTGCTTCAGAATTTTCAGGAGTTATTCTATTCTTTCTGGCATAGAGTGAAAATTGATAGTTACCCACAATGCACTGTCTCCTAGTGTGTGGGGCAACTGAGAAAACTCTTACCATGATGACTCTCCTCTAGCACCCACCTAAAGTCTGGCTGCCTTAGCCGAAACCTTGGACAGAAATCACAGATCTCTAATTACAGTGAAAACAATTAGCTTCGTTTGAAGCCATGCATAATCCTGGGGCTAAAAACAAGGCGGAGATGCACATTAGAGCTTGTTAAGTTTTCATTTTTGTGAAGAAATTAATTGTACTCACTTGTGGAGTGTAACATGTAGAGTTATATACTTCTTAATAAACCTAAAAATTAACATCTTGTGTGGTGCAATGACAAGTAGAAACGTGAAGGTGTGCTCGCCACCATGATAGTACACCCCTCTCTACGAAATTATTGGCTTAAAGTTGACCAATAAAAAAAGGCTCATGTTTCTTTTTTGGTAACTGGAGGTCTGTGGCAGCAATGATATTTAGGGAAGGTAGGTTTCATGAAAATAGTGGAAACATCAATGAAGTAAGTAGAGATATGATTCATATTATGGAAGGGTTCAGAATGAAAGTAAAAACAAGCAAAGCTGTATAAACGAAATATCACAGTGTAGTTTGGTTGGTGCTTCTACCAGCTTCCCCTCTAGTGTTTGGAATAGACCTTTCCAGATAGTTTTGTCTTCCCTGGATGGACTGTATGAGCAATTGGTATTCTTGAATGTTTATGAGCATACACAACTTCACAATCAATTTACTGTACAGACTGTCAACAGTGGCTTTAAGAGTCGAGGCAACATTTCTAAGAACAACGGGTGTGTCTGACCATAATGACCCACATATACGTATAACCACAAGTAAATACTATATCCATGAAACAGACAAATACAGCTGTGCTCAGATATTCGAAAAGGTTCAAAATGAATCATATAACACTTAAAACTTACAAAGAGTGGTCTAGTCGGTAGAATGTCTGACTGCCATGTGGGAGACTAGAGTTCGATTCCGGCGATGGATCATCTAAGGTAGAATTTTTTACAACCTTGTTAACACACTCTCAATTAAATGGGTACCTGGAGACATCCCTGGGGTTAAAGGTGGATGATGCATGGTGTTGACCACATCACCTCTGAAATGGCGAAGATTGATAAAATATGTGGGGCTCTACCCCTATATCCCCTATATATATACCTCATGGCAAAGTGCAAAGTGCACAGGGAACCTTATCTTACCTACAAAACTTACAAGAAAGCACTAGAATATTCAAGAAAATGTAGTTCCTACTTCTCAATTTCTTCGTATCTTTTCCAATAATTTATTATTTTTTGGAGAATTTTTCCCCCCAAATTCTAAAAACGAAAAATTTTTATTGATCGTGTTACTAAAATAAACTCCATGATGCAAACAGGCTACACAAGGTCAAGGTCTGGTAAACAGGGTGTTATTGGGCGATGCGTGGTCAGGTCAGTGCATTTTGACCCATCATTGATTTTTTTTTTTGTTTTTTTGAGAACTGCAGTCTACTACTACTGACTTTAGGTTCTCGAACTAAAGGTTCTGCTGTGTGTACTTCATTTACTTCTGATTTATCTCCTACATGAACATTTAAAAGGTCATTAAAGTAGTTCTTCCATCTATTTAGAATATCGCTTGGGTCAGCTAGAAAATCACCGTCTTTTATCTTTTATCAAGTTTACTTTAGGTTGCCACCCCTTTCTAAACTCATTTACACCTTTATATAAATCTCTGATATTTTTATTTTTGCTGTTTGTTTCAATTTCGTTAATTTTACTTTTCAAGTAATCTCTTTTTTTACTTCTAAACGTGCGGTTAACTTCTCCCTTTATTCTATTATAATTGTTTAGATTTGTATAATCAGAGTTATTTAACCACCTAAGTCTAGCCTGATTTCTTATTTCTATTAGATTATGACATTCATTATCAAACCATGGCTTACTTTTTCTTGGTTTATGGTATCCTATACTTTCTTTAGCTGCTGATTCTATTGCATTACGTATGTGCTCCCAATTCTTATTTATGTCTGTTTCATTTATATATTCATCATCATTTAAATCCTGCAACACATCAAATCTATTTGACAGTTTAATTTGGTAATCTTTCTTAATTCTTTCATCAGGAAACTTTCCTGTATCAAATTTTAGAACTTTTAGATTTTGTTGCTTATGATTTATCATTGAGAGTGTTTCTCTTAATTTAGCAATTACTAAATAATGGTCACTGGCACAGTCAGCACCTCTATGTGTACGAACGTCAATTATACTAGTATGCCTTCTCTTATCAATGAGAATATGATCTATCTGATTATGAGTTTTACCATCTGGAGAAGACCAGGTATATTTATGGATATCTTTATGTTTAAAAGTGGTACTTTTCACAATTAAATTCTTTGAGGTTGCAAAAGTAATCAATCTTATACCATTATCATTACTTAATTCATGAAGACTTTCTTTACCAATCGTGGGTTTAAATGTCTCTTCTTTGCCAATCTGTGCATTACAGTCACCTAACAGAATTTTCATATCATACTGAGAAAATTTATCAAAGACCTGTTCTAACTCTGTATAAAAATCATCTTTATCTTCCGTTGGTGCATGTATGTTTATTAAAATAATTTTACACCACCTACCCTGTAAAACTGCATATGATATCCTATCATTAATAAATTCTACTGTTTTAAGAGCTGAGATAATTCTATTATTTATGAAAAAGCCTGTTCCAAAATTATGATTTTCAGTACCACCATAGAAAAAAGTATAATTTTTAGTTTTACAATTCCCTTCTCCTGGCCACCTAACTTTCTGGACAGCTACCACATCTAATTTATACTTAACTATCTCATTAACTGTACACTGAAATGCCCCAGGCCGGTAAAGGCTCAGAACATTCCAGGTGCCTAATTTAATATTCTTCTTCCTAACGTAGATCTTATCCTTAGTCCAGGGACCTCCCAAAGTAGTCCCCACCCGGAGATCCGAACGTGGGACTATTTTACCTCCGGAATATTTTACCTTGGGAACATCCATGGCCTTATATTGCTGTTTCTTGTAAACTTTTAGTGGATATTATTCTCAGAATCCACAAACCATGCACACAGAAAGAATTCTTCTATACCTGCTACATTGTGTCTCATCGGGAAGTATCATGAATCAACCATAGTATTTCCCAAATTTGGGGGGTTTGAGTTCCAGACCCCCTGGATACACCCCTGATCACATACACACATGTATGCACGAAACAATATTAACTAATAATAAGCATGGTCATTTGAAATGTTGTGTGTTCATTTATAAGAAAGTGATTAGAGTGGAGGCACCAGTAATGGCCACCTTAAGACATTTTTGTACTGTAGATGTAATTTTGTATCATAAAAAAATTGATATTGATTTTGGAAGATTTGAAATGTATAGTTTGAAGTTTTGTAAATCTTGTCATATGGTCAAATTTATTCTATACATAATTCCAAAAAGACGAAAACATTTACAATTTTTGATGACATGTTTCCCCACTTTTGGCCACTCTGTATCTAGTTATGGGCGTCACTTTCTCCATCTCTAGATTCTCTAGATTTTAGAAATTTCTTTCATAGGGGAGCTACTTTATCTGTGCCTTCAATGCCTCTGTTGCAGCCTCCTGTTTACACAGAAATCTGTGAATTTGACCTTGATGTCATAATCCACATGCCTTCCACATCTGCGTGAAAGGTCAACAGCTCACAGGTTTTGGGAAGGAAGGGCTGGAATACATGGTAGGCACTATGATTGAATATTGTGCATTCATTTTGTATGATGTATATATCTGTATCATCAAAATTATTTTAGTAGTCAAGTGTGTAGTAGAGGATGATGTCAGTAGCAGTCAATTAACACCTCAAGAACTGTTTTAGAAGATACATAGAAAAACTAGTTTTACAACACACACATTTAATACTGTTAAATTTTGTTAATTTTAAATACATTTAAATTTTGACTGATTTTCATCTTTTTTATATTTTTTTCCTTGCTGTAGAGGATATTGCAACGATGAGATGAAATAGAACGGTCTCACTGCAGTACATGGGCTGCTTTTTTTCCTCTAAACAGACGAACAAAATTTATATCCCTTGAAAGTGCATACCTTCTACTTCCATTTTCCGGTGTTACTTTTCCGATTACTATTATATTATTGCGCATAAAAAAAGTTTTTCCTGCTAGTAAAAGCAATGCATTTCTCCATTTGTTCGCATCCATATTGTTTACAAACAGTTGCTGTCATTTGTTTCGGGGTCCTCCTCTCCACACAAGAGTTTTGCTACCTTGTGTTCCATCACGAATGCCTGCAAGGTTAGGTTAGGTTCCATTAGCATAAATACAATGAAAAATTATTCTTTGGGCTAAGAGAACTAAACCTAACTACCTAACAACGTAGGCACTTTTTGCTTTCACTAGATTTGTGCGCCACCATGTCACTTTTTCCTTCCAAGAGGGCCCAACCTGGATACGAATTTCTCGTTTCTTTCAAAGAAAATTTGGTAACGATTAGATAAACCGGAAACACATTTCTTGAAATTTACAGGAGAAAAGACGAGAAAATACTTACGGAATTTAATTCTTGTGGACTTTCTGAAGCTGGGGAAAGTGTTTTTTCGAATCGTGCAACTTATTTATTCGGTATTTTTCGACACTCATGTATCTCCGTTGCACGATAGCTCATGCCACCATTACAGTCGACTACGTGAATCAAAGTTCCATGCGTTCGATTACGTACCCCCCCCCCTGTCAGTGTAGCAACCACGCGGTTGTTTTACAAGATGACGTGTGAGCGGGATTTATTTTCCAATTTAATTTTCTATGCTTGCCTAACCTAACCTTCCGTGAATGGTTTGTGGATTAATAACAATCATTTTTTGGTTAATAAGTGTTAGTGTAACAACCACGCAGTAGTTTTACAAGATGACGTGTGAGCGGTTTTTTTTCCAATTCAATTTTCTATGTTTGCCTACCCTAACTGAACCTAACCTAACCTTCCGTGAATGGTTTGTGGATCAATTTTCGCTTAAAAACCTTTTGTGAATAGTTTGTGAAGCTGTACTTGTTTACTATCCTTCGGACACATTTATTTATTTTTACAGAAGAAACTACTTACCGTAATAAGTTCCTGTAGCATTGTCGAACATCGGGAAGGTGTTTTGTGTGATGTGGGAATGTTTCATAACTGAAATTCATGTTGTTCATTGAAAATTAATTCTCCGACTGAGAATAGCTAGCCCCACGAACCTTTGGCGCGTGGATAGGTTAGTTCTGTTAGGTTAGGAAACATAGTTAAAATTTGGTGTCGTGTTAGTATCAGGATCTAGAAATTGGCACGTGGTTAGGTTAGGAAACATATTTAAAATTTGGTGTCGTGTTAGTATCAGGATCTAGAAATTGGAAATAATTGCGAACCATTGGCGCTAGCCCCACGAACCATTGGCACGTGGTTAGGTTAGTTCGTCTCAGGCAAGCGAAAAGGCCTATCAGAAAGACGTACTGGTAATGTGAAAAATTGCAATTAATTTCATCAAAACAATGTTGATACACCTTCAAGAATGTTCCGCGAAGCAGATATGTAAGTACGAATGTCAAAAATTGACAAAACGAAAAAATTAGAGGTGTCCGAAGGATAGTAAATTTTTACCCCAAAAAATTATGAACCACGTTCCTCCTAAGCAGCCTATATTCTGCAGTCTTACCCTAACAACACACATATTTAATACTGTTAAATTTTGGAAAAAATTAACTTTGAGATCAATTTTAGCTACGGGCCTGGGGTATTACCTTATCCACTTTATTGTCGCGATTAACCTCGTTAGGTACCAAGTTTTCTAAAATATAGAAAGCAGAATGGGCACACCGCATCTATAATAAAAGGAAAGATACTAAATGTGGACTTTAAACAAAAACTCAACTCAACTGGACATTTAAATTTTGGCTGATTTTCGTCTTTTTTATATTTTTTCGTGCTGTAGAGGATATGGTAATGCGTCTCCGGCTTATACTACTGTTACCGAGGAGGTATATTGCAACGATGAGATGAAATAGAACTGCCCTTGCCTTGTCTAGGGTTCGAAGCCCAGACTTTCGGCAACAAGATCGTGAGTTTCATGAAATAACTTCCCTTCCAAAGAATCGAATTCACCAAATCTTTCTTACGTGAATAACTTCCTCCAAATTTCCAAGCACTTTATACTGGTGTGATTTTCAGCTGCAGCAATCCACTGACATGTAATATTACCTTAATTTGTTGTACATTTATGAGCTCATTTGGCATGTGCATTCAATGGCTTTTTATATTTGTAGGTTTTTGCACAAATGTCGCAGAGAAAAATATCCAGAAGCAAAGGCGACACATTTGCCATGAAGTTTGTATTACGTTTGCTTGTGCCACAGATCATATATCCCCTCTTGTGCTACAGTGCCTTTCAGTCGCAATGTTGCTAACTAACAACTCTCATTTTTGTTAAAAGAAAACGGCACATTCGCATACGTCCGTAGCTTCTTTCTAAAGCTTTTTATTTTTCTGGGTTGGCTACTCTGATGTTGTGAGGCCCCGGAATCTGGATTTCATTATCACTTCCGGTGCGGGTCCTGGGATATGTGGAAAGAGAAATTTCGCGTCCCGCACACCCCTTCCCTGCAGTATGGTAAACCTTATCTCCAAAGGTAAATAAACTGTCCTTGTCGCCACTGTACTCATAAAAATGAGTATTTTTTTTTCTTTAAAGACTTTAACTATAATTTACTGGGAAAATGTTGAATTTGTTTTGTTTAAAACATGTTTTTTTTTAACTCATGTTTAAAACTATGTTTAAAACAAAAAAACATGTTTTAAACAAAAAAACAGTTTGTTTTGTTCTTTTTTAAAAAACACAAATTTTGCCAACCCTGCTTCTACTGTATGTCCATGTTGAAACATATGCGGCAGAACTAAGGAATATTATTTTTCTTATGTTGCAATTGAATGATGCAAAATGTAAAGGCAGCTGATTTTTCATGCTTTGCCATTATTATCTATAATCATAGAAAAGTTAGGGAATAGAAGTGGAAGCTACATTTAAACCTCGCTGCGCTTTGAAATTGCATTTCCATCGGTGGCCAGTAGATGGCGCGGCCGTCTTCTTTTGCTGTTTCCAGCACAAATTGGGGGGAGAGCTCTTTCGGTGACAGTCACGTGGGTTTCAAACGTCCTTATTGGTCAGATCTCTTGTATCCCAGCAAGGCTGTTACCAATGGCAAGGGCTTTCTTTTTCGCTGGTTCCCTTCCAAGCACCGCTGTTAGGGGTGGGGTGAAGAGATGGGATGGGTGATGCGTTTCCGCCACCGCAAAGTTCTTCGGAATCTTTTACTCGAAAGTAAGGTTGCCTTTCCTATGCAATTAACAGATTCTTTGAGTGTTTATTTGAAGGCGAAATTGGGAATGTAAAATGTAGGCATTTTCAACTGGCGCCTGAATTTTCAAATTCAGTTCTCAAAAAACTTTTTTTTAAAAAATATTTCAACTTCGCTTGTGGAAATTTCCATTACCACTTTTGAAATAACGAGTACAGTGTGTGGGCCTCCCCGATGGCGCAGTGGTAGCGTCGTCGCCTTGTAATCAAGGGGTTCCGGGTTCGATACCCGGTGGAGCTACAAGTGGTTCGGATCCCACTTTAAACTGTAGGTCTAGTCCCGATTGGCCTGAGCAAAAAGAAAAAAAAATAATAACTCATAACTGAAGTACAAACTGGGGGCGGCGAATTCCATGCACCGGCGCAACAATCATTTCTTGACTGCAACAATCTTTACTCGACCTCGCCGCACAAGAAATGAAAATGAACTGAATAACGTGAAATTCAAATAATTTTTGTTTCACTTTGCTCGAAATAAAATCGTTTCTTTAAGATAGGGTGACCATTCGTCTCGTTTTGACCGGGAGAGTCCCGTTTCATAGGCGTGTCCCAGTTGTCCCGTCGATATTATACAATAAACACTATTTGTCCCGTTTTTTAAAAGTCTAGGAATTAGCTTGAAAACCAAGTCTAAATTTGAGAGATTCTTAAAAAGAATGACTTTCTGTGTCTTGGCGGAAATTCAAATGTCAAATCCCTCGTTTTGTGTTAGATATTAATATGTGCTGCAACTTTTTCGGGGAGCTTTATTAACGGTTAGTAAAGAATAAAGTTGTTCTCAAGAAGATTGGTCCTTCTGCAAAATACTTCTGGCATAGTAGTCATACCGAGATTATAAAAATTAATAGCTCTTGACAACGAGAGATCATATTTTACATAGATATTGTTCATGATGTATCATTTATGTGATCCATACTATAATAAATAATAAAAAAGGTAAAGTGCTCCCCTGTGCTTTCCACCACGCCATGAAGGCGTATCTCGGCCGAAGCTTGGAGTGATGTGATCAGCACCACGCCCCTGGCCGCATTTACCTCCCAGACTTTCCTCCAGGTATCCACTTTATACAACACTGGGCGAGCGCCGGAACCGCATAAACAGGTGGAAAAAGTCCCGGTTCTCTCAGCCGGGATCGAACCCGGGCCTCTCGCATGGTAGTCAGACGCCATACCGACTTTTTTATATATAAAATAAAGAAATACCCCTATTCGGTGGTATCCCCCGTCATTCACACACATTTTCTCAACATTCGTACATATCAGTTTTTCTCTATATTCTCGGTTTTCTAAATTTACGGACAACACAAAAATCCAAGTCCTAGCCGGGATTCGAACCCGGGACCACTATGCTAACCACTCCTCCACGGAGGCCGACCACCGACTGAGCTACAGCGGTTACTATAAATAATAATAATAATACGTTAATGACAATAATTTTATAGCTAATTAGGCCTAACTAATTTTTCAGGAGGGAGTAAAGTGACCTTTGGGTCAAAATATTATGGTCACCCTACTTTAAGAGCAACATCAAATCGTACTTGACCATGTTTTCATGTTTAAATTTTTGCAGCTTTTAAAAATTAAGATATACTATTGATGAAATCCTACGAGCAATATTTGTATTTTCCTCAACCACTACAAATTTTTAATTCACCATGTTCCAAAAAACTTGTAAAATTATTGCTTTTTTTTTTTTTTTTTTTTTTTTTTTTTTTTGAAGAGTGACAATTGTCAATTCAACCTGTATGTGGAGTGAGTTGACGATATGTTCGGGGTCAGTTGACCTTTGAAATGGTTTGGAATATTTTATTTCAAACAATATACTGCCTTAAAATTACAGATTACAAAAATGTGATTTAATGAACAGCATAATATGTAACATAAATGTTCCAAACCAGGGTGCGGAATCCCGGGGGGACGGGGGGAATTCCTCCCACCAACGACCTTGTCTTGAAATTCCCCCCACAAAATTCTTCCAAGGGGGGAAGAGTTTTTGTTTTAACAACAAGTATAAACAATTAGTTTGAGATTCGAATATACATGACTGGAATAATATCGAGAACATACAAAAAGAACGGACAACGAAGAGCCTCACCTCTAAGGACACTAAACCCATCAATCCCCAGAACACAGAAATTAGACCGACTTGTTACTTCTTCTCCATTTCTCATCGTCTTTCGTTAGCAACCACGAAGTACATAGATATATTAATAAAACACGTAATAGCATTTATATGTGAATTTTATACATGAAACTATTATCATCTTAATATATATTATTTTTTATCCCTCCTCCCTTATGCACATCATTGTTCATCTATTTGCAATTACACATTTTGAATGAAAGACAGTCGATATAATATATTGTATATTTTATAAAATAATTTGAGACATTTAATGACATTATATATATAAATATGGGTCGGGTCATTCATTCCATGTCAAATCAGGCAGGAGTTGACCCTCATAGTCACGATGTTGATGATATTTCGGACACAGCTTTGCTTTGCTCCAAAACCTGTGAAAGGGTTTTGCTGAAATATGATTATTACGAATTATATGAGGGTTGTTCAAAATGTCATTTTTGAGCAACATGCTCTTTTCAATTAAGTATATCTCGGGAACGAACGAAGATACAGAAACGTTCTTGAGCTCGTTGTAAAGGGGAAAAACGGTTGCATATTATGAGATGATAAAATTTTGAAACTTTGTAAAATTTGAACACACTGTTCAAATGTTCAAATTTCAAGTTTGAACAGCTCAAAACATCCCCCCATCGATAAAGCAATAAAATTTTGTATAACTGTCATTTGTCCAGTAACTTTATAAATATAAAAATAGTATTTTAAGAGGAAATCATGCCCCTCGCCCGAGCGCGACCGTCTCCCCCTCCCTTTCCTAGAAAGACGAGTTTTCCCCGTTTATTTGTAAAAGAAGTAATCAATTCCACTCCTCCGTAACTATTGGACTTACGACCTTCATATTTTTATGGGACACTTTTTAAAGGTTTATTTCATAATCTATTCAATCAAATTCTCTGTAGCAATAATGATTTCATACTTGATTTTAATTATATTGAGTTTGGTAACAGCGTACAATTGCCTCACTAAATGGTCGGCTTCTCACTTTCCGATTCCGTTTTCTTCCTAATTTTCAGCGAGGGTAAACAAAACAGGTTTCGAGAATCGACGGGACCGAGCGGGCAGGTTTCGCCCGATGGGAGGGATTGAGAGAGAGGGGGAAGTGAACTGCCTCATCCAGAATAAATAGCCTCGGCCTTTTACCATAGCCATGGGCAGGGGCAGCGTGACAAAATTCGCAGCAGCTTCTATTCTCCACTTGCTTGTGTCCATAGGAACACAGAGCAGATGGTAGGTTGGTTACTCTATCCCAGTGGTTCTCAACCTTTTCGAGACCTCGGCCTAGTATTTTTTTATTTTATACGACGATGCCCAATCCCAACAAATTTATTCGTAAATACTTTTCAATTTTTTTTATTTATTTATTTATTTATTTCGTCTTCTTTTACATGGCGAAGTTAAGGCTGTGGAGCCTTTTCTTCCACTTGACCATGTTTACAAAAAAATTGAATATGAAATAATTAAAATTTTGAAAAAAAAAGGAAGAAAAAAAAATATATAAAAAATTACAGAGAAATAAAAAATACAAAGAGAAATTACATATAAGAAAGGTAATCTAACCTATAGATACGGACACACACACTCACACACACACATACATATTTTTGCCCTTACACACGTACAAGCAAATACATAACACTACACTTACTTAAGCACAGTCCAATATTACACATACTTAAAACACAGTCCAATACGGTATACTTTGATGATAATTCATCTTAACTATTACTCTAATTCATTTTAGTGCCTTACGTCCTTCTATCATTCTCTGCACCCGCCATATTAATAGGGAAATCAAACATTTAATTTTCATTGTATAATATGTGTAACTTTAACAATTTTTTGAACGTCACAATTTAGGAAGAGACATGAATTTCAGGTGGCAACTTGTTCCAAAGGCCTGCTGAGGTAACAGTAAAAGAATTTGCATAAAAGTTGGATTTGTGGAGTGGAATGGACAGCAGAGACCTTTCGCGCGATCTGGTGTTGTGGCTGTGAAAGTCGGAAAGATGTTGAAATCGGTTATAGAGATATTGCGGGTCTTTTATTTGAAGGATTTTGTACAGTAAAATTAACTTATGAAAATTACGTTTATCTCTTAATTTAAGCCACTCGACCTTCGCAAAGTACGATGTCAAATGGTCTGAATATTTTAGGTCGAAAACGAAACGAATGCAGGCATTTTGAATTCGCTGCAGTCGTTTAGCTTGCTCGTGATTGACATCCAAGAAAGCAATGTCGCAATAGTCAACAATGGGAAATACAAGAGACTGGACCAGTTTAATTTTTATGCGTTCAGGGAGGAAGTTTTTGAGCCGATAGAGTGAATGCAATGCACCGAAAGCTCTTCTAGATACAGAGTTAACATGCTCTGCCCAGGTGAGATGTTGGTTGAGTATCACACCCAGATTCTTAACAGTAGTGGAGAAGGGCAGATGAATGTCATTTATGTTGAGTCTAGGGAGGCTAGATTTATCTATTTTGCTCAAAATTCTAGGGGAACCTACAAGAATACACTGGGTTTTAGTTGGGTTTAGATGTAAGCCATGGTGTGCAGACCAAGTACTTATTTGTTTAAGGTCATTGTTCACAATTTCTATTGCATGCAGTATTTCTTGCGGGGGGAAAGAGAAATATAACTGAAAATCGTCGGCATAGATATGGTATTTACAGCCGTTAAGCACCGTCGGGAGGTCGTTTATATACAGAGCAAATAAGAGGGGGCCGAGTACAGTGCCTTGAGGGACACCACATGGAATGTTTTTCCACGACGATTTTCCATATAGGTCAACGACACATTGTCGACGTTCTTGTAGATAGGAGCAGAACCAATTAACCGCGGAGTCGGAAAAATTGAAAATCGATGATAATTTAGCGAGTAGAATTTCATGATCAATTGTCTGAAAAGCTTTTGTAAAGTCTAGAAGTACCAGAATCGTAAGTTGTTTATTGTCCATGGCTAGCCTCATGTCATCGGTTACGTTGACAAGAGCCGTGCAAGTGCTGTGGTTACTTCGAAAGCCAGACTGAAGAGGATCTATTAAATTATTCCGCGTTAGAAAGTCCCGGGTTTGATCGCTAACGAGATGCTCTAGGGCTTTAGACAAGGCTGGGAGGATGCTGATTGGTCGGTAATCGTTGACGTTTATTATGTTGTTTGTTTTATGTATAGGGCGTACCAGGGCGAGTTTCCAAGACGAGGGAAATGCGCCGGTAATTATAGAAAAATTAAAAATATGAGTGATAGGAGCAAGTACGTGGTAGAGAATTTTTTTAATCATGAGGATAGAAATTTCATCTACTCCTACGGCCGATGACTTTATCTTCTGTAACGATTTTCTGACCTGTTCCGGCGAAAAATAAGAAAAACAAAATTTTGGAGCAGTTGTGGAGCGTGTTTCAATGTTACGAATCGTTTCGTGTTTCACATTATCATCGACGATCGGAAGATCACAAAAGTGATCGTTCAATACTTCCGGTGGAAATTTATTCACGGATTCGTGGTTTCTCCGTTTCCCAACTCCCAGTATTTTCAATTTTTTCCAGAGGACGTCAGGTTTGCTTTCGTATGTTAGTAGTTCAGACGCGAATCGACGCTTTGATTTTCGCACTTCCTGGGTGCAACGGTTCCTCAGAATTCTGTAATTTTCAAAGATGGATGTGTTATAATCACCGACCTTGATCGCCTTCCTATATTTGGTGTACGCTTTGTCACGCATCGCCATAAGCCGGTGCAACTCGTCCGTCAGCCAGGGAGCAGGGGGACGCGAAACACGCTTCTTCCTGACTGGAGCATGTTTATTGTACAATTGGAGGATAAAGGTATTTAACAATAAGACTTGCTCATCCACTGTAGGTAACGTACTGATTAAATGCCATGGTACAAGGGCAGCGTCTTCATTTAGGCGGGCTTCGTTAATGTTTTTGAGGTCTCTATATGAAACTTGTTTTGCTTTGTATTTAGGAATGCGAAGATAATAGGACACGTAAATTAAATCGTGGTAGGAAATTCCAGGCACTGGTATTTGGCCATGGCGCGTTACACGATTTTCGTCAGAAACCAAGATGACGTCAAGCCATATATACATATATGGTTTATTTATACTTTATTTATAGTTTATACTAACAATTGGAAAGTGTGGTATAATCATAAAGACTGACAAATATAAATTTATATTAGTTACCAATCACTGGACCAATGCAATATTATAGCATATAAGTTCCTCAAGCCATCATCATTAAATTAATTTCTGTTCATTATTATTGACAAACCCCTTTCTGATAAAAATATATATTATTATTCTGTATAAAATTGATTATTGTATTATTAAATTGATTGATTTTAATTGTGTAATTAAAACTGCCGGCCCCCGTGGCGGAGTGCTTAGTACATCGCGCTACGACGACAGGGGTCCTGGGCTCGAATTCCGGCCTGGGCATGGATGTTTGTGACTGTCCATTTATCAATTTCATCATATCATTCCTCATCACCATCTTCGCAAATTAGACAAAAATGGCACAAAAAGCGAAGTAAAAGAAAGCAAATCAAATTAATAATTTTAATTAAAACTGTACTCACTATAGAAGTCAATTAAGCAGGAAGCCAGCAGAAGAATGACAGCTTATCGGCGAAACCCTGTCCTATCATATACACACAACAAATATGTACATGCGTAAAATATATAATTTAGTCAATAAACACTAGTTCAACACTAATACCAGGCTGTCCCAGAAGTCCTGCACCATCAGCACACTGAGCCCCAAGAGATGAAGTTTGCGAGGGTAGGTGGCGCCACCGGTGAAAGGCTGTTGGCAGGCATAGAGGACAGGTTCGTGGGATCAAGTGAAGGCACGTGTAGCGAGTGTTCCTTTGAAATGAAAGTGGCCACGATGAGTGAGGACCAAATTGCACTTCGTGCAGTGCTAGCTTTTTTATGGAAAAAATGTCCAACAGCAAAAGCGGCAGCGGAGGAAATTTGTCTTGTGGAGAACGAAGAAGTGGTGAATCGATGGACAGCTTCCCGTTGGTTTAAAAAATTCGCTTCGGGTGATCTACGCCTCGCGGACAAGGCCCGCACGGGGTGACCTCCGATGGACATTAACGAGTCTCTGCAGGATGCTGTGCATGCTACACCACAATCCAGCACACGTGTTAGCCAGAGTGGTTGGGGCATCCAAATCGACAGTAAAACTTCGCTTGCATGACATGGATTACACCAATAAACAGTCTCGACAAAGTCCACACGAGCTGACAGAGGTGCAGGCCCAGCGCAGAGTTGCAATTTGGTAGACATTGCTACAAAACCCGCATGATCTTCGTTTTTGAAGGAGAATTGTGACAGGAGACGAGAAGTGGGTGTTTCTGAAAACCCCGATACACGTAAACAGTGGGCGAAAAGAAGACAGGAGGCCATCGCCCATGTGAAACAGGACAGATTTGGGAAAAAGCTCATGCTGAGTGTGTGGTGGAATATTGACGGGATTGTCCATTATGAGTTTGTTCCAGAAGGTCATGCTGTAACAGGTGAACTGTATTCTGAACAATTACGCCGAGTGTATGCCATTCTGGACGGGAAATACCCGGCATTAACGAGGAGGAAGAGGTTACTGCTGCAAAATGACAATGCTCACAGTCACCGGTCTCGAAGAGTGACCAACACACTAGCTGAGCTTGACGGATTTAAGTTGTTACCTCATCCCGCCTATAGTCTGGAAGTTGCATCATCGGATTACGGTTCGTTTCGTCTCTCTCATTTCCTGTGTGGTCGGCACTTCAGTTCATATGATGAGGTAAATTCTGCATGTCGTGAGGTTTTCAATTCTAAACCTGGCACCTGGTATCGCCATCAGATTGAACTGTTGTCGCAGAGGTGGGTGAAGGTAATTGAACATGGAGGCCTGTACTTTGCTGAATAAAGTCTGTCTTTGTTTCTGATATTCTGTGTTTCGTTTTCGTTCTAGTATGGTGCAGGTCTTCTGGGACAGCCTGGTATTTTATTTTGAATCTGCAAACTCGCTGAAAAAAATAGTTGGCTTATTATATTACAACTGAGCTTCTTCTTTTGTAAGTTATTCTAGTGAAACTTTTGCTGCCGTTTTCTGTCCGTAAGTTTGTTAATTCAGGAATGAATTAAAGTGATATCCAAACGAAGACAGTCACAAAATTGCAGGTTTTTACCTTGGAACACTAAAACACTTCTATCTTCATTTAACTTCTTGGATTCCATTTTCTAATATTCCTGTGAAGAGCATGTTCCAATGTCACTTCGGGTTCGGGCCTATTATAATAATTAATGCACTGTTACAGAAATTCAATTACATGTTTAAGAGATGATAATTAACCTATCCTTAATGTCCAGGTTGAAGAGGTCCTCCATTTCTTCTCTTGGGATCTCGTCAAAGAAGGCGTCATTAGAAATATTATGCTTATTTCTGTGCTTATGTCAGAAATTAGTTTTTAGATTATATTTGGTCCCGTCTTCACAGAATTGTTTCCACATAAAAAAAACATCCACTGTGAAATGAGATTTGAAAAGCCTCAATTGCGTACACTTTATACGAATCCATGTTCGAAAGACAAATTGAACGACACCCAGACAGCGCAAATTTGTAATTTATATTTTCAACAGATAGTTTCTAATTTATATGATCAGCGATCAATATATGTCGTGGGATATACACTAATGAAATCTGTCCGAAAATCTTACTAATTCAAACATTAATAGAATTTTCAAGAAAACGTGTACATTACCCAGGGCGAAGTTCGAACCTGGAATCTTCGGCGGTGAGATTTTGAGTCGATAACTCAAATCATTTGGCCACCGAGGCTGTCCATTAAATGTAGAAAATATAGGAACGTGTATCAGTTTGTACTTAATCACTCCGGATAAATTCAAAGATGGTACCATAATGGAGGCTCTTCCTCCCAGTTTCATATTTTTATTCCTCCATCTCGTCTTTCTTAATGTAATGATATAAAGAACAATATATTTAAGTTTATTACACTTATATTCATTCACCTCACCGTTAGATCAACTTTGATGGGAAAAAGTTTCAAGATAAAGTAAATTGAAAGAAAGCATACGAGGTCTTTATGGAAAACACAGACCTATAATTCACATAAACTGACTGTATTTATTATTTTCGTTGCTTTTATAACTCTTAGTTTAATCGCGACGATGAGGATGATCAAGCGTATACAATACAATTTCTCTCTCCGTGTAAACAATAATTATAATTATAAGTAGTGTTGCCCACGGGACGAGACGGGACAGGCTTTTAAAAATTCGAGACGAGACGAGATTGATCATGTGTCCCGAGACAAACGAATATTTTCGAGACGAGACAGCATTTCACAGCATTTCCACGAGACGAGACAGGCCAAAGTCTCGTCTCGTGGGCAACACTAATTATAACCCATGGCGCAAAAGTCCATGCAGGTCAAGATACTGCCGGCATCACTCCCACATGCCTCAGCAGAGGGAGATCATGCAACAGTGGCGCAACTACAGGGGGGCATTGCCCCCCACCCCAACCTTGGACGGAAATGAGTTCTGGGGGGGAACATTGACGGCCAAGTGCATCTGCAAGGGGCAATTACCGCCCACAACTTCAAATTTTATGTAAATAAAAATGCTTTTCGTAAAATTTTCTTTTTCGCTTCGCTTGCAGTATACCTGCTTTTCTTAGTATTATCAAGTTCCGAAACATAGCTGGGGATGGCGAAAGTCGGCCTTGGGCGCCGAACGATCTAAATGAAAAGAGATGAATTGTGGTTTTAAGTCTACTTTATGCACAGAAAGGCTAATAGGGACTGGACATACAGTTTAAAGTGGGATCCGAAGCACTGTCATGTGCCTCCGCCGGGTATCGAGCCCGGGACTCCATCAAAAGGTGACGACGTTACCACTACGCCATCGGGAGGCTAAAAAGTTGTAAAAGAGAGAATGCGTTGGCGTCCCGTGAAATTATTTGCGCCCTATTAAATAAAAAAAAAATGGATCTAAAAATATTCTTGCTCGCAGGTTGTTTTCTGTAATGCATTGTAAATTTATGAGCAATTGTTGAGGAAAAGGAGCGTGCACAATTTATGTAATTTTTGCTGTTGGTTTATTGTGAGATGGATGAATTTATTGTGTAATGTATTTAAATAATATATTATATTGTATATAATATGCATTAAAGAAACTTTGAATACGTACACAATTTAGTGTCCACGTCGCTCCATGTTGCATATGTGCGAAACATATATCGTGCATGAGTTATACATGTTAATGTAAAAGGGAATTATATTTGGAATGCATTTATCAAGCATTACTATCTTTCAAAAATAGTTTGAGTACTTGTTTTCCGTTATTAATGTGAAATTGAACGTGTTGAAAAATAATTTAGATCGTTTGTTCGAAAATAAATACTTTAGCACCAACTTCTACCCTTTTTTGCATAATTTACGAGGGTAATAACGTCTTTGATACTAGTACTACTACCGCTACTACTACTACTACCAATAATAATAATAATAATAATGTTGGTCCCGGGTTCGAATCCCGGCTTGAGTGTCAATTCATCAATTTCATCATATCATTCATCCTCATCTTCGCAAATAAATCAAAAGTGGCACAAGAAACAAAGTAAAATAAAGAAAATCAATAATAATAACATTATTATTATTGGTACGTTTATTATGGTACTTGCCCCCCCCCCCAGACAAAAATTTTAAAAATTCGTGGTTCCGGCTCTGTCATGCTACCAGTTACGGGATGACGTGTGATTAGCACGACGAACCCTCAGTTGTTGTTATAGGTTTCCACAACCTGATTACGCTAATCGTTCGTAGCTCCACAATTTGCTCACGATGGTGAGTGGCCTCCGGCCTCATACCCTGGCCAAAATTTTCGGGAGAAAAGTTGTTACTAAGTAGAAATATTTTCCAAGTATAATAAGTAAGAATTTCATATGGTTCTACTAGAAAGTTTGTATTACTGGGAAGCTAGCAAAAAGTCTATCACTGTTTTGCAATTGCAAGCCAAACGATACTGATTTTATATGACCAGGGGTCAACCTAGAATTTTACAGAAGTGTAAGGGTAAATTTAGAGAAGAAATAATCATAAATTTGACTTCAGTGAAAAATTTTAGGTGAGAGTTGAGAAATTTTGTAGTCGTTAGGGGTGCGTGGATAAATTTCTGTATAGGACGTCATTACTTTCACAGGTAAGGTAAAGCAAAGTTCCCCGTGCATATAGCACCGTGCCATTACACACATTTAGGGGATGTGAGGTAGGGGCCCACACATTCTCGGTCTCGGTCATGTGATCAGCACCACGATCCGGCCGCCTTTATCCCAAGGATTGCCCCCAGATACAAGTAGTGTATTTGGGCCGGTTCAAAATAGTACTTAGTAGGTATGGTCTTTTTTTACCAATTGAATATCACTTTTTGACATACTTTGACAATTTTTTGTCGATGTTTTAGCGTTTAGCGATGTTTTAGTACAAATTTTCACTATACTCATTTTTCCCCCACTCGTACTTGGTAGGTATATCATGATGTTACGTGATACAACTTAACCTATCCTTTTTTTACGATTATTTAATTTTTTTACGACCCTAAGTGATATAACTTAACCTATCATTTTTTTTATTTAGGTACTGTTTGAACGTTATTATTTGAGGATCATATTTTGTTGGTATTTTTTTTATCAATCGAATATAAGTTTTTGACATATTTTGACAATTTTTTGTCGATGTTATAGCGTTTAGCGATGTTTTAGTACAAATTTTCACTGCACTCATTTTTTTTTCTATTTGTACTTGGTAGGTATATCACGATGTTACGTGATATAACTTAACCTATCTTTTTTTTTACGATTTTTTAATTTCTTTTACGATCCTAAGTGATATAACTTAACCTATCATTTTTTTTATTTACGCACCGAACTAACCTACAAGGGGGACTCTGTTTGTTTTAATATTTCAGTATTATAAGGTTTTCACAAATTTTATATAACCTAAAATGTGTTGGATGTTGATTTTTAGTATGTGGCAATTTTTTATGAATTTTAAAACTGTTCCGTCACCCTCTCGTTCTTCACGTCGTAGGCGAAGGACTTCTCTGCAATCAGGATGACACTGCATAGGGTATCCTCGGGCAAGGCATCGTGGAACTCGCAGACGACCTTGATGTTGGTTCGATCGTTGACCACAACCTTCTTCCTCTTAGATGTGTTGATGACGGTCATGGGTCTCCGGGCTTTGAATTCGCTGGGCGTGTAGTACATGTCCACGCTTCCCTCGGTCACGCGTTTGTAAGCCGTGTAAGCTTCGTAAAGTTTGAGATAATCGTTTTTGGTCACGTCGAGGTTGTAATTCTCGCGCGGGAACACTTCGTTGCGTCCATTCTTCAGATAAACGTTCTTGATTTTGCAGTCGTCGAACTTGCTGGAATCTTTCTCCTGATTGTTATCGCGTCCGGTCTGAAAAAGCACCACGACGAAATCTGGCATGTCGAACTGTATGTTGTTGAACTGCGTCGTCACGTCGAATTCCATGTGACTTCCCGACGCCATCTTCTGCACGCACTGGTAACCGTGAAAGTGAATCAACACCTGCGGACTTTTCAAGATCTCCGCTTTGTACTTGAGGGCGTAGTTCGTTTCGTATTCCACCACCGGCATTCTCAATTCCATGCTCCGGATGACGCATTTCGCCGCTTCGGGTAAAGTGTTGGCTATCGGCGTGGTGCCGTCCGGACCCAAAGTAGCGTATCGCATCAGTGCGTCGTTGTCGTTGGCCGCTCTTCGAAACGTGATCCTCAGTCCTCCCTTCCACATGATCTCCTTGTAATCCGAGAAGAAACCAGGCAGCAGACGCATGGGAAAGAGCACCGTGTGATTTTTCGTCGATATTTTGGTTCCGGCTTCGAATCCCCCGGCCTGGTAGTACGCTGCGTCCGTTTTGGATAATTTCAACGTTCCCACTGCCGTCGACGTGATGCCTGGATAATCTATTCTGTCGATGACAGTGTTGTGTTTCCTCACCTCCACCTGCGAGAACAGGTAAGGCACGAAGTTGTCCACGAGTATCAAGGTTGCTGCTGCGGGAAACGCGTCTCCGCTTTCTTTCTTCACCACGTCGAATTGAAGGTAGAGGTCCGCTCTGTGAGGATGAATAAACCCGTCGCCTACGTCCACATCGTATTCGATCTCCCTGTTCGCCTCGTTGAGATTGGCGAACGTGCGACGGTTGGGAGGGAAAGATTGCAATTCGTAACTTTCGATTTGCTCCATTTTACATGTATGGTTATTTATTATACGTTGATCTCCACGATGGCCGTCGTAGTGGCACCTGCGAAATCCACCACGTCTCCTTTCTCGTTCGTCACCACCAACTCTATGTCGTCTATGCGGTTGCGACATACTGGAAAATAGATCGGCGAAGAGGGCGTGTAGATGATCGGTTCCATGAACTCGGAACTTGGTTTGAAAGTGGCTATGATTCCCGTCTGCTTGTGACTTCCTAACAATCCGTCCGAAGATTTCGTGATCATACCTTCGGCCACGTTACAGTGTACGTTCAGAGTCTCTATGGCCAAGAATTTAGGAATGTTGGTTGCTACGTGCTTGATGCCAGCTTCGAGTTTGGTGTCGTTCTCGAAACCTAAAAGTTCTCCCATGGTGCCCAGGTCCACGGTCTCCGTCGCGGATAGGATTTCCACTCTGTGCGTCACCGAATTTTGAGAAAGGTATGTGCCTTTGGGTAACTGAGCTTGCAAAGTGGAAAGATTGTATTGTCCTGGCGTGACGACGATGTGTTCGCTTCCGACGCTAATTTTGTTGTTGTGCTGCGTAACATTGGGTATGAGGTACATGCTGTAGAATGCACGCAGAGCCACGGATTTAGGATAGACGATGTCGTCGTGCAGCGTGAGTTTCAAGATTGAAGATTCGCTCGTGAGATGGAACACGCCCATCCTAGTGATGCTGTTTGAGGTTCCACAATGCTTTCTGGAAATCCTCGATCGTAGGGTTATTTATTTTAGAGAGAAACGCGAGCACGGAGAGGCAGAGATGACCGCAGTTCACGTCTCCGAAATCTTGAATGCGTTCGTCGTTGTAGTATATGGAGGTTTTGTTCGTTTTCAGATAATGAATTAAATTTGCAGGTGGAACACCTACGAAAGAATCGAAAACGAATGCTTTATCATTGTTATTTTTGTGGTAACATATCCAATGCGTGCCTGGATTTTCTTGACCGTCCAAGTTGACTACTCCGCATTCTCTTCTTTTAACGCTTGAAGGTAACGAGTCGGACATGAAAACTCCTCTGAAGTGTTTGATTTGTAACGGTTCGATCAGAGATTCAATATCTCGGTTGGTGAGTGCTTCTGTTTCTTTTTTTTAAACTTCTTCATCACGCCCTTCCCCCCTTTCTTCTCCATGGCCAGGTTGTGACGTTTCTGTTCTTCCAATTCTGCCTTGTTCTTCTTCGAGTCGATGACGGTTTTCGCGATGGCGGCACTTCCGCCGGCCAAACTTCCAACGGCCCCCAATGCTGCCAGGATGGCCGGGATGCTGAATATGAAACCTCCGATCTTTTGCTGTTTCCGCGAACGCTGCAATCTTTTCAATTGAGGTGTGCTGAGCAGCAATTTCATTCCATGTCCTTTCGACAAGCAAGAACGTTTCTTCTCACGTTGTTTCTTGGTGAGTAACCCATCGAGGGCACCTAGATTTTTAAGATTGGAGTATGGTATTTGGTACACGACACCCTTGGGCTTCATGTTGATGCTCTATGTGTTATTTTCACGGTATGTTATTTATATATATATTCTGAGATTTTTTTTGTGTAGTTTTTTACGGTATGTTATTTATATATTTTCAAGGCCTCGCAGTTGTTACACAAATTCTATTACGTGCTTTGTTTTCTTGCCAAGAAGTTCCTTTGTCCCCTTGTATACGATTCGAGTTTTGTTCTCGATTAAAATAGATAGCTTCTCGTCGGATAACATGTTAGCGTATCGATCTGGTAAAAATAGACTGTATTGTGCGTTGAGCAACAGGCGTACCTTGGGACCATACTGCGTAGAAACGATTGAACCGGAAGTTATCGTGTAAGGTTTGTCGACTTCCAATTCCTGAATTTTTACATACTCGACTGACAAATTTAGCATTTGTTTTAATGCTTGGAGATCACTTATTTTTTCAGTCGTCATATCAAAGAAAAATTTCAAAGTGTTAGAGAGAAATTTAATTGCTTTTTTTCACTATGTGTGTTATTTATATATACCAAAAATTATTTTTTTACGATGTGTGTTATTTATATATCAAGTTTTTTTTTACGGTATGTTATTTATATACCCCACCCCAATTTTTGTTTCGTGTTCATGGCGATGGTGGTACCCAGTGCGGCGACCCGTTCACCCAGCGATGCGTCTCTGCTCACGAACCTTTCGAAAGCTGCGTGCTCTAACTTTCTGTCTGCTTCGTGACGTGCGTCCAGATCCGTCTGCGTGGTGTTGTAGGCGATGTCGTGATCTTTGCATGCCGCGTCCAACGGATTCACACCCTTGTCTCCTCTCTCCAATCTTTTCTCGAGTTTGGTACCCGGCCCGCAGTACTGGTAGCCAGGTAAATGCATCTCGAAAGGTAACTTGTTGATGATGTCGTTCACGAGTCCCTTTCCTTCGGCCACGTTCCAAAATTTCGGAGGCAGCGTGTTGATGATTTTGATCAGGTAACCTATGCCCTTGTCGTCGTTCACGATGAAGTTGGAAAGTTTCGTGCTGATCATGTCCACGATGCCAACCTTCTCGTTGTAGAAATTACGGTTGCCTGCATTCTCTTCGCCGGCTATCACCAACAATCGGTCCACGAGTTTCCTAACGTCGTCCACCCAAACGAATTCTTTGGGTAACGTGTTGTAGCGTTTGACGCCGCTGCCCGTTTTGACCTGGTTCCAAATCGGTTTGATGAGATTCCTGTACTTCTCGCCGCTGCTCGATTTCACCCTATTCTGCGAGGCGTCGTTGTTCTGGTACAAGGCATCCGTCATGATCAGAATTTCCTTGTAACTTTGGTAATCTTCGTCGGTGTAATCTTTCGGCTGCTTTTTGGCGACGAGTTCCCACAGTCCCACCGTACCCGGATACCTGTTCCAACTATCCTTGTCGCCTAAATTGACTTTAATGTCGTTGCCTTCGAAGGTCACCTTCGATTTCCCAATCTTCCACACCACACCGCCGCCTTCGCTGGTTTCCATGCTGGGATACAATCCGAACACTTCATCCTTGTCGAATTTCCCCGTGCTCAGGTAGTCTCGTGCCAAAGGTCCCAACTCGATCTTATCCGAAGACGACGACGTGCTACCAATAGCTCGACGTCGTGCCGGTGCATCCTTCAGTTCGAACGGCGTCGAAGGAATGCTCGAAATAGGCGTGGGTACGGCGTAACTTTTAGCTGCGAGCGGTACGAGTTCATTGATCAAATTTTTATTTTGTTCCGTGACACTTTTAATTTCTTTACCTAGACTGCTGATGGCATCGATCACGGGTTGATCCTGACGTTTCTTCTCTTCGTAGAATCCGCGATTCTCGGATTTCCAACCTTTGAAGCGTTTCGCGAGGTAATCGCGAAGCTTGAGATTTTCGTCTTCGATTTTTCGTTTCGTCATGACGTTATTTATATACGTCGTTTCTCACAACGTTGCAACGTTTAGAAAGTCGTTGATTTTGTTTCTGTATTTTCCGTCGTTGGGTTTCCTCGTCATGTCGATCGTCGCGAATCCGAAATCGTCACCGTTCCAGCAAAAAGAGCAGCAGCCTTCCGAAAATTGATTGTAGTTCATGTCTCCGCCTACGTAGTCATCGTACGCATGCTTGAGGTTGGTGTGATCTTGACGAAACAAACATATGAAATTGGCGTTGTCGCGCACTAACTGTTTTGGAATTTTGGAAAACGTTTGAGCTAGGTAAAAACAATCCATTCCTTTGTGACGACCTTGCGTGAAAAAGTTGCGAATTTCATTTTGATTTTCCAGGATGGCGTCGTCGAACACAACGACTGAATTTTCACGACAATCGTCGAGTGGTTTTATTTCCGAGGCAAACGTTGCAATGTCCAGACCATCGTACAGTTTCATCAGTTGCTGGTATTTGGATTGCTCCAAACTTTTCGGTCAACGTTTCAACGTTTATGTAGAAAGGTTGAAACGTATTGTCACGATTAGTCGAACATGTCGCGAAAGGCAAAATAAAAAAAATAACTCCCAAATTCAAAATCGACCAAACAAGAGATAGTGAAAAAAAACATGGAACCTTACAACATCCATTGAATAATCGACATTTTGCTGAAATGTCTCAGGCGTTCGCTAGATGATCATGAAAAATTACATTTCTAAAATTGCAGGGAGAAAAAATAATAATCTAGAAGTCTCGATTGTGATAACAGAAGAGATGGACGCGACGAAAAAACAAAAAAAAAACATAAGAAGATTAATCGATGCGGACAAGATAAACGATGATCAACGTTTATGCAGAAAAGTTGAAACGTATTGTCACAATTAGTCGAACATGTCGCGAAAAGCAAAATAAAAAAAATAACTCCTAAGTATAATTACAAAGCGACAGTGCCATCGGCAAGACATAATTACCAGAAAATAACTGCAACCGACACAGTGAGAGGGGTCTTCATATTGTAAGGCCAGTTCATCTGCTTGCTATTAAAAAAATAAATACCGAACCTTGCAGGACACCCGGGAAGCCTTGAACTGTTCTTGTTGAAACTAAGTGACACTGCTGTGAAGTAAGTCGCTCGATAGTTTTTTAGTATTCAGTCACCAAGCCCGTGGTAGCCATTCTAGGTAGTTGAGTCGATATTTCACTGGAAATAATATGTTTTCTATTGTTGAAAAAAAAGCAAGCTTCCAGTTTGAATGAATAAGCTATTTCGTCCACTCCTGTTGGGTCACCTAGCAAAAAGTTGAAAACAATTTCTTGAAGAGAAAAAAAAAATACTGTTTCTTGTCACCAAGCATACGTACATGAAGAATATGCATGAGTTGATTTATTTATTTCTTCTTCTCTCTTTCCGAAGGCATACGCGCTTCTTATTCAAGAACCGGAATATTTGTGCCTTTCGAATCGAATTTAAGGAGGGAGTTCCATGACAAACATCTACTGAAGTTTTTAAGATGAGCCCCCGCAGAGTTTTTGCATGTCCTCTCCCAAGTTAGTGTCTCGTACTTGTGTTTTCGTTTTCCAGTGTGGACAGGTTAGAAACGAGTGTAGTGAATAAGAATCCCTCGGGCCTAATCCTTAATATATATAATATTGTCATTATTATCTTGCTGAAAATAATGTTATGATAGCCGTCGCCATTTCAGAGTAGCAAATATTTAACTCTATTAATTCTTGAATTTTATTTTAGGTTAGGCATATTCAACAAATTCTTTTTTGATTACAATGCAACAATATTTTACATTTCAACATTTTCGTAGCCGTCTAAACGTTTGAGAAAACCTTTTTTTTTGTTACCGAGATGATAGAAGAAGAAGAGAAAAAAATAATTGAATAATTTTGAGAACTTCTTAATATTGGACAGTATAACCACTATGTTGTCGATGGAAACGAGGCAAGAACAACATTACCACTATGCTATCGGGGTGAACGGCATTTTTCCATTATCATTTGTGTCCACACACAAAACTTCGTGTCTGTCTGCATTCATACCTAGATCGAGAAATTCGAACCATGCCTCAGCCCCTTGTGACTTATTTAATTCTTTACACTCATCAAAATATGTGCTTAATAAAATGCCTCAATCGCACGAGCTATGGCATCCTCTGTAAGCATCCAAGCAACCACATGTATAAATTATAGTCTCCCACACATAATGCTCTTTCATGTCCAAATAGATTCGCTTCCTCCACCATCAGGGCAGTGGGAGCTCGTGTACCATGAGGGGTTGAATAAACCTAAAAAATCGGTTGGGATGGAAAAAAAATGGAGATATTTCTCAGATCAGAATAGGCTTGTATTTCCTGTCCTCGGGTTTAAGAAGCCTAGTTAGTTAGTTGGTTGTTTCCCCCTGCACCATTTCAATTTTTGAATAATCACTTGTTAGTTATGAACGCACCGTTGACATCTTGTCTGATTATTTATGTGTTTGGATTGAGGCTCCGTATTTGCTCGCAACATTTATTTTCTTCTTTTTCTTGTTATATGATTTTTACATTAGAAACGACAGATTTCCATTAACAGTATTTCATGTTATGGAAACATTTAAGTCTATACGCCATCGGGGGTGGGATTGCAACCTACGTCATCCGACAAAAATCAGGATCGGTATTGTAACATTTAATTGCTCAGGTCATTTTTAAATATGTACAGCTATAGGTAAACATTGTAACTTGAGCCCTCAGAGTCGTAGACCGGCAAAAATACACCTCTGTTAATCACCTCGTGTGGGGAAGAGGGACAATTGTAGTTGTTGGTGTAATGCACTTCGAAGCAGACGTGCCCCACTTTTTCAATTTCATCAAAACAACTATTATTCATCCTCATCGTTGCCATTAGTCAAAATAGCCTCGCGTTACAATTTTCGTAGTGATCTCCGTTCGCCCCTTGGCTTTTCGTAGATTAACAACAATCGTCTGAAGTTTGAACTCTCCATACCGTTGCAAGCTGTTTTTGTGATTGTCCGCCTCGATTATTCAAAATACCTCATGTTCGCATATTCAAATACACACAAGTGAAGAGGGTTCATATCACATCAGTGATTTTAAATTGTATTCTCAGGGGCCATGCACACATTTCCTAACATTGTTGATTTGTTGTCGATGAGTTGTGCAGGTACAGCCGTGAAGTTGTTAATAAGACCCAACACAGACAAGTCCTCCCCATCATTGCTTTTCGACATAGTTGTTGACTATCAGTATATCAGTATAGAATAACATGGTGCCATTTTCTGTTTCTGTTTGCCAACAAAGCAAATCTACAGGCCACAGGTTCGAGAAACAAGACATTTTTTAAAAATTCTCCTGCGCATAACATGGACCACCTATAGCAATAATATAATATAGATCGATTTTAACAAATATAATTCAAAATTATGTAGTGAGATTTTGGTTTAGTATTTAATCACAACAGCAAAACAAACTTCACAACTAAATTTAAGTGCATTTTGCATACATGCAGAAACATAAATTTACGCCCCCGAGGTGGTTGTTGGAAGACTATATACAATAAGACACACCGCCCCATTCTTTACAATAATAAAAATATTGAATAAGTAAGCAGTAAAATAAAATTCTTTGTTTCATTTTGATGTGAACAAAAATTATAGTTGATCTGAACCCCCTTGTCCAAATAAAGAATAAGCTCCGGTCCCATCTGGAGACTGCAAAACTGATATGTATGTCTATTCATAAAACCCAAAAGTTTTAACATCCATGCACATTACCGTACTGTGGCTGTTGCGCCCCACACCCATGTGTAATATTTTATTTCTCTTGTTGGCTGAACGCGAAGATGCTCGAGACTGCTTTCAAAAATTATTTTCAGCCTCGCTTCACGATACAGCCGTATGCATGTAAAACTAGTATATCACACACAGGCAGAGGGGCAAAAAATAACATTTCTCTCTTTCCCTCGCTTTTGCCCATCTTCCAGTGTTCGTCTAGATAGCGTGACTAGCAAAAATATTGAAATCGAAATAAGAATTATCCGTTATGGTCTCCCTCCCTTCTTTGCATGCATGTTGCGCTGACATGTAAATAAGCGCTATGCTTTAATAAAAAAAACAACCATTGTACAACTGTATAGATCCTCGCCCATCTCATGCCAGGGACTGGGTATATATCTTGTGTACAGTTTATAGTGGCATCATATTCCTTCACCAAATATCAAACTCGAGAGACTTTCAAGACAGCTCAGGTTATAATTTATTACGAGGTCTGTTTTTTTTAAAAAATAATAATCGTCAGTCCATATGACAATGCTTGCTGTTTAACTAACAGTATTCGAATCTCTGAGGGGGCCGGGGCATTCTACATTTACCTTTGCTAGAAAGCACAGTGCAATAAATGTTCTTTTTAAGTTATGCAATAATTTTGACATTATATTCATGTCCATTCCCCAAACTAGATTTATATACACAACCAACTCTAATGCGACATTGTGAAAAGTTCTCGTATGTTCGCGAAACAGGAAATACACGTCATAGCTTCCGTGAATCGAAAGCAAGGTTACTGGGGCACGCAAAATACCGTAAGAAGAATTATATATTCCAAATGCAGGCATCATCATTTTTCTCTTGCACAAATAGAATAATCGGGCTGAATTTCCAGTCTAAAACCACCATGTTCTGGCAGCAAGTATCAAAAACCTGTAGTAATTTTATTATATGATAGGAGGTGAGTAAAATGGTTGTTGCAAGTTACCTTTTAAACCCAGTACGTGTGTAGGAAAAACTGCGTATAAGCTGTATCACACTCTCTCTGTCTGTGTGTCAGGTGGTCGTGTCGTTCGCTAGTTGTATGTCACAGCTTAACCCGTACTAGGTAATATTTTTACATGAGGTAAGTTGACATACTCTGGTAGGGTATATGTTTCAAGCCTCTAGCTGTAGAGCCTATTTGCAAAAAATAAGTTTGGTAACACTACTCGTCAAAAGCAGCTCAAACAGTGTTGCTAGCTGCAGGTTAATTTTCCCCGTTATACAATTGCAAGAGGTGAGTTGCTTATAGCCTATCTGGAAGGCTTGGTGTGTGTGTGTCCATGGCTTATGTCGTAGGTTAATAAAATTTGCAATAGATCTTGTATGTCTTGGCAACCGTCGGCCCTTACATGTGATATAGCAGTTTTACTTATTGTAAGACATAGTGTGTATGTATGAGTAGGGGGAGGTTAGTTTAGTTCACGATAGATCGACCTGTCACGCTATGACCAATTTCTGCTTTTGAGTCACCTGTAAGGCTATATGTGGGTGGGTGAAAAAGCTTAGTTTAATTCACGATAGATCACACTTTAAATTTGTTAGGTTAGTTTTTGTAGAGCTCTCTTTTTCCATTTTTCCTCTATACAGTGAAGCTGTAGAAGACGCAATTAGCTAACCTAGCATACAACACACCTTCCTAATTAATATGGATATTGTCACACATTTCTCTTATTTTATACTGTTGTAAATAGAAAAAATTATGTACGGTAAATGTTTTGTACATTATAGGAAAAAAATGCAAAATATCCTCCAATTTTAATTCGAATCGAGTCGAATTTTTACATATTTCCACGCCGCCACATATTGTCCTATTTGCTTCTTTTACTTGCCTGGCTTAATTAACTCTCGCTAATTAGCATTTTTTTTTGGAAGAAGTCAACTAGAACAACATATGGCGGTATGAGAAATATGCAAATCAAAGAACATTTTAGCAATATATGGGCCCTAGCAATTAGCTTTCTCGACTAAGAGTACTCTTTCAAACGTCTTCTGCTGATCGTATTACTAAACGAGGACGTTTAAAATTTTTGGGTGTTGAAAAAGTTTGACGCTACTTTTTTATTTCTATTGTTTGCTAATAGATGGCGCTAATAGTACCCCCTCCCCCCTCTTCTCCTCTGCTGTATGACAAATAGCGCAAACATAAAAATCAAGATTTTGGAGAGCAAAACATAAAATTTGCATGCATCTGATGTCGAACCGGGAACTTTTATCTTTCGGGGAGTCAACATTATTTTTTACTCAGTCGTCATATAACATGAACGCACGCAAATATTCACATGTGCTTTTATTATTTTGTGTTCGGTAAGTACAAGTATATTCTTACATAAATTATTGTTTAATTTAATAAATTATTGTTTAATTTAATAAATTGTAAACTCGGAACTTGCTAAACTAATACTCCTTCTGTGTTTCATTAAACTATTGAAAGCGAATGTTGCGTGCGCGCGGAAATAGCACAGAAAAAAGACCGGATGGAAGCAATTTAAAATCACTGGGGCAAGGTCAGTGTTACGAGAGCGTAAAAAACACGTGCTTCCATTCAACTTCGAAAAATAAGAATGAATATGTAATAACACTGGTATTATTTGTAATCACAGTGCTTACTCATGTATTTTTGTTTAATATTTTATTTCAAATTCACTGTCAGAAACTAGTGTTGTTAGTTTCTGCATGTAGGTTTATTTACTCTGTTGGTTAGCACTGTCAAGTTTTTAGTATTCGTACAGCATAAAAAACTATAACCCCCCTCTCAAAATATATACATTGTATACGCCAAGATGCGCAATAGCCTGGCAACACATCATGAAAAAACATGTCAAGAAGACCCAGTGGGTTTATAAGTCAGTGCTGCCAATTCCTATTTGTAGGTTAGCTTAGCCAGTGAAAGATCATATAGTAGAATTTTTGTAGAGTGGGTGTTTGCGAGTTCCACGATGCCTTGTCCGAGGATACCCTATGCAGTGTCATCCTGATTGCAGAGAAGTCCTTCGCCTACGACGTGAAGAACGAGAGGGTGACGGAACAGTTTTAAAATTCATAAAAAATTGCCACATACTAAAAATCAACATCCAACACATTTTAGGTTATATAAAATTTGTGAAAACCTTATAATACTGAAATATTAAAACAAACAGAGTCCCCCTTGTAGGTTAGTTCGGTGCGTAAATAAAAAAAATGATAGGTTAAGTTATATCACTTAGGATCGTAAAAGAAATTAAAAAATCGTAAAAAAAAAGATAGGTTAAGTTATATCACGTAACATCGTGATATACCTACCAAGTACAAATAGAAAAAAAAATAAGTGCAGTGAAAATTTGTACTAAAACATCGCTAAACGCTATAACATCGACAAAAAATTGTCAAAATATGTCAAAAACTTATATTCGATTGATAAAAAAAAAATACCTACAAAATATGATCCTCAAATAATAACGTTCAAACAGTACCTAAATAAAAAAAAATGATAGGTTAAGTTATATCACTTAGGGTCGTAAAAAAATTAAATAATCGTAAAAAAAGGATAGGTTAAGTTGTATCACGTAACATCATGATATACCTACCAAGTACGAGTGGGGGAAAAATGAGTATAGTGAAAATTTGTACTAAAACATCGCTAAACGCTAAAACATCGACAAAAAATTGTCAAAGTATGTCAAAAAGTGATATTCAATTGGTAAAAAAAGACCATACCTACTAAGTACTATTTTGAACCGGCCCAAATACACTACTGATACACATTGATTAGAGGCTAGGTGAGCCTCAGATCCGCTTTATGAGGGGACAAGGCCCACCTCCAGAATCGAAACTGTGTCTCCCACGTGGCAGTCAGACGCCCTACCGAGTAGACTACCGAAGCCGTATTCTTTATTTTTATTTCATTTTGTCTTTATTATTTTTATTTTTGGTGATCTGGTGTCCCTTGCTATCACTTCGCTTAAGAATGATTTAATACACAAGGATTCTCTGTTTATTTTTAATACACCAAATCGCCGACCTACATGACGCTGTGGTTAGCACTGTGCGCAACAATGCCAGGGATGCAAGGTTCGAAGCCAGGGCTTTGCATGGTTGTTCTTTGTGAGTGTCGGTTCATCAGAACATCAATCATCCTCATCTTCACGATTAGCTAAAAGTGGCAGAAAAGCAAATAAAATAAACCAATTCAATCAAACCACAAAATCGAAATTGAATATTTGTTTTTACCCGGACATGAAAACAATTTTCATTGTGAACTCAGCCGGCTCCCGTGGCGGAGTGGTTAGCACATTGCGCTCCAACGCCAGGGGTCTCGGGTTCCCGACCTGGGCATGGATGTTTGTGAGTGTCCATTCATCAATTTCATCATATAATCACTCATCCCCGTCTTCGCAAATTAGCCAAAAAGTGAACAAAAGTTGAAGTAAAAATAAAGCTAATAAAAAATATTGTGAAATTTTATGTAAATAAAAATACTTTTCGTAAAATGTTCTTCCTCGCTTCGCTAGCAGTACCTGATTTTCTTAGTATTATCAAGTTCCGAACCGTAGCTGGGGGTGGCGAGAGTCGGCCTTGGGCGCCGAACGATCTAAATGAAAAGAGATGAATGGTGGTTTTTCCATTAATTCCGAAGAAGAGCACCCTGCCGAGATTTATTCTTTGGAACCTTTGAATGTGGTATTCTGCGCCTTTTCTCTCTTCGATCTTCCATTTCTTGAAGGTTTACTCTTCCAACGAAGGTTTGGCACTTGTTACAAATAACACAAACTCCCGTTGCTTCGTAAAACACACTGAAAGGAGGTTCAAGCATTCCGTGGTCAAAAGCAGGCGGGCCATTAGCAGCACCCCTCCCTTCCTTCAGGGTCCTGCCGAAATGAGGGGGAAAAACTCCAACCGCCGGGAAAGACCCCGTTCCGTGTAAAGGGTCGAGGTTGACTTCGCCTGTTTATGGCATTTGGAATGAACATTGCCAAATTTAATGTAAATAAAACCAAATATCAAACCATTTGTGAGAATGAAAATTTGAATGAATAGATTATGAAATAAACCTTTGAAAAGTGTCCCATAAAAATTTGAAGGTCGTAAGTCCAATAGTTACGGAGAAGTGGAATTGATTATTTCTTTCAGAAGTAAACGGGGAAAACTCGGGAGACGAACGCGCTCGAGCGAGAGGCATCATTTCTTCTTAAGTATTCAGTTAATCTAAAATTTAAATTAAAACTTCTAACAAACATTGCCCAATATTACAATATATATAATACTATCGTTTGATTCGGGAATATTTTTAAGACTGCTAACTAGTAGTGGTGATCGGCACAAGAAAGGAAGTAAAATGAAGTAAATCAATAATAATAATAATAATAATGTTACAATAACATTATTAGCAACATTATTATTAACATTATTTTATTAACATTATTATTATTATTATTATTATTATTATTATTATTATTATTATTATTATTGGTACGATTATTCTGGTACTTGCCTCCCCCCCAGACAAAAATTCGTGTTTGCGCCTCTGGTCCCAACCAAGACAAAGCCTACATCACGCAGGAAGTCACAGCACGGAGTTTGCGGGTTGTTTTTAAAGAAATCGTTGACGCACGACATCAAACTATGGTCAATGGATCCGTCTCTCCCCCAACCTTCCCTCGCTCAAGGACGACTGGTCCTCTATGCCTCCCAAGAAGACATCACTTCTGTCCCGCAGTCAAGTTACGTTGTGTTCTCTGCCCACTGCCTGAAGGTCCCCTTTTGCAGGGATATAAAACCTTTTTCGAGCAAGGCCTCATCCCCTTTTGCAAAGAGAATGAATGGGATTTTGTCAACCCTCACAGTCTGAAAATTCTGTGAAGTCATCGTCACATCGGCTCGAAGAACTTGCCTTCCAGTGATGTGTTCACGTGGAAGAGTATAGAAATAGGAACATCAGTGGAATGTACTAAGTGTACCGAGTTTAAACCCATTCTTGAGCTTTGATTATATAATGGAAAATTTGGAGAGCGGTATTGGAGGTTTATCACGAATCTTTACAGTGTCGTTTGAGAACTTTCGATATGTCTAAACCATGTAAGCTACCGCCACCGCAAAATTCAATTTTGCATTCCCGCTCCCCGCCCCCCAAAAAAAGTCACGCGGTGACTCTTGCCAGAATTGTAAAAATTCCTTGCCTCGTTGCATTGGGTCGTCGTTATTGCGAACGTTCTTCCCGGTATTGATTTCGGATCCCCTTGTGAACTCTCAAGTGGTACTGAATCTACATCTACATCAGTAAATAATGTTGATGAAGTGCTTTCTGAATAGCCTAGAAGTGATTAATGCGTTGCAATTTTTTAAAATTTACTTTTGAACGCAAAAATAGACTCAGTGGAATTTAGCAACATGTATTCTGGTGAGTTCCATAGGTAAAGGTAATGTAAATTTTCCCGTGCATATAACACCGTGCCCAGGGGCGCCGACTTGTCAAAATTATTGGGGTGGCTCTGATCACTGAAATAAATGAATGAATGACTCACTCCCTCCCTTTTTAAAAAATAAAAATTACGTCTTCGTATAGCAGATTTAAGCAGCTATTATATTCCTCATTCAAATGAAATGTAACATGAAAAACGCGTGTCTGCTCATTTGTGTTTTAGATAACAATTAACATTTTTATTTAAAAGTAGGCTATGTATTTACATTAAGAGGCCAACATAACAGTTTTATGCCGGCCTCGGTAGCCGAGCGTGTTGGGTGGTCGGCTCAACTCGCTTTGATCCGGAGGTGTCGGATTCGAGTCCCGGCGAGGGCATGGGTGTGTTTTAATGTCCGCAACAGACTTGTAAAGAAAGGACATGTGACGGGTGCAAAGAACCTTAGTGTTGACGTACCCATAAAAATAGCGAATATTTACAATATTTAACAGTTTTATTTAATTATTTACATAAATGCTAACACAAATCGCAGGCAAATAGTTTTACTTTTTTGTTCTTGCTACAATATTTTACTTTTTAAATTTAATTTTGCAATAATAAATAAACACATAGCACGCCGTGCTTTAGCAATAATGCCTTTGATCATAGCCGTTCCCGCTTTCGCAATACAGACTTTTTCATAAGCTTCCCTTGCGTACTTTACTGCAAGCCAGTGTTAAATAAACTCAAAGACTTTAGAATTATTTTCCCCTTATTCTTTGGACTAGAGGAAGAGATTTCGAGGATAACTAAATATCGTACATATCAATATTGCCTGAAAGTAGTGTTTACTACCTCAAATTGTTTGGAATTTACTAAACAAGAAACATACTGGTATAATTGTCATATCACCTCGTTATTTTGAAACTCTTTTTAGTAAAAATGTTATCAATACTCATAATTATATACCTAGTATATAGTAATAAGTCATGTGTTTGCTGTCTCCGTTCATAGCCCCCCCCCCCCAAAGTTGATGGTTTAGCGGTCTCAGCTCCCAAATTTGATGGTCTAGAACATTTCAAATGCGTATTTTAAGTTAAGTTCATGTTGCACAATTCAGAATAAACTTTACAAGAGAAGCAAAATAATACATTAGATTCTCTTAAGCAAAATTATTTGAGGGTCTCTTCCCCCATACAGGCGCGTGCCCAGGATTTTCGTAAGGGGGGGTTATGAATCCAATACATTTTCCAGTTCACAGGTCAAATTTCTTGTAATAAATTAGATAATTAATATACTTGGATTTTACCCCAATGAACGCAATCAATGTATTTGCTATGGATGCTTCATGTTTTTATTGCATCATATAAAAGCACCTGCTTGAATATTTCCAAATTATTAATATTTTATATTTAATTGCTCAAATATAATTTTTAAACAAAAAATATGTACACTCAACATTGTAACAACATTAAAGAGATTAAGACTACTTGATGTCTTAAAGACAGTAATAAATAAGGTACCATAGTTCAACAATTTAAATTCTGAAATTTAGGCATCGAGGTATCTGTGCGAGTTCTGACAATATGTCATCACAAGTAACTTTTATATCCCGGTGAATGTTCAGAGCAGCTAACCCATTTAATCTTTCTTCGCAAATGGTATTTCGAAGATAGGTCTTCAACGTCTCAAAGTTGAGAATGATTTATCATTTGATGTTGTTGTTACCGGGATTGTACATAATATGCGCAAACGTGTGTTTACCCAGGGAAATATTACTTCACTGCATATATCAATTGCTTCAAGAGCATTTACTGGACGTGTTTGCATTGCTGCAAGATGACGATACCACAGTTTCATTTCAGTGTTAGCGTCGTTGCCTTGTAATCAAGGTGTTCCAGGTTCAATACCCACCCGGTGGAGGCTAATAGTGGTTCGGATCTCACTTTAAACTTTAGGCCCAGTCCCTATTAGCCTTACTGTGCATAAAGTGGATTTAAAACATCAATTCAATCAACATTGTACTTGTTGTGGAGATGGATTTGCTAAATATTGTGTACATTTTTGGCATTGTATTATTATATTATTGGTCAAAACATTTGTTTGACAGTCGATAAACAAATACGAACCCCTTCAGTAATTAACATTTTCTACTACAGTGTCATTAATGTGTCATATTCATTTTCATATTAGGTCTATGAAGAGGAATTGTGTATAATGTTAACGTTATGGAACTGCGAAACCAACTGTTGAAGGGGCCACTCCCCCCTTCCCCTCCGAAGCCCAGTACCGCACCACAGGATCTGTCACTGAGCCCGAAATAGAAATTCGTAGCCGAAAAGGGAGGGGATATTTGATCGATTTTGGAAATACGATGGGGTACATCCTTGTATGGATCAACATGGAGACAATACAGTAGGTGGAGGATGCTCAATATGAAAATTATTCTAATTGGGGGTATGATTTGTGAAACTTTCTTAACTGGAGGCAGCATCACCTACTTCGACCACTGATGCCAGAAAAGATGCTTTCAGAAAATGAATTTATTACTGCACACGTATATTACTTATTGTATTTGTTGCGTTTGTATAAGAGAAATATTCAGAAGATTTGTAAGGAATATTTACAGTTAATAGGATGCCTATCTAGTCTATCCCGTGTCGTAATACAAATTTTATCCCTTTCCTACAAAATAATAAAACTGATTTTATAATGTGGTTGCATACATATACACTGTATAGTAGCACCAAGCTTTCTGGGACCTCGGAAAATACGTGAACCACAGGCTTCCCCGTGGCTTTAACTAGCGACACTAGTGCCACTGCTCCGACGCCAGGGTTTCAAATGCCTTGGTGGATCTATAAGATAGGTAATATCGTTTTTGGAGGGTTCGTGAACAAAACAAAAAGTAAATGATTGTAAAGTCCATTTTATATTCAGATACGTTAATCGGGACTGGACTTAAAGTTTAAATCGGGATACGTACCACTGTGCAATGCACCTTCACAGGGGATCAAACCCAGGACCTCTTTGATTACACCACCATCGGTGAGGCCCCTGAAATCATTGAGGGAACTTGTTCATCTTCATGTTCTCTCGCCCTGCGAAAGTTTATTGGTGATATAGGGTGACATCCTACACACGTCTTCCAGACATACACACGCAGGCACCCCCCTCCCCTGCACACACACGATTGTATGCTTACAGCACATGCTGTGCCCTCCCAGAAAAACAATTCTAAATCCGTCTATGGATATATCTGCTATCAAATAATGAACGTCACTTACCTCGACAGTTCCTTGACATAATGTTGCAACAAGGTTTGCAATATCTTCTGTTATGCCTTCTTGTTGAATATCAAGAGTCTGAAAGTTCGCACGTTTCACTCTCGCAATTCGGATGGAATTCCTCTGAACTTAAATCGACCTTTTCTGACGTTCTATTTGTGGAAGGTGAAGCTTCAACTTCCATTTTTTGTTTCTTTTGGAAATAATCTAATACGTATTTCTCCTCTTTTCTCTATCCATCTTTAGTTCCACGTCAAAAATCTATTACACACGCAGAAACGTAACACACAACACAACCACTTCAACTTGCTACCTTGCAGACTGCAACTCGCTACAACCCCAGAGAACACCAGGACTTGGGACAAAGATACCGGGCGGTCGAATGTCTGAAACATGCATCCAACTTGGTCCAGCTCAAATTACGTCACCAGTGTTGACAGCAACCAGTAGTGTCAGTAGTGTTGGCAACTGCTAAATTATTTACGCACAAATTCAAGTGAGATCTTTCACACATGTTACAAGAAAATTCAATAAACTGAAGGCTGGAAATTGGTTGAGAAAAAAATATCTAATTTGTAAAGAGCACAAGAGTAAAACGTATAATATTTTGGCATATTAATTGCTTTTATTTTGTTTATGAAACTGACTGGGCCAGTTGCGCTATATAACGCATCCCTCCCTCCCTCCCGGCATGCTATTGTACAAAACATCGCTTGCCTCCTTCATAAAACCATGCCTCGCTACTGCCTGCAACAATTATTATTATTATTATTATAATTATTGATATTTTGAAATAAATATGCATCCAGGTGCGAAATAAGATTTTGACCTACTTTGCCTACTAATTGTAGTGATTCAAATCTCACAGAACTTTGCTCTGCTGGCATAAATGGTATAAGAAGGGGAAAGAAAGAAAAGGGAAGTTAGCAGCACTGTCGTAACAGGAAAGGGAGGGTCATTCTCCTAAGAGGGTCATCGTGGGTGAAAGAAAGGGGAGGAGGGATTCCTTCAGTTCGCATTCCAAGGGTTGCGGCTCTTTTCTTGACCATACTGAGAAGGAAATTCTACTTCGTTTTCAGTGACTAAGGAATGAATGAATGCTTGTGCATTGCTGTAACTCAACTCCAATATTATCAAAAGTAATTGAAGAAGCAAATACATTTCTCATTGCCAAATGTAAACATTTTACAATATTGGCGATTTATGAAATAAAATGTATTTCTGCTTTGAATTTTTTTAAATGACGAAACCAATGGGGGGGTTTTAACCCCCACCAACCCCCCCCTGGGCACGCCACTGCCCCCATATCATTAACATTGGGGGGGAGTCCCCATGGAGTCGGCTCCTATGACCGTGCCATGATGGCATATGCAAGGGTGGGGCCCACACATTCTCGATCTCGATCATTTTGGAGGTGATGTGATCACTACGCTCCGGCAGCCTTTACCACGTTGATTTACTCTCTGGTACCCATTGATATGAAGGTGGGTGAACCTTGGAGGCACAAGGCCGGAAAAGTACCAACCTTAGATAACCCATCCCGAGAATCAAAGCCAGAAAAACTCCAGCCTTGGGCCTCTCTGCAGGGTGTCGGGAAAAATGCACCCGGGAAAAGTGCGCTCTCGCAATAAAAGTGGGAAAAATGCGCCCTCCCAAGAGTAACCACAATGAAAAGGGGGGAAAATGCGCCCAGCATACACGACCTTCACCAATATGATAATATGTTGATCAAAACAACCTTTACGCAGCTTCACCTCACACTTAACACAGGTTTGGGACTGTCAGGAAAGAGATATTTTTTTTAAAGTACAGTAAAAATATTCTCTTTTCTGGCGTGTTTAGAACCTGGAGATGATGTCCTTCGTCATATTTTTTTTATTTTACTTTTCTAATTTTTATTTTATTTGATTAAAGTTTCTATTTACATTTGTATTTCCATTTCTTGTGACCTCCGTTGACGATCTTTTACTCCATTTCTTGGATGTACGCCAGACTTCTCAGGCACTTGGTAAGGTCCTTGGGTGTGCTTGTTTTGTAAGTATGTAAAATTTTGCTAATCTGTTCATCCAGTTTTATGTACGTTCGTTTCCTCTTCGTTCCTTCCAAACCGATGCTAGCCCTGTCATATTTGTATCCGGTGTATTCCTCTTCCTGCTTCAGCGTCTTCAGAAGGGTGTAGAAGTTGGGATGAAGTCGAACTTTCTCCTGCAGCTTATTGTTCCACCCTTCGACAGCATTGTTCGTGCGGTGCTTTGCATCTCCACAGTGCCACACATCAACTGGTAGATTTGGATTTTGCAGCCATTGTTGTACAAAGTAGTCAAGAAACGCTGTCAGTTTCTCTCCTGCTGGCGCCGTACTATGGATTTGGAGCCACCCATCTTCAACGTCCTCGCGGGTGATCATTGACAGAGCGCTGCACATTCGGACATGAAGCCTTACTTCTTCGTCATTCTTGTAGTCCGGTACCAATCCA
Source organism: Lepisma saccharinum (assembly GCF_977018435.1). NCBI lineage: Eukaryota > Metazoa > Arthropoda > Insecta > Zygentoma > Lepismatidae > Lepisma > Lepisma saccharinum. The sequence continues at coordinate 55,224 of NW_028142947.1, read as the reverse complement.
ACGTCTTGAACTTTGCGACACAGACACTGGTTAAAGTGGAAGTAGCGTCCCTTGATGGTACAAGTCGGGAAGTTTGAAATGAGGGAAGAAATGCACGCATCTTCGAAGTCAACCATGATTCTTTCTGGATTCCAACCCGGTAAAGATTCCTTCATTTTCCCAAAAAGGAGGTCGTAAGTTTATCTTTTTTTGTTGGGCAGGAAGGCGAATACTACTGGAGCTATGTTCGTCTCGTTATCTGTACTGCCAAGGTCTGCGTGGATTGTATAGAGCTGGGTGAACTGCTTGCTACACGATTTGAAAGTCCCGTCCATGAAGAACTGATTGTGATTCTGCAGTATTTCCCTGCCTTTGGAGCTACAAAAAACGAGGATTCTCTCCTCGTCTCCTTCATCTACCAAAAGGAAACTTGAACTGTCGCTCATTTTCAGGTCTTCTTCAGATAAAACGATGTTCTGTCTGGAATTCGGGTCCCGACGATCTCCTTGTGCCTGCCTCCTCACATAGTTCATGCTGTGTTTGAAGCTGGAGTACACAGGAACTTCCGCCACGAGGTCGAATCCTTGATTAAACAAGGGACCCATTTCTTCCTGATAGAGCTTAGACATAGATTCGTCACCTTCTCTTGCTCGCTTCTTAGCTGCCACTCCCTTAATTCGGACTTCTGTTTTGGCGACGTCCGGTTTACACTTGTGACCTGTTGAGCTGATTATTTATTTTCCTTTCGTAACTAACTGTCCTCTACATTTCTCTTTCTTCTCTTTAACACAAAGCCAAGTAGTTTTCTCATCCGTCTTCTTCTTAACTCGATATTGAAATCCATTGAACAGAGAACACGACCTGCCTCTGTTTGTCTCGGTGATTGTTAAATCAGCCATCACAAATAGAAACACAAACCCACATACATGACCTGTGCCAGAGACGGGTTAGTAATGACTACTGAGTCATTGGAAAGCTTACCAGGTGTGCGATAGAAGCAAACAAATGAACAGAGTTAGATAACCGGAAATTCCAACCCATCAATGGATTAGTTGGTGAAGGTCATGTGTGCTGGGCACATTTTTCCCACTTTCTAATGTGGTTACTCTTGGGAGGGCGTATTTTTCCCACTTTTATTGCGAGAGCGCACTTTTCCCGGGCGCATTTTTCCCTGATTCGTCTGCAGAGCTGATTAACGGAGTCCTTTATAAATCGTGCTTCATAATGTTTCCCACTAGTTTCCAGTATGCAAGATTTTTACTCACAAAGGAATCTAACGAGAAACCAACAACACCATTGTGTTGTGTTATGCAAGAAAAATCGAATTAATTAAATAATAATGGTTACATATTATCTACACTTTGATGATAAATTATGTAAAACTTTGTAATCTTTTTTTTTCTACTTGCTAAAACATGGGTCCCTTAGTCCACCACGGTTTCTATTTCCTTCAAAGGGCAGAGACTCTTGCATCACAACAGACAATGTTTACCTCCTAGTTACGTTAATCATTTTGCAAAATGTTGTGTGAATTTTGTTATTTTATTGTTGAAATACATGTGTTTGACACCCAACAAACAAATTGGAATCCCTTGATTGATCAGTTACTTCTTGGATTACAGTGGCATCATTAATATTTCATATGAAGTTTCATAGAGAGAAATTTAATTAAAAGGGTGCAAATAATTTTACGGGGCTCCATGGCATTCTCTTTAACATTTTTTTCCCCCACATAGATCATTTGGCTCCCAAGGCCGACTCCCGCCGCCCCATGGTATGGCTCTGAATTTGGACTATAAGTGCGAAGATATTGCGAGCGAAGCGATCAAGAAAATTTTACGAAATGTATTCTTATTTGTATAATATTTGAAATCCAGGGGGCAATTGCCACTCTGTGCCCTCCTGCAAGTGCCCTCGGCCGTCTGAAAGATAAATGCATGGAACACGTGAAAACTAATTCCATCTTGAGTATCCATTTGTCCTTGTTTTTCTTTCTTCCTCAATGTTTGCTTCCCCTAGAATGAACTCAATCCAAGGTCGGGGAGGGGGGATGGACAATGCCCCCTTCACCCCTGTAGTTGTGGCACTGTTTGTGAGTGTCTCTTTATCAATTTCACGTCATCACTCATGTTTGCGATTAGCTAGAAGTTGCACAAAAGCAAAGCTAAGTAACAAAAATTAAATATCCACTCCCTCTCTCTACCATATGATTCATATGATATGAATCAATATTACCAAAAGGTAGACTTGGGAATCAAAAATTTAAGCAGTTCGAAGTTCATACCAACACATCAAAGAAAAACATCCGAACACATTAGGGAACTTTAATACAACACTACTCAAAATGCCACAACTGTTCTAGATATTGAAAATTGCGAAATCATTTCCCGAAGTCTGAATCTCGAAGAGAATCCCCCCTTGCATCAATAATTGTAAAATAGAACTAAAAATACACAATATTGCAGACTGCAAACTTCTGATGTCTGCCTCTCTACACAACAAACACATTCATTTTTGCAAGAAGAAAATTGGAATTTTACAAATTTGAAAAATCGTCGATGTTATTTTCGTAGCTTATTGTAAGTTCACATTTAAATATTTCATAGTTCGAGGAGGGGCATGCCCCCCGTGGCCCCTCCCCTGGGTACGGGCCTGCCCATATTATATAATATTGCCTAAAATACCAATTTTTCTATTATTTTTTATTCATCTTTATTTCTTCAACTCAGGTTTAAGTACATTGTAAATGTTATGACATATTACATGCATGAAAATGCCCTATAAACTTAGAAAAATGACCTAAAAATTCTGAAAGATTTTTAAAACAAATTTATAAACTACCAAGAGAAAGTTTCTATCAACACAAATTCTATCAAATTACAAATCAACGTTACAGTATCTATCACATGCTCATTGCGTATGGTGGTAGTACAAGTAAGAAAGTTCACTTTTTGTCATCTTTTACACTTTAAGTACTGAGTTACAGTACACAACGAATGATTGTCGATTTTTGGACAAGAGAGCCTTGTACACGGAAATTTTTTTCTCGACTTCCACCTACACAAGAGTAGCTTACTCGAAATGAACAATATCACTTCCTGTTAAGTCACTTTCAATTCCATAGAGTGCAAATTGCTCCCTGACAAAATATCCGATACAGAGCCCAAAACTTTGTACCCTTTGTTTTTTTACAATAATCCGTCTGGCGACAATATATTTACTGATATAGGGGAAAACACATTGTTTGAGCTGAATTGTCTTGTGTCAACAATCCTGCACAGAATTTCTTTGTTTCTTCACACAGTAATTCAGAACTGCGCTGAAGACAATGAGACGAGAGTCGGGAACCTCTCTCCTTCAAAGGGTTACATTTGCATGTAAAATGTCCCTTCTTTCACCAAAATGTAGAAAATTCATAAAATGACTTAAAAAATGGCCGAAAATGACAAACGGTTTAAAAAGTCTAAAAAATTACATTTACTTCAAAAAGGTTCAAAGAATTGCAAAAAAATGCCCAAACAATGGCGTTCCCATTTATTCACTTACGTGTAAAATACGTTCCTATCTACTATGCAATGTTTCTGCCTTACCAAAAAAATATGCATTTGCATCAAAATCCTAGCCCTAGTTATCACATTACAAAGGATGTAATATTATTGAAATTCCAATTTCTCACTACCAGAGTAAAGAACCTGGATAGCTATTTAGTGACTCGGACAGAACGACACCAATCAGATGTCAGCCCACCCCTTCCTTTTTTTCAGCTCCACATTTATAGTAGTCAATCATTATTAAATTGTTTCGTTCTACGTGTATTTCGATGCCCGGCCTGGGCATGGATGTTCATTGTGAATGTTCTCATATGAATTTCATCATATCATCACTCATCCTCATCGCCGTGATTAGCCAAAGTGGCAGAAAACGACGTAAATAACCTAATTCAATCAATTGAGCATTCAACACTTTCGAATCTGCCCCCCCCCCCCACACAAATGCTTTGTGTGAGCCTGACATACGCCCCCTTCTTTAGTGTTGCCCACGAGACGAGACTTTGGTCTGTCTCGTCTCGTGGAGTCTCGTCGAAATGCTGTCTCGTCTCGAAAATATTCGTTTGTCTTATGACACATGGTCAATCTCGTCTCGTCTCGAATTTTTAAAAGCCTGTCCCGTCTCGTCCCGTGGGCAACACTACCCTTCTTCAAATCAACATGTTTTCGTTGCTGAAATGGCGACCCTCGGAAGAAGTTTCACCTACGTAGATGACGTCACAGCAGGCCTGTAGCTATAGGGAGCAGAGGGGCAACTGCCCCCCCTGTAAAAAATACAGAATACATATCTACCTGTAATTCTCACTAATCTTTACAATTTGATCCTGTATTACTCTAGCAATATAACAAAGACATTTATTGATTTTGTGATTTATGAAGGTGTGTGGGATTCCGTATAATGTCGGATCAGGATTTGGGGAATAAAATCTCTTCCAGATTCAAACTTCGGGAAATGATTTATCAATTTTCAGTATGTAGAACAGTTGTGATATTTTGAGTAGTCTTGTATTAAAAGTGCCTAATGTATTTGGATGTTTTTCTTGGATGTGTTGCTAAGAAGTTTGAACAGCATAATTTTTTGTTTCCCAAGTCTACCTTTTGGTAATAGCGATTCATGTGATAGAGAGAGGGAGTGACGTGAAATTGATGAAGAGACACTCACAAACACTGCTGCGACCACAGGGGGTAGGGGCATTGTCACCCCCCAATCTTGAACGGAAGTCCAATCTGGGAGGGGGCAAACATTGAAGTAAAGAAACATGACTAGCAGAATCTAAGAATAGTAGAACAAAATGGATACTCAAGTTGGAATTAGTTTTCAAGTGTTTCTTGCTATTTTCCTCCAGACGGGTAAGGGCACTTGCAGGGGACAAAGAGGGGGCAATTGCTCCCTCGATTTCAATTTTTTTTACAAATAAAAGTACATTTTGTAAAATTTTCGTGCTCGCTTCGCTCGCAGGGTCAATGTCTGCTATTCTTAGTCCCACGTTCAGAGCTATAGCTAGGGGGCGGCGGGAGTCAGCCCTGGGAGCCAAAAAGATCTAAATAAAAAAAAATGTTAAAGAGAAAGCCATGTTCCCCGTGAAATTTGTTGCGCCCTATTAAATAAATATTGTTTTCAGTTTGCAAATATTTGATACTAAAGATTTTCCTGCTCGCTTCGATCCCAATATGATTATTTTCTGTAATGCATTCTAAATTACCCGAGAGAGAGGTAAGGCCAGACTGTTCAGACTGTTGCTGCTTAAATACATGAACAATTCTTTTGAGGAAATGGAGCGTTCACATTTGAGAGACAATTTGGCGGATGAATTGACCATGTAATGTATTTAAATTATATATATATATATATATATATATATATATTAAAGAAACTTCGAATACGTACACAATTTAGCGTTAACACGTTGCATATGTGTTTTCTTATTTTATGTCGCTCTATGTTACATATGTTTAAAATATATGTTGTATACATGAAAGTTATACTTGTCATATGTACAAAATAATAATGTTCGTCATTATTCTGTTCTTGAAAAATACGGTTTGTGTGCTTGTTTTCCATTATTAGCTAATATGAAATTGAACGTGTTGGAAAAATATTTCAAATAATTTGTTCAAACACAAATGCTTTAGCACTGACTTCTATCCCCTTTTGCATGATTTACGACGATAATAACGTCTTGTAATGCTACTATTATTACTACCATTACCACCACTATATTACTATTATTATTATTATTGGCACGTTTGTCCTGGTACTTGACCCCCTTCTCCAGATAAAAAATTGTGGTTTCGCCCCTGCTCACAAAGAAGACTCATGCTCAGGCTCGAACCTGGAACCCCTGGCTTCGCAGTGTGTTATGTAACCATCCTACCATGTAGGTCGGCTACTGAAAGATGTAGGACAGCTTACTGGCTCAAATTATTATCAAACACGATGAAAATATGATAGTGTTTCACAATTATTATTTCGGTTAGAAAGCGATAACATTTGTAGTTCGATAGGGTTACACTAAGCATCTTATGGAGTGTAAATATCAATTTCAAATCTTATGAATCATTTCTCTATGCAAACGCATCAAATATGGTAAGCAACATAGGTGTGTGTTATGATATCCATTTTATAAAGGAAAAGTTAAGTTTTAACCCTGACTGTTTGCATGATATCGTTTCAATAGCATGTTATATATTGCTCTCAGAATTTTAAACGGCAGTAAAAATAAATAACATTTGCAACTACGAAGCTTACAATGGGATTGCATCCATTAAGGACAGAAGATGCCTATTTTGATTGCTTGTAACATCGAAAGATGAATTAGAGGCGCAAATAGTGACTGAGAAAAGTTGCTTGCCTTGATGTCCTGCACACACTGTGAAAGTTGTCAATGTTATCAGGCGGCATCTTATGAATATAGGTTCAAGAAAATGACAAGTAGAAAAAAGCCGCAGTGAAATAAATAAGATTGAAAATCTCTCAAATTACATTCTATTTATTTTCTTATATTTATAGCCTAATAATAAATTGTGTTTGTAGCAGAAGTTGTCTGTAAAACCTACCTCAGGCACAATCTAATTTGTTGACAAATAATTATGTCAACTCTTCTGCTATGTAGTGGATTCTCCTCATTTTATTCATATATCTTATCTTAATCTAAAAATTAGTATCAGAATAAAAATCCCTGATATTTGGGGTTTGTACTCTTCTGCTCAAAAAGTGGTGACGATAAGCTGCTCAGATACTTCGTGCCGCGGAAATGGGGTAAAGCGAAGGAGGCCCCTTATATCTTTCGGTTTCGTATCATAGTCATTAAGGAAGGTATTTTTCAAAATGTAAAGAGGATACAGCATTTCCCTCGATAAAACTTGATAAAACATGAAATATTAATGATGACAGTGTAATCCAAGAAGTCGCTGATCAATCAAGGGATTCCTATTTGTTTGTCAGGTGTCAACACAATATTTTGCAAAATGGTTAACGTAGGCAAAGATTGTCTGAAGTGATGCAAGAGTCTTTCATTTGAAGCAAATAGAATCCATGGTGGAGTAAGGGACCCATTTTAATGTTTTAGCAAGTAGGCCTAAAAAAATGAAAATGTTTACACAATTCATCAAAGTGTAGATAATATGTAACCATTATTATTTAATTAATTCTATTTTTCTTGCCTAACACAACACAATGGTGTTCTTGGATTCTCGTTAGATTCCTTTGTGCGTAAAAATCTTGCATACTGGAAACTAGAGGAAAACATTATGAAGCACGGTTTATAAACGTCTTCCTTAATCAGTTCTGCAGAGAAGCCCAAAGCTGTTGGTACATATTAATCGTCTATTAACATTATTGACCTGTAAATATAACGTAGATACAGTCCCGATTAGCCTATTTATGTTAAACTTTATCTTTGTATTCTTTGGTAGTCCGAAAAGGTCATTATCGAAATATTGTTATTTGATGTTGCTCGAACTTTTTTTGTTCGTTGGAGTTTCAAGATATCATCCCTTTCCTGTTACTTATCACTTTTGGAGGAGGGGGAGGGGGGCATCTTCCAATGCAACACAATATATTAAAAATTTGCCCCCTCTAGGATTGACTTCGCCCCCCTACTAAAAAATCCTGGCTACGGGCCTGCGTCACAGAGAAACTGGCTCTGGCGGGATTGTAAACACGAGAGTTGGGGGAAGAAAATGCCTGTAGGACCTTCAAAAGCGGGCCAAACCTGAATCAGATCCACGAGCAGTTTGGGCATCGGGGTAATGGTTGCGGTCGTAAACTTGGGAACATTACGACAGTGAGTGAGTCCTAACTCAAGGTTACCCCCCCCCCCTCCTACTCGAAGCCAATGCGTCGCTATTTTTCCACAGAAGATTTGAATCTGAAACCTGCGAAGATTGACATAACAGCTACTGAAGGGAGCCAAGAAAGCTCAATTGATCATGATAATTAGAGACAGTGGCGTAGTGGCCGCCCGGCAATGCAGGGTGTGGCGAGGTGTAGAACCAGCCCCGCAATATTCTTTCTCTCTCTCTGCTTCTGAAATTTTATATAGCTTAGAAATTCAACAGGAAGTGTCGATTATGAAATAATTTAATTTACAAGACAGAAATCTGGTTTCCAGTAACATATGATACGACATCTTCGATAATAAGCAGGGGCGTTCTGGTTCGGCCAGAGGGGCCCGGCTAACTTAACATATGTGTCCCCTCCGAAATGCAGAATTAACTTCCTTGCTCGCAGGTGGACATCTATAGGAAAAATCCCATATCTCATAACTAGACCTCGGATTTTTAGATTCTAAAAATCCTGAAATAGGTCCTAAAAATCTTAAGTTAGGCTCGAAAAATCCTAAAATAGGTTCGAAAAACCCTAAAATAGGTTCTAAAAATCCTGAAATAGGTCCTAAAAATCTTAAGTTAGACTCGAAAAATCCTGAAGTAGGTTAAAAAAAAAACTTAAAATAGTTCAAAATTTCTGAATACTGCTGATTAGGTATAGTCACCGGATATGAAAATGGGACACATATATCCTGAAATATGCACTATCTTGCATAACGTTATGTGTGTTGCCTAACCCTACGGCGATGGCAGAACTCAACATTGGAAATTTGCTATTAAAATTCACTCATCGCCGTATAGTTAGGCACCAATCTGTTTTCATGTTATCCACAATAAAACTCCGCAATTTTGTCTGTGAGGATCATCTTATATTCTGAAAATCTTACAACAAAAATATAGTGAGTGGTGCAAACTTCAATGCTGAAATGTTAGTTTGCAAGGCGTGAATGCCATAAAGCATGGAAGTGACGCCAAAGTGAGCAAGACCACACAGATCAGACCACTTTGTATTGCACAAGTAACAGTGGAACCTAAAATAGGTTCTAACAAGCAAAATAGCTTTTTAGGCACTAAAAAACTTTTGTTGCGTTTTTTAACGAAACGCTGACATAACTTATTATTTCTTGCATGAATCCAGTATAGAAAGATCCAGTTACTCAACCAGTCGTTGCTTTGTTGCTGCACAATATAAAGAATTAAATTTGATAAATCATGAACTTTTATCACTAATTTTAATTTTACGTGTGGTATTTGAATGTAACTTCACATCAAATATTTTCAAGATGGCTCTAAGCCTTTTTATATTCAAATAAGAGCTGAAAAAAACTCTAAAATAGTTTACACCTGTTCCATGTTATTTCAAAGTGATCCCAAAACTCAGTTTGATGTGGAGTCGAATTATCCCTTTGCCCTAAGGGTTCACAGCGTATGGGTTAAATGTTACCATTATTTGGGGGCATTTTGTGAAGTTCATTTTTCTTCCATATTGAAATTCTGTGGACATTTCCTTCTTTCCAGTGTGTTTTTATTTTATGATCTACAGTGCTCGAAGTGGATACTCCTATAGCTGGTATGCTTGGTCAAGGAGGATTGGATTGATTTGGTGTTTGAAGTCCACTTTATGCACAGTAAGGCTAATCGGGACTGGACCTACAGTTTAAAGTGGGATCCGAACCACTTGTGCCTCCACCGGGTATCGAACCCGGGACCCCTTGATTACAAGGCGACGACGCTACCACTGCGCCATCGGGGAGGCCTCTTGGTCGAGGAGGGTCTTTGTGTAGATCAGCATGGAGACAATGAAGAAGTGGGGGATGCTTATGCAAATTATCCTAGCAGGAGGGGATGGTTAATGGAAATTTACATAACTGGGGGAAAAGAACCCCTCTGCACTCCTTCTCCACACCCACAACTCCAGCACTGACGATCTATTATTAATATAAAAAGGTCTTGTTTCATGAAATATATCGAAAAGAAATGCTATTGTTGAAATTATTATTAATAATGTCCACTATTATTAAAATTGAAATCCTTTTCGGAATTCAGTCTTTCCGATCGACTTTCATTGAGTGACGAATTTTCAGTGAATGAAATCCCATCACCACCCTATTACCCATCTTTCAAGGCTGGAGTCCGCCATATTTCCTTCTAATAGATTCCAATTAATCTTGTGATGCTGGGTTAACACTGGAAATCTAGAGGTCCAGTTCAACCCCCAAAACAGAAATGAGTACATTGTTGAATACATTAGTTACAATTAGTATTAGAAGGCTAATGTGAGGGGATTACTTTATATCATACATTTTAGTCCAATGAGAAGGTCCGGAAAAATGCAGATAGATACCTCAAAAATTTTTAGATCCAATTTGTGCAATTGAAAACAATATTGATTTATTAGTGCGCAATTAATTTCCCTGGACGCCATGGCATTCTCTCTTTTACAACTTTTTTTAGATAATTCGTGCCCAATGGCTGGCTCCCGCCGCCCCGCTGAACTTGATGAAAACAAGAATAGCAGATAATGCGAGCGAAACAAGCAAGAAAATTTTACAAAATGAATTTTTATTTGCATAAAATTTGAAATCGAAGGGGTAATTGCTCGCATTAGCCCCTGTCCCCCCTGTAGTTGAGTCACTGTATAATGCAGACATATTTAAGCAATATATGTTTACTTTGGATACTTTAGGCTCACTGCCATTGTTAGTCAACCTTATTCTGCACAGTTGCTCGACTAACCTTGTGTTAATGCGAATACCACGCACCCTTCCCCCTTCCATCCAAACCGATTCTAAAGGCATAAGAGATAATGTTTTATTTCAACCCTATCGCCGCGATCACCCACAGGTAGGTAGAAAACCTATACATAATAACCAAAACTAAAAATCAATAACAAGTCAATCAAACGATAGTTTAAAGTGGGATCCGAACCAGTATGTGCCTCCACCAGGTATCGCACCCGGGACTCCTTGATTGCAAGGCGAAAACGTATTCGCAGTTATAAATATCTGATACATAAACAATATCAAATAAATTCCCTTATATGTATTAAATACTAATGTATTTTTACATGTTTAGTAATTTACTTTTATATTTAATAACATTATAAATGTTAATCATATAGGCTCTTTCTTCTCAGTTGCTTGGTAGAAAATTTGAAAAGTTTCATGCACATACATAATATATATGTATAGTTTGTGTATGTCTGTGTAGACCACAATCTTCTTGCCCCCCCCCCCCCACCAAATCAATCTTCAATGATTTCGCGCCCTGGTAGGGTATGTATAGCTGCCTGGCAAAGTCCTCATTCCGTAAATTCACGAACTGCATGAAATCAGAAAAAGACATATATTCCCCCCCTCGTTTTCAGAAAACCTGTTTCACAACCCACCCCTGTCCTTTCTGTGGTGAAGGACACTCCAGTGGGACAATGAATCTCCCCCCCTATTTACTGCGGGCAGCAAAAGAAGACGGCTGCGCCATCTACTGGCCACCGATGGAAATGCAATTTCAAAGCGCAGCGAGATTTAAATGTAGCTTCCACTTCTATTACCTAACTTTTCTATGCTATAATGGAGGGAGTAAGAAACCATTAAATTATCCACCCATTGAATATCTCGTGAAAACTCCATTTTCTTCTTTTTACAAATGTCAAATTTTTAGTTGTTTGGCATTACATTTTCTTCAGTTAGTCATTCTTAGCAGGGAGCTTATTATTGAAAGTCAACATCTAGCTCACGAGTGAGTCTTCTCGTTCGGTAGCCAACTCGGTTGCCAGCCGAAAGTCGAATTATTGAAACTGAACGAGTTGAGCAGCTAACGAGTTGGGGGTCTCGAGTTGCATACGAGTGAAATGTTGGCTGGCAAGAGAGGCTACTGTACCATTAGCCAATGGCGTTGCGACTTTTTCCATTTCGGTCATGCACAGCTGATCGCGGACAATTTTGTTTCGTCTGCAATGAAATACAGAATGAGATGTTTCGATACTCTTTTTCACGTATGATCTTAATGCACGGATGTGTTAAGTGTAAAATGTTGGTAACATCGCATACAATTTATGACCGTGCTGTGCCATCTGGAAATAGCAGTAAAAATCTTCCACGGTTGACAAAGATATGAAGAATAAGTGAAGTTCTGTTGCTGCGTAAAGGCAAGTATCCATTCTATTCTTAATATAAAAATAATTATTGTATTTGTTGAATGAAAATCACAGTTATGAGTTTATTAAACCCGTATGCACCATTCATAAGCAAGGATGTCTTCGATCTAATCTAATTTAAATTGTTGTGAACATGCGAAATTGTGCGAAGACTCACAGTCTAATAGAACGGTGCCTAGTGGTGAAAAAGTTTAGTTTGGTACACAAAAGTTAATCAGGTCTGGATGTTGTGTTACTTACAGACCTCATTTCTATTATTGCTCGACACAAAAATACTCCAAGCAGAAAGTAACTACAAAAAAATACAACTTGTGCTTATGTGTGTGTCTGTATTTTGCTTCTTTTCTATTTTAAGCCACTTTTCTGCATTTTTAGCCTAATTTAGTTATTCCACTGTGAAAGCTTGTATTACGTACTTTGAATCTCCACCTGTATTTAAGAATGATTTTCATTATTGTTACTGTGTTTTTCCAATTTTCCAATTCCATTGTTATAATGATACACATTATTTTCTACTTGAATCGAATTCCGTACATCACTATAAGCACATGTTGAACATGTTTCATTATTATTTAACTCGTTTTTATGTGCAGATCTATTTTTCAACATGTTTCTGTAGGCTTACGTCAGTAGGTTAGGGTTGGTGCCCTTAGCATTATAATTATACTCCTATGTGCATACACATACAGTATTACTAATTTTACATTTTAGGTAGGTTTGGATACTTTAACATTTCCACATGTTCCTTGATGTGCTACACAAATATAGAACATTTTTCATACATCAGTGATTTGTGGCAGAGTAGCCTGCACAAGCTACTTTTCACAACAATTCTTCATGGATTAATGCATTCTTCATATTTAAAATGTACAAATTAGTTTCTCGGTAAGAGTTTAGTATATCGGAGACACATTTAAATCGAATATTTTGTTTCGAATGGTTCGTACTTACCAATTGTGTATTGCGGAACATAGTTCAAGGTGCCATTATGCTTTTTACGTGAAAAGAAACAAATTTTCACATACAGAGTACTTCTTTTGATTCATTTCTTTGCTTTCGTAACACACAATATGGCGGGCTGAGCTTGACTACCATAGTGGGTATACAGTGTTTCCAACCTTCTTCACCAAAAAATACCTACTGTCGTGTTCGTCACTTGTGCAAATTGTACATTATGCACGGGTAGCTGACGGATGGCCCCACGAACCATTTCCGATAAGGTTAGGTTTGTTTGGTTAGGCAAGCATAGTTAAAAAAAAAGTGATTGGAAATACTGACAGGGGTTTACGTTATCAAACGTACGCAGCAGCCAACTATTGTTGGGGAAGCAAATGAAAGCAATGGCAATTGTGCATCGGTGAGATATTTCTCTTGAAAAATACATGATTTCTTGCTCAAATATATTCCACGATGAAAGAAAATACCTCGACGAACGTTGTAAACCTTGGAAAAACTCATTTCCGAAGTAGTTTCTTCTGTAAAATACACTAAACTGTTACCAGTTTCTCTAAATTTACTTTCAGTATTCTAAATGTATTTCTTATCTTTGTGTACAACTTGCAAATTTCATTACACAATCTGAACCATTACCATGTTGGCTAGTGTATTACTTCAGATAGTTATGTATATATTTTTCATTCTAATTCGTTTCATTTTTCTTTCAGCGTTTCAGATTAAGCATTCCCAGAACTCCAATTGAAAGAGGATGGGGAAATAACATATGGCTTTTGTTTGTGTATGGCTGGTATTGGAGAGGTCTCATCTTGCTGCAATAATCTTCATGCTTGAACCTGGTGTACAATAAAGGGATAATTTATCATGCATTGAAAAAGAAAATGCATGGCTGCTTCCTCATATGTAAACACTACTAACCATTCCAATAAGTATCATGGACTTCGTTGCTTCCGTGCAGAAGAAAAGAAGGCTGGACATGACAAGTGATACCGATATCACCGATGAAATATCAGTCTCTTGTAAACATTCTGAAACCTACAAAAGACTAGTGAGATGTATTCCTTCAAAATTACGTTATTCAAGTTAGGCACCTGGCCAAAATGTAGTGATCAAAAGTGCTTTAATATGCCAGGTTGCACTCAAACTACCTGTATTTGTGCTAAGAGTTGGAAAATAAATGTACAGTTATATTTTGTGATCAAGCAGGAAGTTCAAAGTGATTTCAGTACAAATCAGGGATGAACACTATCAAACAACTGGTAGTTTCACCATCTGTTTCACTATTTTTTTAAGCTACTGAGACCAAGTTTTTCCTTTTTCCTGAAGTTTGTAACTAAGGTATCACCCATGAGAGAGTAATGAGAAAATTATATGAACACAGTCAAAGGTCTTACTACTAATGTCTACATGTCTGTTATTCCTAAACAAAAATTGTCCTTGCATGGGTGCAATATTAGATGGAATGGTTAATAATATTTGCTGATGCTGTGGGAAGGGAGTATACGGAATAAAGGGTACTGTGACACTACCATTAATAAGTATAGTGCTCGTTTTCGTTATATATGTGATTGATTGGTTTGGTTTATATTACTTTGCTCTTCTGTCACTTTTGGCTACTTGCAAACGTGAGGATGAATGGTAATGAGATTAAATTGATGAAGGGACACTCAAAAAAGAGCACCAATGCCTTGACTGGGATTCAAACCTGACAACCCTGGCATTGTAGCTTGCTGTGCTAACCACTCCGCCACTGAGAGTGGCTGTTATACATGTGAGTTTACGTAGTTTTCAGTCATGTAGAAAATTAGAGCATCTACTTAATGCAGCATGTGCTCCACTTTTGTTCTGGGATTTCAAGTGGAATGATGTGAATTTATTCAGTTGCTTTGTTTATCACAAGAATGTTCTTGAGCTGTTAACATGTTCACTTTAGCTGATGATGTTTTAAAAATGAAAACTGGTTTTAAAATTAAGTTTGTTGCTGCAACCATTCAATCAGTTTTTCAACAGTGCTATTGATGCATAAGATTTTTTATGTGACCATCACATTCATTGAAACAAAATAAAATAAATACAATTGATACCTGTCTACCCACAAAAATAAACTAAAGTGAAGAAACGTGCATAACTAAAACAGTAAATTTTTCAAAAATGTTTCTCTTCTACTTAGTTTATTACATACAATAAAAGTGTTTGCTAAAGTAGAAATTTTGTTTGGGTATTTTCGTCCTTCACTTGAAGTATGTTTGGTACCCTTAACCCTCTGTACCTGTGAAATGTTTTGCTGTGAACATTTTCAGTTGTTTTTAGCTCTCGGAAACATGTTTTTGTGAAGTAAAGTACATTTGATACCTTAGCGTGTTACTTTACTGTGAAGGAGTCTGCCCAAAGACTTCCCATCAGTGAATATAGCACCGAACAAGACATTCCACAACTATGTTAGGGGCCTTAGGTTTGGAACTTATAGAAAGTTCCATGATTTTTCATTATTTTAGTGTGCATACAAGCATTTTTTACTAATAAAAAGCTGCAAAAGTATTCGGAGATGGCAGGTTTCTTCTTGTGCTGGCCATAATTTGGGTTCAAATATCTGTTATTTGTGTTTTCTGCATGCAATAATCAATTATATATTTCGTAAAGCATCAAAATTTGTTGATTAAAAAGGAAAACATTAACTCTCGAAGGGGTACAGTGGTTAAAAGTACATTTCTTCTTATTTTCGGGTGACAATGGTTTCTGTAACAAAGTTACCTTCATTCATTTGTGGACTGTTCCTTTCAATTATAAGAAATGTTTCTATTTGTGCTTGAAAGTGTTTTCAATTTCTTTTCAAACATATAACAATTCACAAGAAAAAAGTATTTCAAAGCTTCCTGCAACCCTTTGGCTAACATCCTATGGGTGAGAATGGCTTTTCTGAAAGATCTCTGGTGGTGATTGTTGTGTGTATCAAAAGGTGCTGACATTTATCATAGATGAGCTTGACATACGTGGTAAACCATTCTTTCGGTAGCTCTGATAGTCTGGTCGTGCCTGCATTTTTTGCTTAAAATTTTACTTGGTGAACCATCGTCTATCTGAAATGAAATTTCATCCTAACTTGGCTAGCAAAAGTTAATTCTGTCACCATTTCCCTCCCCCTGATACTTTATCACTTAGCCTTCTTTACACAGCCACCTTTCAGTCTTAATGGTTGTGGAAAGCACCATAGAAGCTGGAGGGCTCTTATTTGGTTGTGAACAACAAAATGTAGCATATTCATGTGGTCTACTGAGAGGAAATGAAGGTTCTTGAGTATATGTACTTGAAATTTAATTTGCATGAGGTGAATTGGTCACACAATGACTGCTGTATTCAGCAAAAACCTAATGCCACAGAAACAGCACAACAATCACCCATGTTGATATCCCAAGAAAACCAATTATCACCCATGTTGTTTTATGTTATACATTTTACCTCAAACAGGAAGTTCCATGGTTCTGAAAACTTTTCCATCTGTTCATAAAATGTGCCACTTTTATATTCTGGAAAATATTTTTTCTTGTATGTACGCATTGCTTGCATTGTAGAATTATTTCTCTTGTAGTCTACAGTCATTACAAGCATAAAAACACAGTTTTTCATTGTGACATTTCAGCAGATCATATGCTCCCTTAATCAGACTTTTATTTTTAGTTTTATTTACATGTATTCAAAAATAAAAGTGATGAAGGGAACATTCGTGTAACCGGTTCAGTTATTGCAGGATTCACCAAATCAAAACTGACAAGCAATTAAGCTAAACCTGCTGTACCTATTTTTTTCATTGTAGGCAGCACCTTGGTCAATATTTTAAAAAGCAATACAGCAGAGCCGCTCTTGGTTGCACACACAACTAAACCTTGACATTGACTGCCATGCTGGGGGCATATTTAAATATATTTTACAGAAAAAAATAACTTACATTAGTGTGCAGAAGGCACCAATCACACTGCCAACTTTCATTAGAGCAGTTATACTCGCAAGTAAAATTACAGATATTTTTACCAATCCAATATATCTATAAATAGTCTGTAATTTACTGCAAAATTCTGCCATTATATTATTTTTGTGAACCTATATAAATTAATAGTCCTCCGTGCCCGTGCAGTCTAAGGCACCTTGCTTTGGATGGCAGCTGCGGGACGGTATGGGTTCAATCCTAAGTTCAGTCTCCGGGAATTTTCGGCCGGTGGCAATCCACCATCATGAAGAAATTGGGGAGCTCCGAATGAGTAAGCGTAAACCTACTACAATGGCTGGGGATACGTCAGTCTGACCCCCCGACTATTCCAATCCTGGTTGAAGATCTCCACACTTAGTGGTGAGGAAAAAAAGCATAGGAGGGTTTTATATAAATTAATAAATCCTACTTTTCTATAATAGTACTTTATTTTGTATCCACAAATATTTCATACGGAGAGACATACACACTTTCCAGAGAAAAAGAAATACTATTAGAAATATTTATGCATATGGGTTGATCTGTGAATGACCAAACTGCACCATACACAATAGTATATTTAGAGAATAGATTAGTTTGAATTCATTGCATGGGTTTAGCAATTCCACTGTTGTCAAAACAGCATTCGTAGCTATTCATTGACATACAAAAAATTGTTAGAGCACAACACACTTGAAAAATTCTGTGTGTTACATCACCTGGTTTAGTACTGACAAATTGTTGATATCAGGATACTATATTTTCTGTGAACAAACAAACATATCCAATCACCTGCTCGACTTGTTTTCTGAAATTTGCCAGTTTCCTAGTGTATTGCAGACAGAAAGTCATATAACACGACATTTGACCACTTGTCTACTATTCAGGATGCTGAACAACTCCCATGTGCACTCAACATAGGGAAACCACCATTAAACTTGTTAACTTGCTGGGACCACTATAAAACTGCACTCTCTCTTCACTCTCATTGAAAGTCTTCAGTAAAATTTGCCTTTTGACATTTGAAATACTTTGCAAGTTCCTGTAATCTGACATCACAGTGTCAATATGTTCCAGGGTCATGTCTGTCTGCCATACAGTATATTCAATTCCTAAAAAATAAAGAGTATAA
This sequence comes from Lepisma saccharinum, assembly GCF_977018435.1. Lineage (NCBI taxonomy): Eukaryota > Metazoa > Arthropoda > Insecta > Zygentoma > Lepismatidae > Lepisma > Lepisma saccharinum. Next base: position 37,165 of record NW_028142947.1, on the reverse strand, counting down.
AATAGTACATTTATCACAAAGAGAAAAATGGAAAGAAAAAAATAGATGGTTGGGGTGGACCAATGTGATATGCTCACGTTGGCTGCTACTAATGCTTAACCGTTAGGGCTGTCCCATTTGTAACAAACTGTGATTATAAAAATATATATCGTACACATAAATGGAAAAAAGTTTAACCTGCACTGTCTCATGCATTGGGCTCTGACTATGGGATGTGCGTAGGTTTGGGTCTCCTTGGGAAAGCATAACAAATTTTCCCGAGATTTCTGACTGTGTATGGAACCCATGGCCACCAACCATCGCGAGGAAATTGGGGAGCTAAGAAAGAGTAGCGTAACCTGGTCATGGAAACCCACGACAATGATCAGGGGTTCGTCACGGCCGGTCATGCCATGGGAAAAAGAAACTTTCCCACTTATCTCTGGATTTTTCATTTTTGTTTACACAGGATTATTAAAAAAAGAAAAGAAACACACACACCAGCTTGATAACAGCAGCATGTGAAATGCTAGCATGGTTTTACAGCAATAATGTCCTATGAATAGTATTCCGGTTTCGTTAGCAAAAAAAGTCATTTCACTCAATACATTACAGAGGTAAGGAAATTCTAACTCTAATGAATTACATTTCAATATGATGAAAATAACAACTTAGTTTGTTACATTTATTGTTATTTTTCCCTACAAAATTCATACATGCTTTCCGTAGTTTGGATTTCATACATTTATAACAGATATTAGAAACTATTACTAGTATATGTAGAAATACTGTGTGTCTGTAAACACTCCCGTCAATGGTTGCATGGATCCCTATTGTGCTCCACTGAAATGTGAGCTTTATAACAAGTCAACAATTGATACATTTCACATAATGGCTGAACAGACTTACCGCACTCTTCCACGAAGGTACACTGGGAGTCAAAGTGATTAGTGTTGCCAAACTACAGAAGCATGTGAAAATAAACGAGTGGATCACTACCGTAATCCCCACAACCATGCTAAAAAATTGATTTTTTCAAAGATTTACTGGAATCATTTATGGTATAAGTGTGTCATTATGTACTAGAACAACAATTGTGGTCTTCTAAATCCATGAAACTTTATATATATATATATATATATATATATATATATATATATATATATATCAAATATTGGCATATTGGTTCTGTTTAACTGCGGTTACATGCACAGTAAATACAAATTGAATGATATTGTTAAGGCAAGGGGAAGTGCATCAAGTTCATATGAACATAAAATCTTAAGATTGAATATAACTTAAGGACCTCAAAAGGGAAGTTACTTCCACAGAGCCATTTTCTAAATACTTTTTAAAATAATGTCATGCATTTCATATCCAAAATTGTAAATCAGCAAGAAATTTTTTATTTAGAAGCAGATTTTTTTAGCAGCAAAGTATTGTGAGTATTGTCAGTTATAAACACAGCAAATCTCAATCAGTGGTTATTCACTAACTTGTTATGTAGCTACATTAACCATCCAACTTTCATGTTAGTTCAATCTCATAGTCATAGAAGAGAGGAGTTCATGACAATTATGTTCTTAACTGCTTAGAATAAGTTCAGACATTGACGTTATCTTATCTCTTATTTATTTTGTTTCAGTTTTTAAAGTCTAGTGAATACTGGTGTCATGATTTATGTAATACATTTAATTGTAACTGCTAGAGGTCTTTAGTTTGAGATTGAGTTTTGTTTTAAGTCCACTTTTATGCACAGATAGACTAATTGGGACTGGACCTACAGTTTAAAGTGGAATCTGGAACACTATATGCCTCCAACCAGGTATCGAGCCTGGGATGCTTTCATTACAAGGTGACTGCATTACCGCTATGCCATCGGAGAAGCTGCTATGGGTTTTAGTGATGATGACATGGAAGGTTTTGTTAATACAAGGTATGTGTGTCAGACACAGAGGAATAAGTTGACGTTCCAATATTTTGTTTCCTACATATTTTTAGAAATGCAGATTATATTAGTACTTACATTACTGATGTGTACTATATCTTTGTGTATATATTAATTTTGTTGGCCTCTGCCATTGTCAGTATTGGATTAATGGTTATAAATAGGTGGAACACCTCTAAATGTAAATTTTACCACATATCAATGAAAAATAGAATGCCTACATTCGCTTCCATGTGGGGTAAATAAGTTTTTTCTACCTTTCTTTTGCAAAAATAATATTTCTTAAATTTTGGAAATCATGAATAAATGTGTTAAAAAAGACACTCACCCTCTCCACTGTATTCTGCCCTGCTTGGGAGAAAGTCTTGCTTGATGCAATTCCTGACTCTGGCCTGGGAAATGGTAATTCTGCAATCTCTTGCCACTGCCAACTAGTAGCTGCCTGTTGCAAAAAAGCAAATATAAACATCACTAAAACATGCTAAAAATGTTCGAATTTAGTTCTACATTATCAGTACTCGGTAGTAAGTGTGTATACATTTGCATTTTACATCCATTCCATTATTTCAAAATTTCTCTATACATTTTGTAATTCTGATCAACGCGAAAAGTGGTCTTGTAGTTAAACATAATTCAGGTTAGCTGCTAGTGTTCTATTTCTCAATTATGACCTTTAAAGTGCTTCTGTATTTTCAATTTAATTTTTGTTGCACCGCTTTACTACCATATGGATCAATCGCGACAATAACTGCGAACTTATGACATATATATGATGAGACAATCATATATTAACGTCTTACCCCGTGAGCATTAAAGTGCTTTTATATTATTTTTTACAAGAAAAGGTGAAAGGTAATGTTTTCCGTGGATATAGCACCGTGTCATGAAGGCAACTTAGAAAAACATTGGAAAAACTTATTGTATTTTTTAAATATATTTTTATTTACACCTTGTACTGCAATACAATATGCATTGACAAATATGTCTTCAACAAAGTCAAGCATGTGTACACGGAAATTAATATTTCCTTAAGAAATCGAAAAAAATGCATTGACTAACAACCACATATTTACATCGCTGATTACTGTTATTTTAATGTGCAAGTTTATAATAATAATAATACAAATCGTAACATACTCACCCTAAGATGGCCCGGAATGTAAGTATTCTCTTGCATCTCACATTATCCTTGTCTCAAGTACCAAAAGCAAACATAAATATACATCCATCTTCGACAATTTTGGCAACGACTCCACCAAACGACTGAACTCGGTTAGGTATGAGCTGCCGAGTGCTAGTGAACGAGTGAGTTTCAATAATACGGTATATTCGATGTCGTTTGTCTTGCAACCGACTTCAGTCACCAACTCGTCAGCTAGCTACCGTAACGAGTTTCAATAATAAGCTCCCAGGAACGTCTACGTTTTCTTAACCTGTTCAAACCCATTAAGATTAACGTTGCCAGTTTCGTATGAACTGTTTCTCTTTACTCAACTTTATGCACAAATAGCCCTGCTGAGCAGCCATTCAGGCTAACTTAATATATATATACCGTGCCTTGCATAAATGCTCCTGAGTCTGGATCCCAGGGAAGCCAGAAGGAACTGGGAACCTGAGAAAAATAAAAATAAAATGTAGCTTGCACATGGTAATGAACACACAATCATCACAACAAACTCTAAATGTTTCCATGTGCTTGTGTCAGGAAAGTGTACTGTTTTGTTCTAGCAGTTAATACGTGCTCTATCTACACTATGCCCTAAGTATACAATGTGTAAATAAGACCTGCTGTAAAGTTCAATTTTTATCCACATCTAATTTTTACATGACATATGTTTCAACAATTTGTATTAATGCATGATCATTATAAAAATTATTTCATAATAAATGCATAATTATTGTGCTGTGAATTTTCTTTAAAAATTAAGTAAATGCTTAATAAATTTATGTAAAACTATATTTCACACAAATCTTGAGCACTGCACAAAGAACAAAAATAGCTCTCATGGGACTTCATTGAAGCCCATGTTAACAATTGAGAAGGTTGATTTGATTTGATTTATTTTACTTCGCTTTTGAGCCACTTTTGGCTAATTTGCGAAGATGGGAATGAGGGATGATATGATGAAATTGATTAATGGACACACAGAAACATCCATGCCCAGGCCAGGAATTGAACCCGGGACCCCTAGCATCCTAGTGGGATGTGCTAACCACTTTGCCACATGGGCTGGCAATTGAGAAGGTGAATGTAATGGGATGGATAAATAACAATAATAAAAAACATCATCACAATGATTGTACATAACTGGCAAGAATATATAGGCTGCTATGATAAGTGGTGTGTGTACTGTGAACAATTTGAATGCATGAGTTTGTATGATTTAGAAACCTTAGGGCCGTATTCATAGTTAAATCTCAAGACACTGTGTAAGATATTCTTAGGCAAGACGATCTTGGGAAGGTAATCTCGTCTTGAGACAGTGTCGTTTCATAGTTGTATCTTGAGAAACTCTTGGCTAAGAGCCTCTCTTCCCAAGGAAAGAAACTTTCTCTTTGCCAAGACGACGATCCTGAGATGCGATTGCCTGAAGTGATACCAACTTAAAAGAACTGCAAGAGAAATTGTCAAAAGAAACAACAAAACACATTTTGAAATACATTAATAAATTACGTGAAGTTATGAACAGAGTCGTAAAAGTACATTTATTTCAATAAGTGATGATTTTGTTACAGAAGATTAATTACTTTCCTGGCTTTGTATGTTTTTTTTGGGTTAGCGATGGGGTTGTATGTTGGTAGTAAAACAAAAGAAAATCACGCAGCGGTGTGCAGTCAAGACTCAAATTCACAGCACTGGAGGTCCATGTGTTGTTGTTCATATACGTTGACGAAAGAGAAACAACAAAATAATTATCTACTCACGGATTAAAACTTATAGATACTCGAGTTTGGACTCAAATTAAAAATTAACCAGGAATTAGTCAACATAGAAACGAGTTACATCAAAACTCAGCGTACTCATTTCTGCGTTAATCTATGCTAAGCAATTTTTTTTGTCTTGAGAAAAAGTGTCCCCCCCCTTTTTTTCTATAAAAAGAAGTGGGTGGTCCGATTCTAATGAAATTGTATTACGGTGCAACCAGAAAGATTTTCAACAATTCTTAATTTTCAGATTTTTAAAATTTGTCAAAAAAACTATTCTTAACGATTTTTACGAAACTACTACTCTTATAATATTGTAGTCCTACAAGTACAATTTTGGTCTTGCTTTGAAGGTCTTTGCATCTGTTTTTCAAATCCATTATCGTTGTCAATTCACGTTGCAAAACAGATTTTTAATCAACGGAGTACAGGGTGTCTACCAAAATAACAAATCCAAAATTCTTGACCTTTCTTCCCTTTTTCTTAACCTTATTTAATCGTTCACTACTTAGGCATAGTTGCAAATTTAGATATTTTTATTCAATGAAAAACCCTTACCAGAAGGCCAGTGAAGATGAAAACTGAAGCTGTGCTTGACTTGCTTTAATTATTAATGCATGTAGACTGGTAGACAGCCTGGAGTAAATATGTACATGGAACGTATCCAACACTGTTAGCACTAAGAGCCTGCAGTTTCTATGGTTCAACGGACATCGCTGCATTGTGATGTGCGAGAACCATTTCAATTCAACTTTTTTGGGACACAAATTTGATACATTATATATTAGAAAAATCAATTCATTTGTGAATATATATCCATAAGCATAAGATAAAAAAAAGTTTTAGTGGAGCAAAATGGGCATTTACAGCTGCGGGCATGCATTTGAGGAATTTCATGAACTTGAAGCTTACCAGTCCAACCTTACCACTCTTTCACTGTAGCATCAATCTGTTTGAACATAATTTCCTTACATCAGTCTTATACTGGGATGTTTCTCCATTTTCTACACAAGTATCAAATTGCGACAAACGAGAAAGGGTTATCTAGTCCTAACTTACCTGCACATTGTCATGTTTTTTTTGTTTTTTTTCTTTTCAGAAAACCATAGAACAGATGTTGTTCACTTTGTTAATATTTACAATTTTTTCCTGAAATCTACTTGATGTCCTCTTTCCACATATATAAAATAGAAGAAATCATGAAAGAAACTAAAAACTTCTTCTATGGATTCGAAATCCGAAGCGGAATACTCATAATGAATTTCCACAATGTGGACATAAATTGTTCACTCCTATCCTCAAGTGTAGGGCGTTACCTCCGCACCCCCGATACGCCTTCATGGTGTGGTGCTAAGCTCAGGGGAACACTTTACCTTTTTTTTTTTTACCTTTTCTCAAGAGTATACGCGAAATGCAATGACATAATTCGATACAAGTACAAGTAAAATTCATCAACGAAGAAAGCGTAACATCTAGAAGTTGGAATTTGAAATGGATGGTTACAATACACGTGAACAAGAGATGCGGAGTGATTATAGCCTGGCATTTATGCACAATATGAGTGTATAGCAAAGGACATCAAATATTCAGAATATGTTAAGGGCTAAACTTTTAACAGAAGACAAAATAAATCTACTGAATATCTGAGATGTATCAAAGTTTAATGCAAAAGTGTGTAACAATACATTGGGTGTGTTTTTTATTCCATCATAAAACAGAAGGATTGGTAAACACAACACAAAAACAATTTATCTACAGTATAGCTTCTAATATTTTTTTTTTCATAATGAACTCAGAAATGACTAAGGTGTCACTTAGCATGTTTTACACACTGAGCCCTTCAATTGCTTCCTATGAACATATTTTTTACCCAGTTAATTAGATTAACATTAGCTTGATGGTACACTATCATAAGGCTTTTTCCCATTAATGAATGATATCTAGAGAATTTGATGCACTTACTTACCTGAGTAACTCTAAACTGTACCAGGCTATACTGAATAGTTGAAAGCATATAATTCCTGTTGTAAATAATTTTTGGCGTGATACCACAGATTTTTATGTTACTTTTTATCGATTGTCTGTGCATGTGTGCACATGGTGCATACATACTCCCTCCCATGGATTCCAAGAATGTCCACATGTTACAAATTCATAAAATTGATTGATTGATTGAGTTTACTTTACTTCGCGTTTTGTGCCTCTTGGCTAATTTGCAAAGATGGGGATGACTGATGAAATTGATGAATGGACATTCACAAACAACCAAGCCTGAGCGGGATTCGAACCCGGGACCCTTGGCGTCACAGCGCAATGTGCTAACCACTCGGCCACAGGGTCCGGCACAAATTCATAAAAGAACCAAAGAAATTAAGATAGTTAATTTTCCTAGATGCGTGGACATCACTGAGAAGTTAATTTTCCTAGACGCATGGACATCACTGAGAAACATGAAACTGTGTAATAAATAAAAATCAAAACTAATTTACAGGTAAAGCACTAATTTATTTTGAGAATAATCTCGTTCACTGGTCTTACAAGAGAGGCAGTACAACCTTAAAGGCCCATATTCATAGTCGTTTCTCAAGAAAGGAAAGCGTCTTGAGACCTCTCTTAAGACGCCATGCTGTTTCATAAATGTTTCTCGAGATTTAGTCCAAGAGACGGTTTGCTTCACCATCTTGGATAAGAAGAGTCTGTGCCAAGAGAGTCTTCCGGACGTTTTTTCCCGTTTCATAGTCCCCTCTCAAGATCCATGTTAAGATTCGCTGTTTCATAGACACTTCTTGGCAGCGTAAGAGTGATATTCGGTCTCTTAAGATCCTGTATTCGCCAAGAGAACGAAACAGGGCTCTTGAGATACAGAAAGTTCTCTTGAGAAAATAAAAATCGACGTTGCAGTTCGAAACTATGATGAAGAGGATGGATATTTTGAAGATTTTCTCATTGCAACAGCTGTTTTGTCCAGTTTTTATGCCTCAGTTTTGCATCAGGTATGTAAATTGAACTACTCTCTACGTAATGATCTTAGTTTGAGGAGACATAAACCTTGTTAATTGGTTGTACTGCCTCTCTTCCTTCTGTTTATTGATTCATAAAGAAAAGTGTAGTCCTGTATTATAATAATATTGCTTCTGCATGAACATTATTTGATTCTGAAGTAGTGCATCGATTTGTTAATCAGTTGTGTAGCAAAATAATGGAATAAAATAGGATTTCGGGGTCGTTAACCCACTGTACTCCCTCGAGAATTGTGTTTGTTTTCTTTTTAATGGACAGATTTCGATGTTTTACATAATATTAAATTGGTTCCAACTCGCGGAAAACAAATATACGGATGTGTTTGATCCTAAAGTATGACCGGCGTAAGTTAAAACCTTCCATCTACGGTTACTTTCGCTGCCTTTTATTAGTAAAAAACTGTGTATGTGCACACAAAAATAGCGAAAGAACACGTCAACTCCAAACCTAACACTTCTAACTTATCGACGAAAAATTTCAGCTGCTGTTGTGGAATGTCGTGCTGGGTGCAATATTCACTTGCACGAAGCCCTCAGGCTGTTTCACAGGAAGGTAACAGAAGTACTTTATTTCACAGACACATCTGTGCTAGCTAAACATAGTGAAAAACATCTACATTTTACATAATATTTATAAACCTTGCAAGGCATTTACTTTCTTGAGGGAGTACAGATTGTTAAGGGTACCTAGTATTTCTATTTTGGGTGCAACTACGGGCACAATGTGGTGAGACCAGATATATCTTTCACACATTTTCAATGTATGTATGTCAAATTACTCACACTAACTTGGGAAAATAAACAAGACAATAACAGTTAATCAAACTACCTAACCTGTGCACTATGGAAGTTTCTGATTATTTTTAGACACACACATGGAATACCTAACTGCCCTCCCTAACATGCAGTGCAAAAGATTGAATGCAAGAAAATATTTGTGTCATAAAATAAATTTCCACAGTGACAAATCACGAGACCTGGTGGAAATAGCCCCAAAGCTTGGTTCATCACCTGGTGAATGAAGGTAGTCACTGATTTCATTTCATTACTACAGTATATATGATTACACAAAAATATATGATTTAACATAAACATATTTAAACAAGCATAATTGTGAATGAATATTTCTCTTCTATTTTCCATTCCAAAGGTGTACACAGAAGAGACTGTATCCCTTCAGATAATTTTTATTTGACATAAATTAATACAGGTCCAAACTCTGATTTTGTAATTTCGATATTCTCATAATACACACATACATTTACATAAATCATATTCTACATGTGCCTATAAGCAAACACTGAACAGGTTTTCAGATAAGAACAATTTTACCATCCTGCTCGTGTGTACTTATGCAAGTAGTTTAGGCTATAGTAACATTAACTAATTGTATATTTTTTAAGTATGTAGCAATTGTTTAAATTTGAATAATACTGAAAAACTTTTACGAACACAGTTTTTTTCATGTTATGAACTTCAGAAATGAATATTTTCTGCATTTCAAAATGCATGAGATATAAACATTTCAGTAATCAGGTATGTGTATTGGGGTTATTAACTTCAGAAATGAATATTTTCTGCATTTCAAAATGCATGAATATGGACATTTTAATAATCAGGTATGTGTATTGGGTTAATTTGTGGTTAGGCATTAATTTATGTGGAATGAATTTTCTTTAAAACTTTCCATGTTCTTATTTTAAATTGTGAGATCAGTCTTAAGAATATTTTGTTATTATTTTTTCAGGTAGTGGCAGGTCCCAAAAAGGAGTTCTTGACTTCGTGGCTAGACAGGCAGGAAGTATTTATGATAATTCGATATTCCAAAGGACAAGATGCACTTCTTCATGGCAAGAGATATTCAGCTCAGTTCGACCATACCTCTACAGTCCATTCCAAGACCCACCAACTGATCCTGAAAGAGGTACAACTATGCCCATGCTCAGCAGAGGAATGTTGTGGAGAGTACCTTTGGGATATGGAAGCGACGTTTTCCACGTTTGTCCAGAAGACTTGGAAAAAGTTCAAGACATTGTTATCGCATGTGCAGTTTTCCACAATATTGGTATCATATACAGTGACAATGTTGAAACTTTCAAAGAACCTCAGATAACATATCTGTAGAAATAGAGCCTACACGTGTGCATCGTAACAATGGTGAGCTGCAAAGGAGCTTCTTGTGAGTAGACTGTTCATATGAATATAACAATGTGGTCAGCTTATACTTTGATCAAAGACTATTCACTTAGTTTTCAATGTGTCTCTTTTTCTCTCGCACACAATTTTCTGCATCAGCATGTGTGTGTGACAGTGAATCATAGTGGTACGAATCCTAGTTTTATGAGATGCCACCTGGGTATCTCTTCGTTTGTGATTTTTATTGTGAACACTGTTTTAGCATTTTCCATTATGTTAAATACCTATTCATCCAAGTGCTGTGTGCATTGATACTATTGATTGATACTAAGAATATCAAAAAGTTATCCTGCAAAACTGTATTTTCCTTAAAACCATGCATTTTACTAAAGGTTTTAATGTCACCAAAAACATGTGTATTTTGTATATGTGGACAACATAATTTCATTTAACTTGATTATGTTCTTTCCCCTTTTTTTAGAGTCAAAGAAAATAATGAAAAGTGACCTTCCTTTATGTAAGACCAGTGAACGAGATTATTCTCAAAATAAATTAGTGCTTTACCTGTAAATTAGTTTTGATTTTTATTTATTACACAGTTTCATGTTTCTCAGTGATGTCCATGCATCTAGGAAAATTAACTTCTCAGTGATGTCCATGCATCTAGGAAAATTAACTATCTTAATTTCTTTGGTTCTTTTATGAATTTGTGCTGGACCCTGTGGCCGAGTGGTTAGCACATTGCGCTGTGACGCCAAGGGTCCCGGGTTCGAATCCCGCTCAGGCTTGGTTGTTTGTGAATGTCCATTCATCAATTTCATCAGTCATCCCCATCTTTGCAAATTAGCCAAGAGGCACAAAACGCGAAGTAAAGTAAACTCAATCAATCAATCAATTTTATGAATTTGTAACATGTGGGCATTCTTGGAATCCATGGGAGGGAGTATGTATGCACCATGTGCACACATGCACAGACAATCGATAAAAAAGTAACATAAAAATCTGTGGTATCACACCAAAAATTATTTACAACAGGAATTATATGCTTTCAACTATTCAGTATAGCCTGCTACAGTTTAGAGTTACTCAGGTAAGTAAGTGCATCAAATTCTCTAGATAGTTTAGTTTATTTCCATCCAAGGACTACCTGTGTGTACAAATTACAGTACATGGTAATATAGAACATGTCAATACTTACATTACAATACAGGTACATTAATAGATTTTACAAATACAAAATATATAGCCAAAAATTGTAAAACATTGGGTCTTACTCTGCTATTATATCAAAATCACAAAAAAATATAACATGAGAAGATATACTAATTACCCACTTTCATTTGACATTTAATTTTAGAAGAATAATATGTGATTATACTACATTATGTACATTTGTCTTATGTAAAAGTCGCTTCCATGTATTCAGCTATAGAATAAAAAACATGCTTCAGAAGCATTGATTTTATATTGTGCTTGAATATCATCAAGTTTGGTTCTTTCCTCACATCTTGTGGTAGTTTATTGTAGAGATCTATGGAAGAATTTAAGGGACCTTACTTACATAAGTTAAGGCGGCAGTGTTTTATGTGAAGTTTGTCTTTATTTCTTGTATTTAGGCCATGTATTTCCACATTTGTGGCAAAGTTGGAAATATTTTGCTTAACATAAATTAAGCATTCATAAATGTATATGCAGGGAAGAGTAAACACATTAAGTTTACGGAAAAGAGTTCTACATGAATAAGTTTTCTTTACTCCAGCTATGATTCTTATAGCTCTTTTTTGAAGCATAAAAAGGACATTGGAGTGGCCCTTGTTACTCCAAACCATAATACCGTATCTTAGTAAAGCATCAAAGTTTACCATATAAAGGCACTTTACAGTTTGGGTGCTTGAGATGTCTACAATTTCTCGAAGGGCATAGCACACACTACTTAATTTTGATTGTAGCCTGTTTATGTGTTCTGTATAGCTAAGGTGTTCATCCAGAATGATACCCAGAAATTTTGAATTTTTTTTAGGCTCTAGTTGTGTATTCCCAGATATCAGATTGAGGCTTATTTGGTTTCTGGTTTGGATTGTAGAAAATGTAATATAATTTGTTTTTTTGCTGTTGAGGAGTAGATTATTATTTAAAAACCAGTCATCTAATTTGTTTAATACGTTATTAGCCTTAGATTGTAGAGCATCTTCGGAAGTGTCTGTTACTACAATATTTGTATCATCAGCATATAATATTGCATTTGCCTCAGGTATAACATTTGGTAAATCATTTATGTACATAAGAAACAAAAGAGGGCCAAGAATACTTCCCTGAGGCACCCCACATGTTACACTTTTCATGGTGGAGTGTTGATGTGTTACGTATCCTTTTGCTGTGGTGTGAGCGATTTCTACAATTTGCTTTCTATTGGTAAGATAAGATTGAAACCACTTTTGTGGTAGTCCACGAATACCAACTTTTTGAAGTTTCCACAGCAATATCTCATGATTTACAGAATCGAAAGCTTTTGATAGGTCACAAAAGACTCCTACCGTGTGATTACAATTATTCAGCGATTTTGTGACACATTCTACTAAGTCTGCTAACGCTGTTTTCGTGCTTCATTCGGACCTAAAACCATGCTGCGACAAGCTTAAGATTGAGTGTTTACTACAGAAATTTTCTACTCTCATCATTATTGCATGTTCAATAATTTTTGAGAAGACTGAGAGTTGCGAAATGGGCCTGTAATTTGATATATCCTTTGGGTCATTTTTCTTCAGTAATGGTTTAACAACAGCTATCTTTAACCTGTCTGGGAAAATACCCTGTTCAATGGAATTGTTTATTATATGTAGTAATGGTTGACATAGGGAACTATAACATTTCTTAATTAGGAAGTCTGGTATTTCATCAATGCCGGAAGATCGTTTGTTTTTTATACGCCTGAAGATTATCTTTAATTCCTGTTCAGTAATGGGGGAAATGAACAAGGATTTGTCATTCACTGTTATGTGTGTAGAACATTCTTCTCGAGCAGCCATAAACCCATTCCTTCTATTTGGAACTGCATTTACAAAATACTCACTGAAAGCATTAGGGGGATGTTGGACTTCTTTTCCATTAATGCATATCACCATATTATTACCTAAAGATTGGTGTATTGTTACACACTTTTGCATTAAACTTTGATACATCTCAGATATTCAGTAGATTTCTTTTGTCTTCTGTTAAAAGTTTAGCCCTTAACATATTCTGAATATTTGATGTCCTTTGCTATACACTCATATTGTGCATAAATGCCAGGCTATAATCACTCCGCATCTCTTGTTCACGTGTATTGTAACCACCCATTTCAAATTCCAACTTCTAGATGTTACGCTTTCTTCGTTGATGAATTTTACTTGTACTTGTGTCGAATTATGTCATTGCATTTCGCATATACTCTTGAGAAAAGGTAAAAAAAAAGGTAAAGTGTTCCCCTGTGCTTAGCACCACACCATGAAGGCGTATCGGGGGTGCGGGGGTAATGCCCCACACTTGAGGATAGGAGTGAACAATTTATGTCCACATTGTGGAAATTCATTATGAGTATTCCGCTTCGGATTTCGAATCCATAGAAGAAGTTTTTAGTTTCTTTCATGATTTCTTCTATTTTATATATGTGGAAAGAGGACATCAAGTAGATTTCAGGAAAAAATTGTAAATATTAACAAAGTGAACATCTGTTCTATGGTTTTCTGAAGAAAAAAAACATGACAATGTGCAGGTAATTTTGGACTAGATAGCCCTTTCTCATTTGTTGCAATTTGATACTTGGGTAGAAAATGGAGAAGCATCCCAGTATTAGACTGATGTAAAGAAATTATGTTCAAACAGATTGATGCTACAGTGAAAGAGTGGTAAGGTTGGTAACCTTCAAGTTCATAAGATTCCTCAAATGCATGCCTGCAGCTGTAAATGCCCATTTTGCTGAACTAAAACTTTTTTTTTATCTTATGCTTATGGATATATATTCACAAATGAATTGATTTTTCTAATATATAATGTATCTAATTTGTGTCCCAAAAAAGTTGAATTGAAATGTTTCTCGCACATATCAATGCAGCGATGTCCGTTGAACCATTGAAACTGCAGGCTCTTAGTGCTAACAGTGTTGGACACGTTCCATGTACATATTTACTCCAGGCTGTCTACCAGTCAAGATAGTCAAGAAATCATGCTTGTGGTCAAGAATGTTTGCTATTTTTTTTTTTTACAGTGTAGCGAGTTAAATTGTTAAATACCTGTCCTGGGATTTAATAATATTGAATATTTGAAAATTTAAATTATATTGAGTTGTGTTTAAAATTTGTTTACTTTGGTTCTTAAGAATTACATTTTTGTATGCCTAAAGTTTTGTAAAAATATTACATAACGTAATGTGGCCATTCCCCATCTAAGATGATATCTGGAGCATTAATTTTTACATGCATTAATAATTAAAGCAAGTCAAGCACAGCTTCAGTTTTCATCTTCACTGGCCTTCTGGTAAGGGTTTTTCATTGAATAAAAATATCTAAATTTGCAACTATGCCTAAGTAGTGAACGATTAAATAAGGTTAAGAAAAAGGGAAGAAAGGTCAAGAATTTTGGATTTGTTATTTTGGTAGACACCCTGTACTCCGTTGATTAAAAATCTGTTTTGCAACGTGAATTGACAATGATAATGGATTTGAAAAACAGATGCAAAGACCTTCAAAGCAAGACCAAAATTGTATTTGTAGGACTACAATACTATAAGAGAAGTAGTTTCGCAAAAATTGATAAGAATAGGTTTTTTTGACAAATTTTAAAAATCTGAAAATTAAGAATTGTTTAAATCCTTCCTGGTTGCACCGTAATAAAATTTCATTAGAATCGGACCACCCATTTCTTTTTTATAGAATTTCAAAGAGAACGATCATATGCAAAAAAAAAGGGGGGGACACTTTTTTTCTCAAGACAAAAAAAAATGCTTAGCATAGATCAACGCAGAATTGAGTACGCTGAGTTTTGATGTAACTCGTTTCTATGTAGACTAATTACTGGTTAATTTTTAATTTGAATCCAAACTCGAGTATCTATAAGTTTTAATCCGTGAGTAGATAATTATTTTGTTGTTCTTGTTTCTCTTTCATCAACGTATATGAACAACAAAACATGAAGCTACAGCACAGCGCCTGCTGTGAATTTACGTCTTGACTGCACACCGCTGCGTGATTTTCTTTTGTTTTACTACCAACATACAACCCTATCGCTAACCCAAGAAAAACATACAAAGCCAGGAAAGTAATTCATCTTCTGTAACAAAATCATCACTTATCGAAATAAATGTACTTTTACGACTCTGTTCATAACTTCACGTAATTTATTAATGTATTTCAAAATGTGTTTTGTTGTTTCTTTTGACAATTTCTCTTGCAGTTCTTTTAAGTTGGTATCACTTAAGGCAATCGCATCTCAGGATCGTTGTCTTGGCGAAGAGAAAGTTTCTTTCCTTGGGAAGAGAGGCTCTTAGCCAAGAGTCTCTCAAGATACGACTATGAAACGACACTGTCTCAAGACGAGATTACCTTCCCAAGATCGTCTTGGCTAAGAATCTCTTACACAGTGTCTTGAGATTTAACTATGAATACGGCCCTAAGGTTCCGTTGATGGAAAATTGACTAACCAATGGTGTTCCACACAGCACGCCACACCATTAACTTACCAGCACTAACCATTCAGCTTCGATCTGTCGAAAAAATGGGTTATCAGATAAAAAGCATCGAATATTCTGTTCATGAACTTCCTTATGAACATAAACATTAGCCTTGTCACTGTGAAGGACTTTTAATTCAATGGAAGTATCACACTGTAAATTGTTCGCGACAACCATTTATAATGCACAGCTCTTCATGGATGTATCCGATTAAAATCGTGTGCAATGGCATGCGAACGTCTCTCCCTAGACGTCACTTTGATCTCGATGCAATACCGATGCGCTAAACAAATTTAAGGCATATTTCTAACACCTCGAAAAGGAGCAAATTGGTACAAGAATTCAGTCATAACTTTTTACTGGTTAAAGATACGTCGAAAAAACCTTCACCATTGCATTTCTCGTGAAATTCTAGCCCATTTTGATATGTCGCACGACCCCCTTCCCATTTAAAATTCTGAAGTTGAATTCAAGATGGCGGACATCAAGATGGCCGCCGACTGCGTGGGTGGCGTCAATCTGGTTCCCCCTTGGTCTGATAACGAATGGTCATCACCATTTCCATGTTGCGCGCTGCAGTGGCCTTGTACTGGGGGTGTTAAGTGACTTATTGAGCCACCCTGTATATACACAAAACATTACTCCCTCCAGACTATTAGAAAGTTGTTCTGGAACTTTCTAGCAGGTGGCTTTCACTTGTGAACTGTACTTTCATCTAAAAGGCTAAACATATTTACTTCCACATAGAATGTGATTGGGCTTTATATCTCACACTTTTTTTTCCTTCATTTTCTTACTTCTCCTCTCCTCTTTCTCTCTTGTCCTTTCCACTCTTTCTAACACCTTCTTCCATTCTTTGTTTAACTTCAGTCCCCCATTCCAGTTCATTGTGTCTTCTTCACCTTTCTTCTCTATTTCCTTGGCTTCCTTCCATTTTCTCAATAGCATTCTCTTCTCCCTTCCTATCTGCTTAGCCTCATCCCATTCTATGTCATGTCCTGTTCTCTCGTCTGTTTAAATATCGAATTTCTCTCTCCCTTAAGTCGTACATTATCCCTATGTTGTTTCAACCTGTCTTTCAGCCTCCTTTTTGTTTCTCCTATGTACACACTCAGACATTCTTTACATTTTACTTCGTAAAAATCTTCTCTGATTTCCTTTTTCTTGTTTGCATTCTTCGCTATTCCTAAGATGCTTGTCCCTCCCTTCCTGTAAGTTTTAATGCCCGCTTTCCTAAGCACTTTGCATATCTTTTCTGTGGTCTTCCCCATACTCCTTATTCCAAACCTTCTCTCGATTTCTTTCTCTTCCAATTCTCCCCTTCCTCTTTTCTTCCTTCTTCTGTTTATGTCCAGTCTAGCTTCTCATAGCCATTATTTTCCAGCTGTTTTCATAGGCTATTTATTTTGCCTACTTTTTCACATTCCTTCATGCATATTTTCTTGATTCTGTCCTCCATATTCTTTATGAAATTTATTTTTGTCACCTCACTTACATCACTTCTTTTGTGGCAGAATACCCCTGCTGCACATTTCTTCTGATGCCAAGTGGTTTCAATTTCTCCTCCTCTCTTCCTTTTCATCAATATATCAAGGTAGCTTAACTTGCCTTCTTCTTCTATTTCAAGTTCCAATAATATCCCTCTTACTTCATCTTGTATTTCTTTGGCAAAAATGTCGAGCTGCCACTTCGTTCCCTTCCATATGCCAAAACAATCGTCTGCATATCTGCAAAACAGAATTATTTTGTCACCTCCTTTTTCTATCACTTTCTTTTCCCATTCATTCATAACCAATTCAGCAAATGCTGCGCATAGGCTAGAACCTATATTCAGTCCTTCACTCATTAACATTATTTTATCTCCATTATACTGTAACCGTTATTCCAAATGGTTTCCAGCGCCTTCACTACCCTTTCACTATCCCATTCTCATATAATTTCTTGTCCCATTCTCTTTTTAATAAAATCGAAAACGTGTCCCCTCTTGATGCTGGGGAACATACTTTTTACATCTAAGCTAAACATTGTCGTCTTCATCTCATTTAACTTAAGTCCTTTTATGAGGTCTACTACTTGTTCACTGTTCTTAACTGCTCTGCTTTCTTGCTGTGTTACTAACACTTCAGTAACTTTCTCTAATTTCTTTCCCAAGGGTTCCAAAATATTGTTTCTGCAGTTCATTACTGGTCTTAACTATATCTCCTCTTTGCGTATCTTTGGAAAGCCCTTCAAACTTGGTAATCATCCAGTCTCCTTTATGCATTTCTTGAATCCACTCCTCCTACAGTCTTGTATGGCCCTTTCTTTTATAGTTTGTTCTTCTTCTGTTCCACAAATCTCCTCATATCCGTTTTCTTTTAGGTCTTCAAACTTCCTCTCGCATCATTCTCTTTCCATCACCACAATTGCTCCTCCTTTATCTGCCTGCTCTATCACCACATCATTTCTTGTCTGATTTTCTTCATCCCTTCCCTTTCTTTTTGACTCAAATTATCTACTTTTCCTTGTTTTCCCATTTCTTTCTTCAGTATGGCTGCTGTTCTTCTTCTAATCTTGTCTCTTGCTGGTTCTTCTTTTATATGGAGCACTGCTTCTTCAATGTCATATATAACTTCCTCATAATCTACATTTCTTTCTTTAACTTTGAAACGTCTTCCTAGTTTTAAAAAAGCTTCCTCTTCTTTTGATAGGTCTACATTCCCTATTACCACAACTCTTCTTCTTCCTCTTCTCCCGTTTCTTCTTTCCATCCTAGTCCATCTCCTTTCTTCTTCAACTTTATTTTTATTTTCTCTCTAACTTTCTCCTGCCAGCTTTTCATTTCGTAAAATGTATATTCTCTCGTAAAAATGGTGTCCGCAACCACCAAAGAAAGTACAAGGATTACTAACAGGTGCATCGTTGGCTTTCGGGACCTCATTGGGGTTATTGTTACATGAGACCACATTTGTACGAACAAAGCCTGGTAGACTTCGAAGAGAACTAAACAGAAGCAGCAAACTCCTATGGGGACAATTTCACGTTATGCTTCATTTGCAAGATACTTGACTGCAAGTCTTATCTGCGTACAGATCTTTGTGTCACGTACTTGCTGTTCCCGGAAACTTGAGTACAGGTTCATTTAACAAATGTGCAACTATTTTTCATTTTTTCAAAACCAAAGGTAAGTTGGAAAAGGTGATCGAAACTTTGAAATGGAAAAAGACAATTGGTTTTGGTTGTGCCACTAGCAACTCATAAACAATGGTATCGGTGCAAAAATAACAACCGATACTTACTGATACAGATACCTCTAGTATTGGCCAATACCTATACCCCAGTATTGGCTGATACCGATATATCAGCATCGGTATCAGCTCAGACCTAATTTTGAGTATTCTTCAACATATTACTGTTTTGGGTTACAATATCCCAATTCCTGGTGAAGCGATGTATTAACAGCAAACCATTGCTTCACAACAAAGTTATTTCTGTTAATGCTAGTTTGGGATTTGACATCTACAACCTCAGTTGCGCTCCAATCAAACCCTTGCACCCAACTAATACATTATAACCATATATTCTTTTCTTAGTTTAGTGCATTAATTTGAATGTTAATCTGACAAAATTGACATTTGTGTCATATTATTTCTCCTCCTTTTTCAGACGTCAAACAGATACTCAGTGGCGGTGCCAGGATTAAACATCTGGGGGTGCTGACGGTGTTAGGAATGAAATTTAGGGGGTGTGACGTTGAAAATAAGGAAAACATGAAAATAAACAAAACATGAAATATGCATGCACGTTTTAGTCCCTAAATCAAATATCTATCAACTTTTAGTATAGTCATCTATGATAATATGCTAATGAAACTGAAGAATAACACCGACTTTCTTCATTTTTGCCTGACTTTAGCCAATTGAGGTACTGGACCTACAGTTTAATTGATTGATTTAGTTTATTTTACTTCGCGTTTTGTGCCTCTTGGCTAATTTGCGAAGATGGTGATGAAATGATGAAATTGATGAATGTACAATTACAAACAACCAAGCCCGAGCGGGATTCGAACCTGGGACCCTTGGCGTCGCAGCGCGATGTGCTAACCACTCGGCCACAGGGTCCGGCGGACCTACAGTTTAAGGTACCCTAAATGTGCCTTCATGGCATTGTGCTACATCCACAGGAAACTCCTTTTTTTATGTTTTTTAAAAAAAGCATTATGATACTTTAAAAAGTCTTAAGACATTTGGTACTTTTTTTTGTGAACTTCTCTGTAGTCCCAGAGGATGCAAAGCTAGGATTTTTGAAGTGTTGCAAGACTTTTTAACATGCTGCAGTTACAAAAGAAAAATATAAAAAAATCGGATGATTGTCTCTTCTTCAGTTTCACGTAAATACTAAACATTCCTGCCTTTTGGGTTAGTCTGGAGATGGAGAAAAGAGACAAAATAATATATACAAATACAGTTATTAAAATAATGCCTCTTTATGCCATGCTGTCCATCATTCTCTGTCATTTGCAACAAAAACAAGTCTCTGCGTTATACAGTTATATACAATTCCCACACCCCGCACAGCCCTGCATACCAAATGGAGGACTCCTGCACCTCAAACAACCAACCCCAAAGAATTGCTCCTTCAATCTGCCGGGCTGAACCTACCACGTCCAGCAACCTCAATCCGGAAGCACCACCGTACCATTACCAAAATAAGTACCCAAACTTCACGGCACCTACACTAATGACATCCCCCAAACCTGACACTCCAGACCTGCATAACACTGATATAAACCATGAAGCCATTTACCAAAACTTTGAATTGAACCTAAGGCTAAGCCGACTGGAAGAAAGGGACAACCTCGTTGCGGCGCTGCGCCTACTGGTCAGAATGAAACATGAAAACGGAAACTTCATCACCTCTCCTTTCCCGGCGATAGTGGATAAAATGCTCCTGAAATGCAGCAATATCCCCGTGGATCCAGATGAACTGCAGGATTTACTAGAACAGGCACTACAGCGTAGAGATCTAAAATTGGACCTTGATGAGGTATACAAGGACTTTGCCAGAGGATATGGAAGAGTTGTTCAGGACACCAGTAAACCATGGCCATCGTGGACTTCGATATTAAGGCATTGAAGGAAAATAAAATAGGCTGCCTACAGGTGAACTTAAATGGGGCTGAGCTGGCCACAGAGGAAATTTTCATCTATGCCAGAAGAAACAATGTGGATTTATTAATGTTGCAAGAACCCTACACTCGAAATGGTAAAATAATTCATGCACCACTTAGTGCCACAGCAATATACAACCCATCTTTAAATGCAAAAGCAGCAATAATCTCACTGAACAAGAAAATTAAAATCTTAAAAATTGCTCAATTATCAGATTCCCATATCAAGTGTGTGGAAATTTGCTATGAAACAATAAACTTTATACTAATTAACTGTTACTGTCAATACAGTCACAATATTGACAAGTACATCACCTGTATAAGAAGAGCCTATGAAGCCTACCCTAACAGGAAAATTTTGATCACACTAGATAGCAACTCTTCCTCCCCCCTATGGTTTGGTAGGGTAATCGATGCCAATGGAGAGAAGATGATGGATCTCATTGCTGAAACTAACCTAAATATAGAAAATCAACCAGAGAATCTGCAAACTTTTAGAGGTAGAGCTGGAGCATCCAGCAACATCGACCTAACAGTATCAAATAGAAGTATGTGTCCATTAATAGAGGGATGGCAGGTACTGGACATGATCACTACCAGTGATCATAATGCCATACATTTTAATATAAGACTGGATGCTATTCCAAACATCCCAAACACTCCAACAGGGCAAAATCTTTCGTACAACTGGAAGAAAACAAACATGGAAACCCTCCTTGATAGTATTGTGTTGCCGCATTATCCTGGACCTGAGCATAGTCTGGATGAATGGGCAGATATACTTAATAAAGAACTCCAAACTGCAATACAAACATCCACCCCAATGAGAGGTATGGCAATACAAAAGAGACCATGGACAGAAAAACTCACAAAATTAAGAGCAAACATGCGAAGAACTAGGAAGGCATATCAAAAATCAAATATTCCAAACACTAGAGCGATCCTACTCGATGACTACCGCAGGGCCAAGGCTAGGTACGCAGAGGAACTCAAGGATTTTAGGAAGAAAAATTGGCAAAAATTTGTAAATGAAAATCTCAATAAGGACAAATGGGGAATACTGTACAGGATTGCAACAAATAAAATTAAACAGAATTCAGGAATTACTACTCTCAGGAAACCTGATGGGTCCATAACCATGGACTTAAAGGAAACTGCCATAGCATTGCTGTATGGACTATTGCCAGATGATGATGAAGACACGGACAACGAGGTTAATGCCATAATTAGAAGCGAGATGGGAAGGTACCCAAATAATAACCCAATTCTTCCTTTTACACCTGAAGAAGTGTTGAGCGAACTGGCTACAGTAAGAAATGGCAAAGCTCCAGGCCCTGATGGCATTCCGGCTGAGATATTAAAAATGTCTCTCCCTAAGATGCTTCAATTCATTACGCCACTCTTCAACTTGTGCCTAATTGAGAAACAATTCCCTACCCCATGGAAGGAGGGGAGATTGATAGTAATTAAAAAGGAGGGAAAACAAGATGAGCTGGCATTAAAAACCTATAGACCTATCTGTCTGTTAAATAGTATTGGTAAACTACTGGAAAAGCTTATAAATAGAAGACTTCAGGACTTCCTCAAAATGATTGGTAACACTGGAAATCAGCACGGCTTCACGAAGGGTCGCTCCACCGAGGATGCCGTAAATGCACTAACAAAAGCAACAAGGGAAATAGATGGAAAATATATCATAATTAATTTTGCCGACATCAGTGGAGCGTTCGACAACTTATGGTGGCCGCACCTTTTCTCCACACTATACAAAATGAATTGTCCCGTGACCATAATCCAAATCCTGGAGAGCTATTTCAAAGACAGGAAAGTTAAATTAAATTTAAATGGCGAAACTGTGTCCAAAATGTCAACAAAAGGATGCCCACAAGGATCAGTGTTGGGACCACATTTGTGGAATATAAACCTCGAGCCCTGTTTGAGACTATTAGGAAGGAACAATAATGTCGATAGAGTCATAGCCTATGCAGACGATGTTGCCTTCATTTGTTCGGGAAACACGAGAGCTCAGTTGGAGAGAAAAGCAAATAACGCTCTAATTGAACTAAACGGGTGGTGCCGTAATGCTAAACTTGAGATATCGGCTGCTAAAACAAAGTATCTGATCGTCAAAGGTCGCCTCAGCAGAAATCCAACAATCAGAATATCAGGGAAATCTATACAGCGAACAAATGCAGTAGAGTATCTGGGAGTAACATTGGAAGAGGGGCTAAAATTTGGAGCTCATATACAATCTATTACAAGTAAAGGGGAGCTAGCCATGAATAAACTGACAAGGTTGGCCTCCCAGAATTTTAATCTACATCCTAGCATTATGAAATCTTACATTAAATCCATATATGCACAAATAGTAACATATGCGGCTTCAACGTGGGTAGATGGCCTAAACAACAAAAAAAAATTAAGGACACTAAGAGGCTCACAACGAAGGATACTTTTAAGAACGACAGGTGCCTTTGGTACAACATCGACTGAGGCGCTTCTGGCTGTAACAGGACACCTGCCAATGGATCTGGAAGCGAGATGGAGAGCCAGTAAATACCATTTCAAGAAGGGCAATGAAAGAGACATAATAAGAACGATAGGGACCTTCCACCCGACACTCCAAGAAATTCACGACAAAATAACCACGGACTGGCAACGAGAATGGGAAAGAGCGAAAAACGGGAGAAGAACATACGAATTCATCCCGAACATAAGAGCCAAAATTCCTACTGGTGATCTCCCCATAAGAGGACTTATTCACCTGCTGACAGGCCATGGTCCTTATGGAGTTCACTTGCACTGAATTGGTAGCAGGCAAACAACAGTATGCGCCACATGTGGAGAGACAGAGGATACTCCAGAACATAAGGTCTTCTTCTGCCCGGCAGCTGGAGACTACATCAAGAATCAGAGGAAGGAACTACCAACGACGAATATCAAAATCCTTCTCTGTCAGCAACAAATAGACAAATTGAAATGCTTGACAAACGCAGTTTCCTTGGAGGAAATGAAACGGTTCAACTCACAGCTGCAGGCTCGACCTACTACACCTCTCATTACTCCCAGCCAGCCTCAAGATAGAAGGGTGACTTAGAGAGCACCCACAGTAGTTCCCGGGGAGAAGAGCGATAAGGAGGACGTACCAGTAAATGCCCCCAGAAGGAAATTCTTCGTGACATCTACAAGCAGAAGTGAAGCAGCCGAAAGAAGAAGATTTCGTCTCATGCGAATGCAAGGAGAAATACACAAGGTCTACCTTCTGAGGGAGACAGCCTCAAAACAACACAACCCAAAATTCATAAAATTATCAAATAAAACCCCTCTGTAGATACACGTACTGGTACGCCAGTAAGAACATAGCACCGGAAATCCGGAGCTTCATAAACTCTTGTATTCATTATTAATACTCATAATAATATAGTATCTTATTTTCGTATTATCATTGTTATTTTCATTAATGTTTTATTAAAAGTTATTTTATTTTACATTTACTAGTTATCTGATTGTAATCATACACGTTGCCATGAATTAGCTGAAGTGCACACATTTCGGCCTACACATACACAACATGGCGACGATCTTTTCTTTTCTTTTATCTACAACTTCTGTTTTTCTCACTACAAATTGCAATACTCCACTATAGTGATGGAACTCGAGTGCTCTATACCTTGTCCACTTCCTCCTAAAGGAAACGGGACAGGACACCGAGGGCGGAACACCTAGCCTCTGGGGTGGAGCAAATGACGAAACAATACAAACTAAAATGGTCTTCAACCATCAACTCACTCTCTCTCGGTGGCTGGTCCAGGAGCCTAATCATACCTTTAAAAACCAACTATATTAAATGTAGCACTCGAGCCATACAAATCCTCAATTTCTTAGATTCTGGTACCACAGAATCCAATACTTACAGCCATACCAAACTTCAATATAAACTGCAAACACTTTCATACAGAATCTCAATCTCACGAAAAAATAATTGTGTACTGTAATACTGTGTCCATACACTATTTTATGTAATCATTTCATGTATGTAGTAATGTTAGTTTCTTGTATACTTTTAAAAAAGTGGTAGAGCAAAACAATAACGGGGGAACTGTAATTCGAGCAAAAGACGTCCCAGTTTATTCACAGAGGCACTGGGACAAAGTGTATGCCCTCGAATGCATACGGGTGGAGGTTTGGTAACATTCGGGGGTTCCCCCTTTATTGTAATGTATAATTTCTGCTAGCACTCTTCCCTTCTCTTTCTTTTATGTCCTAATAATCCACAAATAATGGAAATATATTGGTACAAAAGAACTTCCAAATCCCAGACACTAGCTATCACTTTCCAGACAGGAACTCAACAGTAAGGAATGCAGTGTCAGATGTTACCTAAGCTTTACTGGGTCACCAAAGGCTTAAACACGTAAACAGGTGTAACCCAGGAAGAAGTTGCAGGTGACTGACTCGGCATTGCTTAGCAAAATCCATCGCAATAAATATCTAGGACAATGGGGTTCATCATGAAGAATTACGATCAAGAAATCCAAGTAAAGGAGACTGAAGTCTGAGCATTCAGACTAGTATCACAAACGGACACCTCGTTTATTAACCAGTCCGTAGTTCGACATCTCGTTTATTAACCAGTCCGTAGTTCGACATCTCGTTTATTAACCAGTCCGTAGTTCGACACCTCGAGGCAGCACCTCCACACAGTGAGAGTCAGGTATTTCTATTTAGCATGCTGATCCAATTTTAAAGGTTATAAAAGCCAAGTGTTGTGTTTGCCATACGGTGTGTATGTGTTACCTCTTTTGCATGTTACCATTAAGCTTTTCCATGAGCAGCGAATATGCATGAGCTATGCCACCCAGATTCGATCCCAGTTCCTTAGGGAACGTTACGCTGTAGCTTTTGGTGTATCAGCCTATAACGCAGAGACTTGTTTTTGTTGCAAATGATAGAGAATGATGGACAGTATGACAATAAATATAATACATTGTCATAACTACATTTGAAAATGGTTAGGCTAAGTCCAAAGTTCCACATTTGTGCAATATTTATAATAATTTAGTCATAAGATTGCTCAAAATTTTATTCAAATAATACAATTAAATGTCTGAAATTACTACTTAAACCTATTCCATTAAATATGATGTTTAAAAAAGCCAATTTGTATATCATGACAAAATTATCAAATTGTGAAATATTCTGAATATTGTGAATATTCATATTCATAACAGTTATTTTTGACTGACAAAATGAAAAACAAATATTTTAAATCATATGTGTTCTTTCTGACAAGAAAGATATGATACTTTCAAATTTATAATTAAATTTCTTGAAACTATGTACATTTGCATTGACATCAAGGTTTATATACAAAGGTCAACTCTTTAAAATTGTTCAATGTCTTATATGATGTCATACTTGGTATTTTATATCAACATTCATAAAATGGTAATTGTAATCATTAGATAAGTATATTGTGATATACATAGTAAAATAGCTGTAACAGAGCAAATATGTACATTTACAACACAAACATTCAAGGTGTTAAGCAGTTATGGACAAAAATATAAAACAAAAACAATTGAAGATAACTCATACTAAAAAATCTGGCTTGAACTAGTTGCTCTAAGACTAGTTGTCTGTGACTTTAAATGAATCTCAAGATGGATGGAAGATAAGTAAAAATGTGGCTATTGGTGAAGGATTGATATTTGTAAAAATCTGGATATTTTGAAAGATTATACTTTACAAGTTAATCTTTAATAGTTTCTTTAAACTATAAAGAGACATTTTGTTGATAACAGAAGCCTGAAAATGGTTTTATAATGGAATAATCTGTATAACGAAAAAGGAAAGATTTGGAACTTGTGTAAAGTGTCTAGTTTAATAATTGAGAGCAGGAAATTATTATCTGATGGCATCTGCATTAACTAGCTAGTAAATGAATATTGCATTATCTAAAATGAGAATCTTATGAGAAATAAGACTAAGTGAGTGAAATATTTTCTGCATTTTGGATGCGAATAAGCCAAATGTGAAGTTTTGAAAATTGAAGGAAGCCATCTTGTGGACCTGATTGAAGAATTTGACATGTTGAGTGTGCTCAGATGTAGAACTGAGGCATACTCAAATATTTAGTGAAGGACTTGCCCTGTCTCACAAGGAGATAATAAAGAAATGTTTTCTACATATAAATAACATTTATATGTTATAAATGTTCTTGTAAACAATTGCATAATTTGATGCTCTTATAACATTTGTTATTTCTAGTTATTTTATCAATGTAATAATTATAAAAATATTTATTATTGTATGAACATAAACACTGTTCATCAGTATATGTAAATTTAAATTTCCTTTTCAACATAGCACCATAGTTACCTATTGTGCCGATACCGAGTTTAAAATATACTGACAAAGTTGTTATATATTTAAGATTATGAGACGTCAGGTGATTAGTTGAAAAGGTTCAAGCTTATAATAATCTTTGTATTGTTTTGCTTCTTGTTCTGGTTTCTGAGGTTAGGTGTTTTTACCTTTAAATATGTCAGATCCAAAGGGTGATTTCTGCTTGGCAGATGTTATGGCTGCTCTCAGTGCTATCAAGGATGGCCAAACAGAGCTCAAAGCTAATCAGGAGGATCTCAAAGCTAATCAGGAAAAGACTGATGCTCAATTGACAGAGCTGAATGATATTATTAAAACTAGTATCTCAGAAGTCAGAGTGTTCAGAGATGAAATCGAAGCTACTTGTACAGAGCTTAGAGAAGAGATCAAAGATGAACTCGAGGTGGGCGAAAAGACAAAAATGGCGGCTATATGTGTGGAAAGAGCCCAGTTAATGTCAACCTCAGATAAGTTAGAGGAAATGTATGATATGTCCAGGCTTCTGCAAGAACAGGGAGATGAAAGTGAAGAAGATGCAATTTGTGTCAAAGAACAAAGTATCTTGAAACTAGGAGAGACTTACAAGAAAGATGGCAAAGCAAAAGAACTGTCTGAACTTATTAAGCAGACGAGACCCTTCCTCTGCACCATTAGTAAGGCGAAGGCAGCAAAATTGGTTCGTGCTCTGGTTGACATGTTCTTGGATCTGGAAGCCAACATTGGCAGTAAAGTTCAGTTGTGCAAGGAATGCATTGAGTGTACAAAAGAAGATAAAAATACTATCCTCGGGCAGTATTTGGAAGTCTGCCTAATAGCTTTGTATTTTGACACTGGCATGTTTACTGAAGCTCTTCACCTAGGATCGACCTTATTAAGAGAACTGAATAAGTTTGAT
This sequence comes from Lepisma saccharinum, assembly GCF_977018435.1. NCBI lineage: Eukaryota > Metazoa > Arthropoda > Insecta > Zygentoma > Lepismatidae > Lepisma > Lepisma saccharinum. The sequence continues at coordinate 9,022 of NW_028142947.1, read as the reverse complement.
GACAAAATGTTATTGCTAGAGGTTCAACTTCTAGAAAGTAAAACTTACCATGCCTTGAGTAATCTTTCAAAAGCACGTGCAGCACTTACCTCAGCTCGGACTACAGCTAATTCAATATATTGCCCTCCAAAACTACAAGCATCGCTTGATATGCAGTCAGGCATTCTTCATGCTGCTGATGAGATAGACTTCAAAACAGCATACTCTTACTTCTATGAAGCATTTGAAGGCTATGATAGTGTGGAAAGCTCAAAGGCTTTGACTGCATTGAAGTACATGCTGTTGTCTAAAATAATGTTGAACACACCAGAAGATGTGCAGCAGATCATAAGCGGGAAACTGGATCTGAAGTATGCCGGAAGTGCAATTGAAGCTATGAAGTGTGTTGCTCAAGCAAGTCTTAAGAGATCTCTGGTAGACTTTCAGGAGGTTGTGGATAAGTTTAAAGAAGAACTGGAAAATGATCCAATTGTTCGAGCACATTTAGACAGCCTTTATGACACAGTGTTAGAACAAAACCTTTGTCAAATCATCGAACCTTATTCTCGTGTTCTGGTGGATTATGTTTCAAAATGCATTAACATACTTGTAAACCAAGTAGAGAAGAAACTTTCACAAATGATTTTGGACAAGAAGTTTCACGGTATTCTACACCATGGTGAAGGGGTGTTTCCCCAAAGTGTTCCAAATGTTCAGTTGAAGGATAGAATAAGGAAAGGCACCAAATTTAAATTGAAAGTAATTAATAAGACTGTTTTCACCAATTGCCCAGGTGCAAGGAGGAAAGTAACAACCCATCCTAAACATGTTCGTAAAAGAACATTCAGGCAGCGATGTTTGAAATTATGGAGGAGAAAATTTAGTCTAGAAGCATTCCATGCTTACTCCTCAAATATTTGTACTTTGACTGTGATAGCATGCTTGATCATGCATCGTACACATGTACGCAGAAGATGTCACGATGATGTCATGAAGTTAAAGTTAACTTCAAATTTGTAATGTCGTAGACTTTTATTTTAATCATTTGATTACTTACCTGTAATGTATCTTTATCTTTTCAAAGGCATTGTTGCAGTGTGCAGACATGTCTTACTATATTTTATCAGATATGTGACTGAAAATTACTTGATGGGTAAAGATTGTTACATACTTATAGTGCTTATCATTTGTGATTAAGTTCGGAATTACAGTAATATGAGCTATGAGTGTTGTAACATTCTTATGTGGTTGCATATATTTGGAAAAAGTATGTTATGAAACATACATAGTTTTATTAGTATGTGAATTTGAAACATACAGTTTAGCAAAATAACTATATTGTGTACATGTAACATCTGATACGAAGAGTTATCTTGAATACTTTCACTATGACAGTATCAGTACATGTTTTAATTTGGGTATTGTCAATGGAGTAAGGTCAGTGGTTACATAGCTTGACATGTTGAGTCATGAAAATAGTTCTGTTTCAATGCTGAAATAAATAAATCACATATGCAAACCCTAAAATTGAAAAATATTATCAAAGATTCTTTGTTTAAAGAAAATAATTACACTTTACTTTGTTCTGTCTGAACATAAAGTATAACATTGTGGCCTAAGGACAGGTTCACATGCTTCCGATATCATGTGAAGGATAAACATGGTGACTTGGAAGTGTTTGAAGTGGATGTAAGTAACCGAAGACAGGTTTCATCCCAACACAGAAAAGTCTCGGAGCATCAAGCTTTAAGAGGTTCAATATAATAATTTGGAATTTAATATCCTTTATCTCAGATTTCAAGGTGATGGTAGGGGGAGTAGTTAGAATACTCACACCCGATGGTAACCTGTTGTCTAGGTAAAGTAAGGGAATATTAATAAAGGGGTTCATGCATATTTATTCACTTTGTTCAGCAGCCTGATTCTTCTGTTGGAATACACTGTTAACAATAAAGGTGCGGTAATTTGAGCACACGTGTTAACATTTGACCACATGTAAGCTGACAACTTATTATGATTGTATACCTATCTCACTTTCAAAGCTTTTTAATTTTAACAAAGATTGATTTGCTATACATCCTGAAATATTGTTGCAGGATAATTTAATCTATACTTACCATCCACAGAGTGTAGTAACCCATAAGGGTTGGTTGGTTGGGAGTTTCTTATTGACTGAGTGTCAAGGGTGGTATATAAGACCTCAGTTCTTTACTTTTTCGTTCTTTGTATATTAATTTTAGCATTATGAAATTGCTTATGCGAACATGTTGTTTATTTTGTTGGTTTGAAGGACAAAAGATACTTCTTCATTCTACAACCATACCCACAAGGGTGGTTGGTTGGTTGAGTTCTTCTTCTTAGGATGTTGGTTAAAGGTGGTACTGTGAGTCACAGTACTTTGTGCAGAATGTTTCTTTTGTCGGCTGTCAATGTAAAAATTTTCTCTTTTTCGTGCTTCTTTTCTTGAGTCAGAAACATTAGTTCAGATATGAAGTCTTCTTCTGTAGAGTTTGCTTTAAGTTGATCTTCATGATCCAATATCGGTCCTCATTCATATTTCTTGATCCTTAGTTGTGTTGAACGGTGGAAAAATTCAATATAACAAATATTCTTTGTTATGTGTATTTTGGAGTGCAAAAAATGTATAATATAATGTTATGGCATGTGCATAATAATTTTGAATGCTAAGATTTAGCTTTGGCTTGAAAAATATTTACTAGAGCACAAAGATTCCAAGAGTTGAATCGTAGGCTCAAATAGGAATGAACTTGACAAAGAGCAAAGAGATTCACGTGTTGATCCAAGCTTCAGTCAAGTAGTTGTTTCCTTTAAAAATGCTAGAATGCATTATGGCTCCAAAATGTGTTCACAAAGGGCTGAATATTAAGTTCGAGCCGTGACGCTGCGAGTTCAGGAACAACAATTATTTATGATTTATAATTTTAGTGCGCACATCATAATTTATACATTTCTTGCATGAATTCATTTGTGATGTAAAAAAAATCTTATATTCAGCACTCCGTAAATCTGAGGATGTTTGCTTCTTGATGCAGGGACTTAGATTTTTGTCTTGTTAGCTGATCTTACCAGATAAATGGATGAATTCCCAATGGGAAACTTAGTTGGATCAGAGGTTACTTACTCTACATGTAAAAAATTATTATTAATATATTTTTTGGCTAAATAAAGATTAATATCGAAATTATGCTCTCAGGTTGAGAATGAATTTCTGAATGATGCTTCATGGGTTGACAATAAATAATAATGTTAGGTAGGTACATTGTTTATGTAAAAATGATTCATCTGGTACTTCACTAGATAATAATTGTTGGTATGTCGAACTTGAATTTCATTTTTTCAATATTATTATGTACTAAAAATTCATTATGCATAGTTGCACTGTATTGGTTCATGATGAACAAGTTCTTGTTGTATTGTTGGAAAACAAATATTCAGTCACACTCAATTGATTATAATGCTGAACATGTAAACATATTGTAAATATAAAGGCATTATATTAATTATTATATGTTAAATGTCTCAGTAGGGCTCAGATCTGTTGTGGGTTCGTCCCTTGTTGAGCGCCAGTATGACAATAAATATAATACATTGTCATAACTACATTTGAAAATGGTTAGGCTAAGTCCAAAGTTCCACATTTGTGCAATATTTATAATAATTTAGTCATAAGATTGCTCAAAATTTTATTCAAATAATACAATTAAATGTCTGAAATTACTACTTAAACCTATTCCATTAAATATGATGTTTAAAAAAGCCAATTTGTATATCATGACAAAATTATCAAATTGTGAAATATTCTGAATATTGTGAATATTCATATTCATAACAGTTATTTTTGACTGACAAAATGAAAAACAAATATTTTAAATCATATGTGTTCTTTCTGACAAGAAAGATATGATACTTTCAAATTTATAATTAAATTTCTTGAAACTATGTACATTTGCATTGACATCAAGGTTTATATACAAAGGTCAACTCTTTAAAATTGTTCAATGTCTTATATGATGTCATACTTGGTATTTTATATCAACATTCATAAAATGGTAATTGTAATCATTAGATAAGTATATTGTGATATACATAGTAAAATAGCTGTAACAGAGCAAATATGTACATTTACAACACAAACATTCAAGGTGTTAAGCAGTTATGGACAAAAATATAAAACAAAAACAATTGAAGATAACTCATACTAAAAAATCTGGCTTGAACTAGTTGCTCTAAGACTAGTTGTCTGTGACTTTAAATGAATCTCAAGATGGATGGAAGATAAGTAAAAATGTGGCTATTGGTGAAGGATTGATATTTGTAAAAATCTGGATATTTTGAAAGATTATACTTTACAAGTTAATCTTTAATAGTTTCTTTAAACTATAAAGAGACATTTTGTTGATAACAGAAGCCTGAAAATGGTTTTATAATGGAATAATCTGTATAACGAAAAAGGAAAGATTTGGAACTTGTGTAAAGTGTCTAGTTTAATAATTGAGAGCAGGAAATTATTATCTGATGGCATCTGCATTAACTAGCTAGTAAATGAATATTGCATTATCTAAAATGAGAATCTTATGAGAAATAAGACTAAGTGAGTGAAATATTTTCTGCATTTTGGATGCGAATAAGCCAAATGTGAAGTTTTGAAAATTGAAGGAAGCCATCTTGTGGACCTGATTGAAGAATTTGACATGTTGAGTGTGCTCAGATGTAGAACTGAGGCATACTCAAATATTTAGTGAAGGACTTGCCCTGTCTCACAAGGAGATAATAAAGAAATGTTTTCTACATATAAATAACATTTATATGTTATAAATGTTCTTGTAAACAATTGCATAATTTGATGCTCTTATAACATTTGTTATTTCTAGTTATTTTATCAATGTAATAATTATAAAAATATTTATTATTGTATGAACATAAACACTGTTCATCAGTATATGTAAATTTAAATTTCCTTTTCAACATAGCACCATAGTTACCTATTGTGCCGATACCGAGTTTAAAATATACTGACAAAGTTGTTATAACAGCATGGCATAAAGAGGCATTATTTTAATAACTGTATTTGTATATATTATTATGTCTCTTTTCTCCATCTCCAGGCTAACCCAAAAGGCAGGAATGTTTAGTATTTACGTGAAACTGAAGAAGAGACAATCAACCGATTTTTTTATATTTTTCTTTTGTAACTGCAGCATGTTAAAAAGTCTTGCAACCCTTCAAAAATCCTATCTTTGTATCCTCTGGGACTACAGAGAAGTTCACAAAAAAAAAGTACCAAATGTCTTAAGACTTTTTAAAGTATCATAATGCTTTTTTTTTTTCCTGTGGATGTAGCACAATGCCATGAAGGCACATTTAGGGTATGTGGGGTTAGGCCAAGACACATTCTCGATCTCAGCCATTTTTGGAGGTGATGTGATCAGAACCACTCGCCAGCTGCCTTTACCCCATGGGGCTGCCCCCGGGTATATATTGATTTGAAGCTTGGTGAGACCCAGATATGCTTTGGGGGGAGGGGAGGGGGAGGAGAAGGCCACAGAAATTCCGACCTTGGGTCTCCTGCTTGGAAACAGACACCCTACCCACCATGGCTCCCAGTATTATAATGCTGCAGGAGAATAATTAGTGAGTTAATTAATGTCATGAAACGAATGTAATATTTTAAAATGGAATCGATTACAAACACAGCATTTCCCAGCTGTGCAATGAGGTTTAGATGTTGCAAAACAATGATTTTTGCTGAAAATTGTTAATTAAAACTTCCTTTTTCAGAAGGATGATCTAGAACTATTCATGAATCACTGGCATTGAGTATTGTTGCTTTCTCAAGAATGAGAAGTTTGAAATATTACACATTTAAAAGATTCTTCATCAAAATAATTCAATATGTTAAGAAACACAAAAACTGAATGCACAAAATTGAACATAAAATATCATAATAATTTTCAAAGAGAAAAAATTAATTTCTCATTCCAATCACACTAACATCAGATTTAAACATTATTTGAAAAGAGGTAGAGATTATCAGTGCATTAAACTTTATCACCAATAAAAATAAATTTGTTATTAACATATCACAAAATCTGTGTCCATAACTGATTATAACTTTGCTAGTACAAGGTGGCCACTGCAGGATCATGATAAAATTCAAGTATAATTCCCGGTATCTAAGGCATACTTTCCTGAAATTCAAGGGTACAAGCAAATGTTTTCTCTATTTCAATATTATCTATTACCACCTTTCACCACCCACACACATACACACACAAATATATTAACAATATAAAGCATAAATGAGATTCCATTGTATCAAAACAGTCTAATACAATTCAATTAAAAGGTTCAATTCAATATTTAAAATATTTTATTTAATATGTTAAGTTTACATTTGCCATTTCACATACTTAGACATGAAATACATCTACAAACATGAGTCGCAAATGTTACAGGATATACTAATCTAAAAGAAATTATTAACTGTATAAGAATTTCAAACTGAAATTTACCTAATCAAGTTCAAGGGCAAAAATGTTTTCAATATAATTATTCAAGCATTGATTGGTTGATTTATTTTACTTCATATTTCTGCCACGTTTTGCTAACTGAAAATATGAGGATGAGTGATGATATAATGAAATTGATGAAGGGATACTCACAAAGAACATCCATTTACAGGCTGGGATTCAAACCTGGGACCAGAGTTGTTAAAAGTCCAGGAGCCCTTAAAATCTATTTGGTTCTACTGCAGGACCGGAATTTTTTTCCCTCCCACAATTTAAATTTGGTCCAAGTTGCATATTGTTTCATTGAAATGAGGTTCCTGGACTGTAATTTAATTGATTCTGAAAAAGGTTCCTGGACTGTATTTAAATTCATGCAGGAAATAAGGTTCCTAAACCGAATTTAAATTCTTCCGGAAAAAAGGTTTCTGGACCGAATTTCAATTCATCCCAAACAAAGGTTTCTTAACAGTATTTAAATTGATCCGGTAAAAAGGTTCCTGGACCAAATTGAAATGCTTTAATTATTAAAAGGTTTTACAATGTCTAGAAGTCATTTACATTTGCTGATTTTCTCTCCTAGACTGGGATTCAATTTATTTACAATTCCTGGACCAGGGTTGATGGATTAAAAGTTACCTTCTAAAAATGTCTGCGAGTACGGTATACATTGGAATGCCACACTGCGGTTGTAGAAACCGTATTGAAGGAAAACAATCAAAATTCTGTTGCTCTCTCATCATCCACGTTCAAAAACCTCCCTTGTCGAAGTGTTACAGAACCCATCACATGTTGCTCAGACATCCGAATCCAGGAACCGCAACCAATAGGAGCTATCGATGAGGTAACGTGAGGCTGCAGCTATCACTGCAGGGATGGGCAGTGTTCCTACATCAAGGGAAATTGTCCTTTATGCAATAAAATTCGGAGTAAATGGTGCTGTTCATTGCCAAAGTTTTCCGGTGTCGACTCCACCCCTGTCATGTCCCTAAAGAATTTTGTTCGTCACTTGTTTGCCCTAAGATTTACATTGCAGTGCAATGGCATGGCTATTCATACGTTCTTTTCAACGAAGGCAACAAGCAAGCGAACGAAAACAAGTGTGCGCAAGTAGTGACTCAAGAGGTCTCAACCAAGAGAAGGAATACATTTAAGAGAATGGGGCTACATGGAGATGGGTAACATGACTGCAGATTTTGCATTTTGTCCATTGCTGCCATTATACGCAGCCTTGTTCCTTACATTCTCGAAACAGCCAGCACCTGGATCAGTCTTTCATGCTCACAAGTGGATAAATATTTTTATAAATATCTTTTCTCGCACAAGTTAAAATTCGATCCAAGTTGCATATTGTTTCATTTCAATATGGAATTTGGACCCTATTTAAACTGATTTGGAAAAAAAAAGTTCCTGGCCAATATTTAAATTGATCCTGGAAGAAAGCTTCTTCGACCGAATATAAATAGATTCGGAAAAAAGGTTCCTGGACAGTATTTAAATTGATTCAGAAAAAAAGGTTCCTAGACTGTATTTAAATTCATCCACAAAAAAGGATCCTGGACAGAATTGAAATACTTCACAGATAAAATGGTTCTCTACGGTCCAGAACCTATTTACGCTTGCTGATTTTCTCTCCTGGACCGGAATTGAATTTACCTAAAATGTCTGGATGTTTAACAACCTTGCCTTGGACCTCTAGCATCATAGTGCACTGTGCTAACCACTCTGTCATGGACATTGGTATCGCAAGTAAATATTGCATGGTGAGGGAGATCAGTCTGTTGATCAAACTTGAATAATACGAGTGATAATAATTATCATGAATTAATAAAAATGCATCAAAATAGGGAAGCTTTAACACCAGTTACTCCTACTTGTGATGAAGCTTCTTTCTTTGCTTGGTACTTGGGCTAAAAAAAAATTGTTAAGCTATGGCTTGCTATTTAAAAAAAAAACATCCTGTTATGAATGGTTACTTTCTTACAACTCTATCAAATGAGGTTTGCACAGTGCCATTAGAATGGATGGTTGAGATCTCAATTAATAAAATGGTGGCACCATAGTTGTAGACATGAAGTATAGATTTGTATGATATAGAGCTGTGGATCCCATCCCAAATGACATATGCACAGAATGACAAGAATTTCCAGAGATTTATACTCAGAAACACTCACTGCGCCAAACCACCATTCCCTGTGTGCAAATGGTTTTTATGGTGCTATTATATTCTATTCTATTCTTCACATGTTTAGTAAGTATATACATTTATGGGTATAATACTTGTCATATTTTAAACAATGAAAAGTTTTTTCTTTTGTGTGTACTCTTGTGTGTACATTAAGGTGTTGTTTTCAGGGCAAAATATTTGTTGCAAATTGTACACATAAAAGGTTTTCCATTTGTGTGTGCCCTCCTATGTTTATTAAAAGAGTCTTTGTAGGAAAATTCTTTGATGCAAATATAACTATTAAAATGTTTCTTTCTTGCGTGTATTCTCATGTATCTATTAAGGTTGT